>NC_054409.1:20643010-20967072 GCF_017976425.1 Toxotes jaculatrix | reverse complement strand
AAAAGGAGCTGTTGTGTATGTGTGCAAAGAGTTGTTACTTATTTGGGCCATATGTCAGAATGAATAAGAATCAATACAGAATCAGAAATGGGTGCATATGTGTTACTGACATGTCAGAACATGTAACGTCAAATGGGCATTTTAGAGACGATGTGTATGTTCTACATCATGTGTGATCAGCACTGATGTTTTGATTGTTTTTCTAGCTGTTCTCTGGTTCAGTGTAGATGAAGGCTGTGCTCCACAGAAACACTGACTGATTGCCGCTGGGTGTTTTCTTGTAGTTTCTCTTGACTGTGGCTCTGAGGAGCAAAAAGAGGTGGAAACCTGCACAGAAATGCTTTTCAAGAAGGAGGTGGTGGACTTAATGTAGAGTGTGTATTCTTATTACACACTATTTGGTGATACATTTTTATAAATGTATTATTATATCATACAGAGACCATATGTAAAAGCATAAATGAATCCTGCACAGTAAACCCTGGGCAGGGAATATGTGAAGCTCTGGCTGATTAGTCAGAATGTTGTACAGCTTTAACCCAACACTTACGTAGCTTTAGGACAGCTATGATTGAAATAGGTCAATGTGAAGCACTGTGTGGATATTGTGAATAATTACATGAAACATACCACAATAATAAATCAAATAACAGAGACGTATACCCTGAAGATAGAGCCATGGTCATTGCAAAGTAGTTATAATAGCCTAATTGGGAACTAATTTGCTTAAATATTTATTTTAATTAACTAACTCCCAGCTCTATAGAAAACACAAAAGCTACAAACTGAGCTACAAAAGGGCGAATGCTTTGCAAAGAGTAAGTATTGCTGTGTATGACTAAGCTGTTAATGCCTCCTCCCTGTGCCTGTATAGAGCTCAGGACAGTGTAATGACAGGTCAGGTGAGGTGTTCCATTTTGAATGGAATTTTCAAAAATATTAGTCAAAGGTAAGGCCTTGAATGCTTGACAGATTCAGCACCATGGGAGGCACTGCCAGTAAGACCAAATGGTCAATTTGGTTTCAAATTAAGTGCTTCTCCCTGAGTGTTGCCTTCCCTTGCAGGCAACATACAGAAATATATACAGTATATCATTCTCTAGAGTGCTCACATATAGAAAGATGAAGTAAACAAGTATATAATTATTCTCTCATGTCCATGTTACAAAGAATAGTAAATTCAAGCCATTAGAATGAGGTGTATCCCACGTTCCAGTGTTCTGTCATTGAATAGCTTTGTACGACGGCTAAATAAAAAGTTCTGCATATTTCAATAACCCATTTTCCCCAAAAACACAGAAGTTTTTTTTTTTTTTTTAAATCTCAATAATTTAGTTACATTTTTGTTTTATACTGTGCGAGTTAAACACATTGGACCTCTTTCCCACATAAAAAAATGCTGCAAATGGAGGAGCTGCTCATGTAGGAAAAATATTAATAATGAGCTGTAATCCCTTCCAGATATAGCTGACTGAACCAGACACCTGTTTCCACCAGGTTCCATATGAAATAATGAGAACAGGAGAAGCCTATGAGCAATACTCTTATCATCGTTACAACCTTGTACTGGATGCTGAGTTAGACGTGGTACATAGGAATGGAGCTTAAAAATACATGACGATCATACATAAGTATTCCTTATTATGGACACTTCAATCTTACGCGATAAATATTACCTTCTGAGGCTTATAATGTTAATTCTCTGTTAAGATTTTTTTCAGACCAAAAAGGGGAACAACAGAGTTTCTGTCTCTGTCGTCATTACCATTACTACAGAGCCAGGAAACACCAAATTAAAGACAGAAGAAATAATTTCACAGCTGGACTATAGTACCTACTGTGATATAACACTTCTGTTTAGATCTAAGGATATTTTTTTTCTATTGGTTGATTTATTATTTATTGCCACTCAGAATTCTCATATGTTTCAGGTAAGTGAGTAAAGGCAGAAAACTTCTGGAAGGTAGTATGACGTACAAAGCTGCAAACAGATGATTTATCCACCAACGTTCAGCACCACGGACAGAGATTAAACCAGTCTATCCACACTGTCCTACAAAAACCTCATATCTCCAAAATCACAACTCTTCATGAGTTAAGAAAAAACAGCCCTGTTTTTTCAATCTGAAATTATGTGTATTGTCACGCGTCTGGAAACCAGTAGATCCGCTGATGTTTAGAACTGAAGACGGGCAGAGGAGGGCAAGAGTAGAGTTACTCCGAAAAAAGACAGACGCATATTCGAGCTTTCAGTTTTACTTTCAAACCATGTCAGGAGAAGGTAGAAATTTTAGAAAACAACAGCTGAAAGGTAGCAGGTGTGCCAGCTAATTGCTCAATTGCACCAATTAGGCTGATGACGCCACCGGCCTCAACTGTTTGCAAGGTAGGATATTAATAAAACACCATACGTCATGTAAAAAACTTCAGTTTCTTAAAGTGTAAGTGAGTCAGAAAGCTTGACAATATACCTCTACTATTATGTCACATTCCAAGTACATTATTATGCCCTCATGTTTGCAAATATATAAACCTAAACGTGAACAGACTCTCAGACTCTGTTATTGTATACTGTATGCTATACATGAATGGCCTTCACTCTGTGCTCCTTGGCTAAGGCAAATCCTACAGGGGAATGCCACTGGGTATACTATGCCCGGTTAAAAGCCTTCCAATGGGATGATGCCTCAGGCCCTTCTCTGCCTCTCAGCAACACAGCCCAGTGGATATGCAAGTCATTTTTCGTGTACAGTAAAAAAATTCCAAGGCCACTGGATAATGTGGATGGGATGTAGCCCAGGGAGGCGTACTGATACCACCAAGAGAGGCTGGGTTGGATGGATATGTGGTAAGATGGATGACTTTTACAGGATTGTGGTGTTGGGTTAACAGACCAAGGGATCACAATATGGAGCAGAATACAGTGGCAGAAGGTCAAACATACTGGTAACCAGTGATGTATGAATTACACACAGAGAGACAGAGGGACGTGAATGTCAGACAGACAAATCTACAGAGAAAGAAGACAGAATCCAGTCTTTTCAGACAGGTACATATAGTCAAGCCACGGCTCATTTCTCTTACCATTGGAGCAGCCCTTGAAACGGGCCCCTCTGACTGGTGCCCTCTGCAAGTCGGCCTTGACGCGTGCCTTCAGGCCCACGTTCTCCTTCTGCATGGCATTAAGAGCATCACTCACTGAGTTCACTACCTTCACCATGTTGATCTGGCTGTCTGACAGCAGCTGCAACACATACACAGTGGGAGAAAAGAATATATATTTAGTTATTACAGTTAATAACAGTGTAATTATACCTGCTGTTCCTTGTCTTTTAATTGAAAAATGGAAAACTGTGCATACTTTTCATTTCCTCTGAATATTTCTCAAAATGTAGCAAGGATTTTTAAAACCTTCCAGCTGAAAATGACCTATTAGACATGTAAAGCTTTCTTAAAGTCATGATTTCTTAAAGCTCTCAAAATGTTCATCATATCAAACCCACTTTTGATACCTTTAACAGCTAGCATTTATTCTGCTATAGCCATTAAACTGAACTGTCAGAGGCAGGGTCCGCCATTCCTGCACTGGATTCAAATGGTATTTCAAAGGAGACACATTTGTCAATTTGTCAAGTAATGACGTAGATCTGAGGAACAGAACAGCCCGTACCAGGCATGTTGAAAAGGAAGCATATTTGCGTAAGTACAAGTATAGCTACAGTGACATCAGGGAGACATCCATTTTTCATCATGGCTGAACAACGGGGGAAATACATGAATTGCTCATCTTCCTCTGTTGTATTTCTGACTGAGTGTGTTTTCTGCCCACAGTGATCGATGAACACATCATTTTGAATGGATCACTGGGACTTGCATTATTCGAACATTCTTGGCGTGCCCACCAGTAACCACGTGTGTTGCAAAATCAACCCGAACTAATATCCTAAGGAATATCTTTGAAGATTCTGAGTAGATCATCAGAAGGTTACCATCCGAAATTTTACAATATAGAGATAATCTCTGTGACGTTAGAACACACCGGATTAATTCAATCTGTTTCAAAGTGCCCGTGTTTTCTTTGCATGTATCTTCTAGATTCAATACCATGTTGAAGGCTTGGTGATGCAGACTTTTTAGCAGCAAACTCAGGTGTCAGAGCAGCCTTGAACACACAAGCAAGGACAATTTTCAAAGCAGTCTCAACTGCATGACCATGTGACGTTAAAATAAAAAAAAAAAGCTGGAAAAGTATATTCAAAGTTGAAACCAAAGGCTACTCTACTCTGTAATATATGTATATTATACTCATTTTGTAGTTAATGGGTTACAACATACACTATATAACCACTTATAGATTATAGTCCTTTAGGGACCTTCAGAAACACACAAGTGCAAAGACTGCCCTGTGCAGCAGAGACACCACATGGTACCCCATCCCATAATGCACCCTGGCAAATGCTGTGAAATACACAGAGCCCTATGGGAAGGCTGGTGATGAATGTGTGTGCTAAGACTAGCAGAGAGCGGGGTAACCTCTCTGATCTGCTATGGTCACTTGGTTTCCTGCAGCCCTTCACGTGCCGTTCTTTGCAGAAAGGTCGTTTTCATACACTGCCCTAGTTGGCCGACTCCTATGCACAGCCAGGTGTTAGAGCCCATATATGTACACACACTGTACTTTTGAAGGCATGAGAAATATTGGTTTTCCTTATACTCACATATAAACACAAACTGTCTCACTCCCCTACTTTCGTTTTCTTTCACTCACTCTCATACGCATGCGCACTCACAAACACACAAAGACCTGCCGTGTTCAAAGTCATGTACAGTATAAGGGGTTCAGAGTCTTCTATCAAGTGTACGTCTGTGCAGCTACATTCAGGTGTCAAAACTGCACTAGACAGAAACCCCAGTGGCCTTTCTCAGGTTCAATAAGTATGCAACACATATCTGAGGCACAGAAAGCTGCACTGCATTCACATTACATGGACACTGGAGCTTTGACCCATACACTCAGGCACAAACAACAATACACATTTCTGTACAAAGAAAACCACACGCATACATACACATCAGGAATGACCCGTTGTGCACAGCAGCTAAGCTGGATACAGCAAAGAAAACTGTGTTTTCTGCTTGGTGAATGTATCATTGACAGCAGCTTTCTTGTGTATGCGTGGAGCAGTACGGCAAACGTTCTTACAGACTTTAAAAGGTTTTAATATTCCTAAATAGATGAGTTTGCCTCTTAGTGCTGTGTACTTTCTTGTGTGCAAATTTAACATTATTTCTGGCGTTGTAATTTATTTGGTAAGTACACACTGTATGCTTGTTTGTGTGTGTGTGTTCAAAGGGAGAGACTAAAGCAGAGGAGAGTCTGCAGTCTTAATGCTAAGCCTTGACTGACACATCATTTAAGATCATGATGTAATTGGCTCTCATTAGGCAGCCTTTGAATTGGCTCACAAAATCAGTTACACCACAAGACTTAATGCAAGGAGCCATGTTTTTGCGAGTCAAGGTTTAAAATCCCGGCAAATTTGGATGTTGTTTAACAGATCTGTGGCGGACTCGTGAAAGGTCCCTCTTTAACCTCAACATGATTTGCACATTTAAAATGCAGCGCACCTGCACTCCAAAAACAAGTTTTTTTTGTTGTTGTTACCGTAGTTTAAATGCAGTTTGTCTTGATGTTTTGTGTCTAAGCGTAACTGCACTACACATGGCTGAATAGTTTTACTGAAGCACACAAGGTGTGCTTTTTGTTGGCCTAAATCAGATGTTAAAGACATGTTCCCTATGGGGTAAACACAGAACACAGAGGCGCTGCAAGGCTGGAACTGGTAAGTAAGTAAAAAGTCATTCAGTCACCATCTGCTTAACGACATCTTCACCTCACAGACTAAGGCTGTCCAGTCAACTGGAGCCTGGAGGAGCAAAAAGTGAGAAGAGCCATAAAATCACAAAGTCACCCTCTTATTCCTCTTGACTTGTGCAGCCCTCACTGAAACTGTGTTGAAAATAATTAATTTTTTTCTCAAGGACATTTGTAGTATTCCATGACCTCACTTATAAATCCAAGTAACCAACAGGTTTGAAATGTAATGAGAAAAACTTCAATCTACTGCACTTTGCTGGACCTCTACCAATCACTGCTTGGAAAGGACTAGTTTATGCAAAATAATACTCAGCAGCTATGTTCATAATTGATTTATTGGTTCAGTCGAGCTAAATGCATTGACTGTTAACCCCATCCTTTCTCTTTGTGCTGCACTGTGCCAGCCACGTAGCTACCAGCCACCTCTCTGCTCAGATACCTCCTCATCCCGCATTTTAGAGCACCCCGCCATCTTTTTCATCTGTCGGCAGCTGTGATGCAGATGCACATCTTCATCTCCTCCGACTCCTCCTCAAGAGCCTCTGGGTGGCTAATTGTTTTCCCTGCGTGTTGTTTCTCTGATACCGATAAGCTACAACTGAATGGGGCCCAAAGAAAAATGCTGGAAACACCATTCTGGATTAACAGGACAAAAAGACTGTATATTCACCCTTGTTTTACTGTCTCTGTGGGGGACACTCATTGACATAAAGCATTCCCTCGCTCCTTACCTTAAACCATCACAACTAAATACTTAACCTTTTCCCTAACACTAATCTTAACCTAATTGTAACCTTTACCCTAAAACCAAGTCTTAAAACTCAAGAAGCAGTCTCTACCTCTGGGGACCTCAATTTTTATTCCAACAGTGACTCAGAGTCTCCATGGGTTAGTGTGTATTCAGGTTTAAGTCCCCACTGGGATGTAAAAACAAGCCCACATGCACACACAGACTCACAAGGTGAAAACAATGTCAGCCCCGGTGTCGATGCCGGTGATAAAAGATTAACCTGATGATGGACAGGACCTGCACGCATATAGGGAATGTTTTCAAAGCAAATCTGATTCATATCGTACAGAGAGTCTCTCATCTTTGATCAGGCTTTTGCCCATGCATGATTTAGTGTAGGGGTGCGGGCAAAGAGTCCAGCTGTGAAATTAAATCATTATTAATGAAATAAAGTGGTGGAATGAACCTTTAGTGTTTCTGCGCACTTATTGACCTTGGCTCACTTGAGCATTAATCCCTCACATATGCATCAATATGTACCATATTCCATTTCACACTCACAATTTGTTGTCACAGTTTACACATATATGTGTTGAATACACATCTTTGCTTAATTGAATTAAGAATTAATTTTTTATGTGACTTTTATTATTATCCACTCTGGTTGAGGTTTTGAAGTTACTTGCATCACATCTCTAGCTAAAAAAAAGCAACAAGCACTCTGTGAATTTTAGTTTCTCAAGTACTCAAAGGACTTTGTGTTAACCAGAATGAACATCTCGAGGCAACAGGATTTTCTGTTCAACAGTAGCAGAGCTTTGCCGCTAGATCCTTAGCAGAGGTTGTGGGTGTTGCATGTCCAAAACATTAATATTCCACAGGCACATAATTCAGTTAAACTGTGACCCGCGGTTCAAGGAAATCAGTAAGTCATGATCTTCCTCGAAGCCTATACCTTCTTGAAATCTTTTTGCAGTCAGACACTGTACAAAACCGAATGTCAAGCCAGTTGAATATGTGAACTAAATTTTATGTCAATTGGACTCTACCCCTTCCAATTTTTTAATGACAGAGTGCATGAGTGCAGGTCACCAAACTCCAGCTCACCCCGCTAGTGGGCATTATACATCATTACCTACATTGCCTATGCACAGGACTGAAAGTGCTGGCTGGAACAAATATATATATATAAAAACAACTTTTATTGTAGCAAAAGTTTGCAGTTGCCACTGAAGAGACCTTTAACAGAACACCACTTAATAAGATCTGAAGCTTGACACTGTGAGGATGTTAGGCTTCAAGTACTTTGAGTCTTGGGTAATTAGGATTTGGTGTTGAAAATTTTGATTGAATTTACATAAACTGTGATCCTGACCTGATGCTCCTTTTGTAAATATAGCGACAGTTCTGTTACTCTCAACAGGAAGCAAGGCAAACAGCACACGCTTCATTTTTTAAGACTTATAAAACTACCGTGTGTCACTGAGGGAAGGTAAATGCCAGTTCGTTATTGCTTTGTAAGATGGTGACGGGTCTCACTGTCCGTGTTCTTGCTGGGTTAGTTATCTACAGGTGAAGGCTCCTGAGAGGTGATTTGTGTGTATCTGTGTGGAGTTGTAGTTCTTTTATTTGATTTTTTTAGAATTTTTTTTTATTTGACTCAGCTTATTTTTAAATGTAAATGCTTTTGTGACAATATTCAATCTGGCTCATGACACCCTCATAGCACCGAGACCGCACTAATGAAGGCATTAAGTGACATTTGTCTGAATGCTGTTTCAGGAACAGTATCAGGCCCTCGGGTTGCATCTCGAAATCATAGGCTATGTCGCTGCCATTGGTGTTCATGAATCTGTGGAGATCAAGTCATGCAGAGTCCCTTGGGGGTCAATTCATGGGCCTCTAATTTTCTGAGGTATCTGAGGGAGGAGCAAAGATGCTGATATGCTGGGACACATTAGGCATAATAACCAATTAAAATAATACACAGTGCAGACTACAGTAACAAGAATATGAACTGACGCACTGGCAAAAAAAAAAAAGAAAAAGGAAAATAAAGCCAAAGTCACAATAACAATTATTCACTTTATTCACTTTAAGCACTGACTTAATATGAACATGTCAGTGTTTGTATTGATATGTACACTGTTCAGAATGACAATAAGATGGACTCGGGTAAGAACAAAATTGAGGCCAAACTATCTAGTCTGTCATACTTTGGGTCTCCAATAAAGGAAGGAAGTGGAATAAAGAGTAACATTGCCAGTATTATAGAAGAGATCTGATTTAGTGCTAACACTGGCATCATGCCTCACCTTGTCTGTCAATCTGAAACCTGACCATCAGCTAAATGTATTGATATATTTCACTATTTTACTTGTCTTTCCCAGCACTGTGATTTATTTGAATGCAAATGCGTATGCTTTGGTGTACCCTTCTATTTGAGGCTGCAAGCTGTAAAAAAAAAAAAAAAAAATTATATGTCGGTTTTTGAAAAATCAAAATGGATTGCTCATAAAGCCAGTGCAATCAGATATCAGATTCTTCTGCTACCCACCTCAGGGGCATGTGGAAGGGTTTCTGTCTATGTGGCAGGGTGAAACTGTTCTTCAGGGGGCTGCAGTGCACACAGAGCCATTATTAACACTGGCACAGTCAGCTCTGTGTCATCGTATAAATCAGAAGTCCTGGCCACAGGTGGCCCATAGATCACACAGTCACACCATGGTGTCAGGCAGAAACGGCGGATGTGCACACCACATGCCTTGCCTCCAAACAGAAAATCAATCACCTGGAGCTTCTGGGCTGCCAGTGCCAACCTCCACTTAGCCTCAGTGCCCACTGCATGATGCCACCTACACCACATTAACAACCGTAAAGGGACTGGCCCTCTTTCTGCTTCCATTGTGCTACCAATCAGCACCCGCGGTTTCTTATCCCACAGAGGCAGAACAGACCAATGCAGTGAGTTTTTGAGTGATTTCTAAACAATGTTGAACCCCGAGCTAAAGAGGTCTGGCTTAAAGAAAGGATTGGCAGGAGCGGAATGCATTCAGTTGTTTGAGCTGTATGGCTGGCAGCTATGAAATCTATTTGCTGCAGAATAGAGAGACTGTGCCTGATGGGCCAAAATTAAGAGCATGTAGTGTAAAGATTTTCCACGCACATTTAGGAAATGTACCGTCAATAAATCAATGTGGACAGTGTGAAACTAAAGGGGGTCTAATTATGTTTTCATCTAATGCGAAGTCTGTCTTACACATCTAGGGAAACATTATGTTATCTTACTGAATTAATGTGCAAGTTGTTCCGTTTCCTGAATCATGATGGGCATTTCTTCCCCTGTGACCTCATCTTCAAACACTAGACTGAGTGAGTTACTGTATACCCAGTGGAACACGAGCCCTATTTGCGCTTTAATCTAGCCGTTACTGAGCGTGTACCCTGTAAAGAGAAATTAACATGGTCGAGTTGGCATTGGATTAGTGAATGAGGATGTTCTGACTGTGCAGTCAGGAAAAGGAAGGGACAAAATAACACCAATTGAGAGAAAAACTCTCACGTCCAATGAGCTGTCACACATCTTAAGTTGGTTTCACAATCAATACATATTGATAGGTGCTTCGCAATCCAGTCCTCCAGCACCTCTGTGCGGTACTTAAAGTCATGAATTCAGTAGTGAGTCTTGCACACTGGATTCAGTTCATCTGTTTTTACTGCTCAACCAATCAACAACCAATTAAATTCTGCCATAAAAGAGAAAGGAACAGACAGGAAAACAACCTGTTACATTAGTTTTTACCAACAAAAAATTATTTTCACTCAAAAATATCAGACTAGCAATTACGTATTATATTACACCACTGTGTAAGTAATAAAGAGAAAGGAGGCTAAAAAACATGTCTGTAAATTCCATCCAAATGAATTTACTAGTGATTTTTTGCCTTTGGCATTGTGCTTGTACATATCAGCTGGAATTACTTTGGCTGCTTCGAGATGAAACCAGAGTGAAGTAGTGTGTTAGATCAGTTTCACCAACACTGGTGAATAAAATTCAGAGGCTGTTGGGTAGTTTCTCATGATAATATTTATGTGATAAAATACATGTTATCATGTTGATCTCAGTCTTTGTGACTGTTTTCAAATAAACTGTAAGGACAGATACTGCTGGAATTCCATTATCAACATTTTTCTTGTGTTATATTGTGTCTCAGTAATGAATCTGACTCAGACGTGTGGTATATTCTGTGTAACATTACAATAATGTTGAGTGAATCTCTCTCACTGGCATTTATACTGTTTGTGAGTGTAATTTTCTCACCTGTATGAGGCGTGCCTGCTCAGTCTGCAGTGTGTTAAGGTCTTGCCCCAGGCTTCCTTGACCCCTGCGTAAGGATTCATAGTCCATTTTCAGTTGCCCTGCATGGGCTGACAGCTTGGCCACCTCCTCAGCCAGACTGACAAGCAGAGCCCGATCCTGGCCTTTCACTGACTTCAGGTCAGAGTCGTGGTCGGTTAGCGAGTGGAGCAGTGAGGTCTGCACGCCCTCCAGGCGCAAAAAGTTACTGTTATAGTCGGGACAGTTGGGGTCGATGAAGATGTTGATGCGAGAGCCGTCGCCCCTCTCAACAGTGACCAGGGCATTAGCTTCATCCTGATTGGTAGAGATGTGGGGAAGGCCATCAGACATAGGTGGGGCCTGGTAGTGATTCATAAAAAGGATGGTGCCGGTTACAGTGACAGCCAGCAATACAGCCACAAAGAGCAGGATAGTGCAGAGCAGGTAGCTGCAGCTCATCCTCTGTGAGTAGGAAGGAAGGAAGGGAGGAGGAAAGGAGAAAGGAAACAAGGAAAGAAAGCAGGAAGGAAGAGAAAAAGTAGATGTTAGGATCACAATTGCTGCAACATAAATAATTATAGCATAACACCTGCCTCATTCAAAAAGAAATGACTTTCATCCATCACTGGGGATATTTTGAATGCCAGATGCTCAGTGCTCAGTGATATAACCATATTCCCATCTGTCAAAATGTAGTTCTGAATGATTTATGTAGCAACAGAATGTAGATTCCTTTAAGGGCCAGTCCTCTTGAATCTCAAATTTCTCTAAAACTAAAGAGAAACCAGAGAATTTCTGTCCAAACACCCTGTGTGTCATTAGACAAGCAGTGGCGAGGCAGATAGAGGATGCAACCTTGAGACACTTCTGGGAAACACACAGTCAAGGCACAAATGTTCTGTCTTTCTCAGACAGGAACGAAAACAATAAGTAAAGAAAGTAAAACACAAGTGACTTTGACAGCCAATAAGATGTAAATGAATGAACAGAGAGTAGAATCCTCTTAGACCTCTACCAGTAACACAGTCTCCATTAACCGGACCATAAAAGGCCTGTATTATGGCCCTTTATGATCCAGTCCCATTTTTCCACTCAGGCCAAGAGAGCTAGCGATGGATAAGAGAGAGCAATATGGCCCACCTATGCATGATTAACACTGCAGAGCTCCCCCTTATCGTCCTCCAAATGAATCAGCAGCTGATCTGTTTCTGATTTTATTTCTACACTGGAGGATGTTCTCTCTACAAGAATGTGTGGGCAGGTGTGTGTGTGTGTTATCTGTTTGTATGTGGAAGTGTGAGTGAGAGTAAGCTCATTAATATGTAAATTGGCTGTACAAGCACAGTGAGGCACACTAATAGACAGCTAATGGTCTGCTTTACGAGAAAGGTTTATGGTTTCTTTAATGTGGGGAAAATCAATTGTGTTGTGCAGGAAATACTCCTATCCACTGTGTTTACCCACAGTCTTTGGGTAGAAGACATAAAATAGTTGTAACTGCCCAAACAGCTTGTCTGTGTGGGGGCTGTATCTGTGGTGAGGTATCTGTGGGATCCACCATGCGGGACTCACATGAGCTCCCACTTTTTAGCCCACATAGTGCTGGTCTGCTGACAGAAAAGGTGTCCTGTCTGAGACCCGAGGATGATTCTTCACATGGGCCTCAGTTGTAGCCCCGCTTAGTCTAATCATAAGCACCATTAAATACACACAAAAAAAGGGGTTCATGTGAAGCCTGGGGTTGGTTTTCTCACATTAGCCTTATTTGTACCCCACTGACTTCATTCACAACCCGCATGGGCAGACGCATATGAGGCCTAGAGCCAGTGAGCAAATCGTGCTGAGCTTGGTGAATCCCTGATGGATGCCTGTGCTTTTTCTGAGCAATATGTTCACCAAAAAAATAAATAAATAAAAAAATTAGACTTTAGCAGCGACTTCAAAAATCTAACCCGTGACACAAGCAACACATCAACGTGGGCCTTCTTGTAGGATCCACTGAATACATTGATTAAATTCATGCATTATTGTTTTTCCGCGACATCCAGCTTCAATGTGGTGCTATTTTTCTGGACACCGCTGGCATGTACGCAAGCACTGTCACTGAAAACTGGCCCTAGGCTCTGTTTGTCCAAATGGGTTGGAAACTGTGCACGCACACAGAGACTAGATCCACTACATGTTCGCATGCCACTACAATTTCCAATGCATATGCACAAGCACACACACACATAATTTGAACACAACTCTTTCTGCCAAATACTTGCAACACACAGGCAAGCAAATTCACATATTGCACATGAAAAAACTGGAGCACTGCTTTGTCAGAACCTTCCCCCTCCTCCCTGTTTTCTCCCCCAAATACATCATCACAGAAAAGAGCTTCAGGGGAGTATTGCCGCACATAACACTTTTTGTCTCCTTGCTCTAACTCACAACATGTAGACCCTGGCTGCACTATGAAATCTCTCCTTGCATGTCAAACAGTGTTTTTAGTTTTTCTTTCCTCCTGTGTATGTGAATGCAGGTGCAGCTGAGTGATTGTGACTCTGTGACTGGGCTTGGCTATACGTGTGCGTGTGTGCGTGTGTGTGTGTGTGCATGTGTGTGTGTGTGTGTGTGTGTGTGTGCGGCATGGTGTCTGTGCTCTGCATAATGTGTATAATGGCCTCACTCTGCAGAATGGCAGCAATGTAACATTAGAACACTGAGCTCTATCGCCAGCGGGGCCAAGACATCAGTGGAAGCCATCATCGCCACGGCACTACATTCACTGATAGCATACTGATTGTTAACTTAACATGGAGAAGATATACGATGGCCCCATTATGATGAGAGCGAGACACACACACACAGAGCTAAGAGACATCCACTCACTTTAAAATACACATACAAGAGTAACATATGTATTTTATCATGAAATTTATCACATTTCCACTGTAATGGACACAAAATGATGTCCACGGATGTTAACCTTTTATTCCTCAAGGTTTAAAGCAGTTTCTCATTGTTTAACGAACAAATTTGTCCCAATTCAGTCAAAACTCAGATCAGTTAAGGTAACATATTGATTGTGGCACCTTGGTGAGACAGGGCAAAAAGCATGCAGCTGACGATTATACTGTTATTTATAGGTACCTTTCCATCACTTGGGTTACAAATTGTACTTGTGATGGTGCAACAGGTAGTGGCACAAAAACTGGTCTCATAATGTGTTTTAATGTGTTTTAAAAAAGGTAGTAGCCCAGTGACAATGCTTTGTGCTCCACGAAAAATTCGATTCGTCTGTTTCTTTTTTCTGAGGTCAGACTGACATAAAGTCAGTGAGAATGAAATGAAGAAATAAAAAGTCAGTGTGATAATTAGGATTGGAGTTTTTGATGCTGCCTCATTTGCCTTACAACCTGGTTCATGTCCCAATGGTACACACAATCTCTCAACTCAGTTCAAGAGTTGTAGTAGGGTAATGACACTGAGAATAGGATGCAAGCAGCCTCTTAACACAGTTTTTTTTTTTTTTTTTTTTTTTTATACAAGTCTCTCAATCTCGCAGCAGGAGCCCACTCTGTAATTAGTGGCTGACTTTTAGATCCTCTCTTGTTTCTACTCATACCACACTACGGGATTTGAGAGGACAACAGGGGAATTCTGATGGAGAGATAGAAAAGGGAGAGAATGAGAGAGAATTCCTCTCTATGGAAATGATGTTGTCCTCCCACGCAAGAGCACTGGCAGACAGTTCTTGGACAAAAGGCTTTGTCTGCTCATTAGATAAACAGGAAACCAATGAGGAGTCTTGCAAGCTGTCTCTCTCTCTCCCTCTCAAACACAAGTAAACACACACGTCTACGGACACAAACTGATATACACACAGGAAGACATTCAAGTTGATGCTACCCAACTAATGCGCACAAAACAGACATCTTCTAATGCTGAACTGGCACATATATGAACGGCAAGCCTGATTCACAAACTCACAATTTCAAAAAGATGGAATTTCTCCAATTCCACCTCCATTTCATTCACCTGGAGCTTGAATATCACTTTCACATCAGTATTCAGTACATGGCTTCTTCCCAAATTCTGCCATGTACTCAAGCTCCTTTTCCTGGTGCAGCCACGATCACTCTGTTCAAAGAATCTGCAGGCCCTAATCCCACCTAATTCTTCTGTGTTTGGGTCCTTGAGCTGAGGTTGTGCCATCACTGCTGCTCGGTGGCAAAATGTAATGTGTAATATGTAATAATCCTTCACACTGCCATCACCAAAGGAGCGAGAAAGAGGATTGTGATGAAAATCGTCATGAGAGATACCTAATCCTCTCTGCAGGTGAGCAAGTCACTATTCATAGTGTGCCCCTGTTTTCACTGAAAGGAAGGTGGTGGAATATATAGACAAGAGGACATTTAGAGGATTTAATGACGGGATTTAACATACAAAACACCACATTTTATCAGTTTTAATCATTTCCATCCATCCAACCAGTCATCAATTTCGGTCCAATTTAATATTTGGTATTCTAAGTCGGAAAAAAAGATATGCTTACAATAAAATAAATGATGTAATACAGTATATTTCTTTTCCAATTAAACTTTTTTTTGGTTTCAACAATATGACACATTCATTGCAATGCAGCCCCTAGAGTAAATAAAAATAAATCAGGTTTTGATATGTGCATGCATGCATACTTGCCTGTGTGCTCATGTTAATGTTGTGGTGACAGGCCCTTACCTTGGCCGGGGTCTCCCTGGCAGTTTCTGAGTCTGACCAGCGATGTTTGAGCTGGGAGGAGCTGGGTACACACTCACAGAATGTCTGCATGGGACAAACAGACAGGGCCACCAGTGTTGGCGTTTGTTCAAGTCACATGTGCAATCAAGCATGCAAGCACATGCGCACAAACACACACACACGCACATGCATGCACAAATACACACGGAGAGACACAGGTTTTGGGACAGTATTTAAATATCTGAAAAAGCGCATCACATTTACCCTCAAATGTAATATAAAATCAGTGTTAACAGATAAATGGCGCTGGCTCTGATAAACTACAACTACCTACACACATATCCGAACAATGACATAGACAGATCTGAACAGGCATCTGTGCATCTCAAAGGTATCACAGAATTCAATAGCTTCTGACAGGGTCAATGCGTCTTCCCAGAGAAAGCTTTGCAAATCCTCAGTGCACAGTTTCCTTCAACTCCAAAAAAAAAAGGAATGGAGTATTTCAATGAATGCGAGTGGGTTCAGCATGCGTGTAGAAGAGAGCATTCTTAAATGCAGGTAAATGTGGGTGTTTGTATGCAATTTCTGAATGTTACGTGTTTCAGTATACAGCATATGCTTCTTTGTGCCTGTATGTGCATTTGTCTGGGAGTACTTCGAGCAGCTGCATAGATAAAAGCAGAGTAATTATGAAAGTGGGGGCTTTCTAACTGCTCTGGGAGAGCACGTCATTCCGTGACCTTAAACACTGCTGCTCCCACTGTGGAATTGCTCAATTAGCCTGGGACAATAACACCAACACAAAAGCGCACACACGTGGGCAAATATACACACACACAACTGCCTACTTAAGAATGGATGCAGCAAACATTAGCAATTAATGTATCAGAATATGTTTTCTATCCGGGCATGTAGTCAAAGCCTGTGTGTAAGCGAATGTACGTGACTGAGACTAAATAAGATCTTTGTATTTGTTACATGACATGTATGTTTTTTTGTTCTTGTTTTTTTAGCAGAGGCTGAAATTGGTTTGAAGTTCCTTAGAGCTGTAAAGTTAAGGCATGTTTATGTTTCTGCAAGGGACTGATGCAGAGCCCACGCAAGTGGCTTAAGCCATTGTAAGAATTTGTGTTTGTGAACTGGTGCGTCTACAACACTCAGCAATTACACCTCCAAAATGCTAGTTGGCTGTGGGGTGTCTATGCCACTGTGTTGAGTTTCTTTGTGTACTTCAAACAATGGCAACTGAAACTAAGCCGCTCATGTTGGACTTAGAACCAAGATGTGTTGAACAACAGTTACTTTTACTGAAATTACTGCGACAGGGAAAAAAGACGTTGGAGGAGATGGTGGGTGCGACCATTCAACTGCCCGAGGCAGTGGGAGTTAAGCACAGAGTTTTCTGTGCTTTTCTGGCCACTGAGAGACATGCTGCCAAGTGGACTTATCACAGCCTTTGCGGTCTGCGTCGCCACGACATGTACACTGTCACATTGTCACAATCATTTCATGAGAAGAGGTAAAATAAATTTTCATTTGATTTCGTGTTTAAATCAAATAAAATGTTGGAAATTATATATAATATATAATATCATAATATAGTGTTTAGATGAGTGTGTGCATATATGCATTTGTGCTACAGTGACTGTCTTTGTGTCTGTTTTGTCAGTTGTCAGTGAGTGTGAATTGCGGTGTATGCGGCTCACATCGTCATTGTTATGATGGCTGACCAACAGTTCACCTCCTTGCTTTAAGCATTCATTCTCTTCCAAAGTGTAAGACAGCAGGAGAGGAAAAGAAGCAGGCAAAGGGGGGCTTGGGAGAGGTATGCTGAATTCTAATGAGCAGCCTTAGGGTCAGCGATAGAAATCTATGTCTGTTATGCCTAAAACATTGCAGCTGTGCTTTCAGTACACAGAGGAGCTACAGAACTACCATTACTATATAAACACAGACTCCACAGTGATGCAGATAAACAAACTAACAAGTCTGCTACACAGTAAAGTAAATTGGAGTATTTAGGTGTTAAAAACCCACTAATAAAAATAGGCGCCTCCATTTTATACTGTTGCAGAAGTTCACAGGTGTGCTTGTGCACCAATGCAGACATGGAGCCAAAGGCATATCTGCCTGCTTAGCTGCAGGAGGGCAAAGAGACAGAAAAACATGCAGACTCACACATGAGCACATGCACACAGAACAAAGGTTGTGTGTTGCAGCTGCAACCCACTCAGATCACTGACACGCTGCCTTCCCATTACACTGAGCAGCACGTATCAGAGCTTTAGTTTGTTCATCCTCCTGCCTGCTAATGCTCACATTGGGGTTCTTTGCTGCCTGTGCACACAAACATGCACTCACACACTCACAGTGACACACCAGTATCTGTGGGGCTTCTTTTTGGCAGTAGTCCCGGTGTGGGCATGACTGCTTGGCAGTGTTTGTCTAGTCCTAATCTGGCTCCACAAGCTCCACCAGCAGAGAGGATTTACACTTAATAGAATATTTGGGCTTTTTATTGGTTGGACCTTACCCGCAGAATCCTATCTGATGAGCCACGTCTTAGAAGACAGGAAGGGCTCAGACTTATCCTGGGTGTGACTGAATGTCTACGTGCGCTCTTTTTGAATGAGTGTACCTACGTGTTTGCATGCATGCAAGTGTGGACATAAATCTTCAAGGCAGGAATCCCAGCACTATCTAAGAATGTTTGGATTGTTTGAATGTGTTGTTCTTGGAATATATTTGCTCACTTTGCTGAATACCTTTATGCGTAGATGTGTGTGCGTGTGTGTGTGACAGAGACTCTTGCAAGGTGTGTTTAAGCCTACTGCTCACTAAGCCGATGGAGTGGAAGAGGCTTTGCACATATTCACTTGTGGGCTTACTAATCATTTAACGGGACTTGCAGACTGCTAAATGAGGGGACAGAGACTGACAGCATGATGAAAAAAGGGAGTAAAAAAGGGGGGAAAGGGAAACAGAATTTAAAAAAGCACAAGGACATTTCGCTAAGTGTGTATTGTCTGTAGACACTGCTATGCTTTCTAAAAGCCACTAGGAAACAGAGGGGTTAACAGTGAGTAAATGGGTTTAGAGATGAACTCTCCAACATGTCATGTCATTACAGTACTGGGATAACTTTTTTCAGTAACAAGTAGTGTAAGGGATTAACATATGAATTTCATTAATTACAATACAGTTGTTAATCTAAGTTTTGTAGGAAACACAGTCATTGTCTGGATTACTTTCAATAGATTGTTTTTTCTGTAAATGAATGAAGCACTACATTTATTAACTGCAGTGAAGTCGCCAGGTGGTGGATCAGAGCGGATGGCAGGCGTACAAAGCACACGACTGTCACACCACAGGCCGGGGTTTGCATCCAGAGTCACATCTGTGGTTAGGTTTAGGCAGCAAAATCACTTTGGTTAAGGTTAGGGAAAGGCTGTGCTTATGGATGTGGAAATGTCACAGTTTTATTAGGGCTGGGCACAAAAACTACTCAGCTACTACTACTACTATTTGTGGGCTGGTTTGAAGTAAGGACTTCTTTAAGGTTAGAGGACCTTCATCGTCATGGTTACAATAGAAAACACGCAGTTACGGTTGTGGAACAGTACACAACACAGGTTAAAAGAAACAATGCTGAGTGGATATGGTTTGAAAGAAAATAAATAATAGTGTTAAACCGATGAAACAGACCACAATAGGACCAAGCGGTTTAGACAAAGTAATATCACAACCTTCACCACCTCCCTCACAAAACAAAATGGAATTCAACAGTGACAAATAGAAGAATGTTGCATGGACTGGATATGATGAGAGAGATGTTTGCTTTGCCAGCAATCTATATTCTGTTGTGTGGAGCACAGAGATTTGGGTCTGGTTATTTCAGAGGATGCTGCCATTGTGGATGCGATGAGCACCATATCAGCTCCTACAGACTTCAAAGGGACTATTCCCTGTACAGCTGATGGCTGTAGACAGTGCTGGACACTTTTTTTTGGATTATTGGCCACTGGCACACAAATAATGCTTATACAGTTTGGAAGGCGGGACACTGCTGTGATTTGGTAACAATACTAAGTACATGAGACAATATGAAACATCCAAAAATGGCAGATCCATCACTGGTCTATTTTCCATGCGTTCTGTTCAAATTGTATTTACTTTTTTTGCTTTTTGACAGCGTGAATAAGCAGGGAATAGCTGTGCATGAGTGTTTTTATGAGGCTTTTTTTTTATTTCTACATTCAGAGGATTTCTTCTCCTTTAGCAATCACTTGCATCTGCTCAGAGATTAGCTATTTCAGAGGTGTAAACAAAATATCTGTCAGCACACCTTATCAAGACTGCCCTCTGGCCAAAAGAAAATAAACAAACACATCTAAAGATGACACAGTTAGAACAGGCAGTTCGTTAAAAAACCTAAACTGGAGAGTAATTCACGAAGTGAGTTAACACTTGCCAAACTAAAGGGTACTGTTGTTTTGAATAGAGGATTCTGGAGTGGTTTTTAAATTGGTTAACAATTTAAAAACCAAGAGATTTACAGGAGCTGGATTTATATTATGTCCTCGACTCCATTGGCCCAAGCAGGCCAAGAAAAATTATCATGGTTTTTGAAGTTAGCACACAACAAAAAAAACTGTGTAAATTCACAGAATACAATGAACTGCATCAGCTAAAATGTGTGCATGCAAACAGTAAGAGAAATGTTCTTCACCTTCAAAATAAGACAGCATGCAGAGAAAGAGGAGGGACGAGAGGCCTGCGGGAGACCAGGGAGATGAGTTCAATCCTAAGAGACAAATCACCCGCTCTACCCTCCACTGCTTGTCCTTGGAGCTCACACTGCAATCGGCCACACACAGGGAGTGAGTCTGTCACCCACTGTCCCTGAGACGCACACACGCACTGGAATGCAAAAACACATCACCGCAGCCGCTATTATAAAGCACACAATCACTGTGAGGTCAGAATGGCTGCTTTGTGAGCGTGAAGTGAAACGGCAAGATTGAAAGAGGGCTTTCAATTTCATATGGGTGTTATGGCGTACATTGTTACCTCTCTTTTCTCACGACGCAGATGATTTAAGACTGCTCTTGCTTACGCTCCCTTATCTAATAATGTTAATTTATTAGAACCTAGCTATGACTGGGCACATGTAGACATTTAAAAGCTCAACCACATGTCCATCTCCATATTTCTACTAATTGTTACTACTTGTTTTTCCATGTTCTTTGACTACTTCTTCCTCAGTTATTGAGCCTGCCATTTGTAGATGGAGGATCTCTATTTGAATTTCCTGTCCAATGGAGTTTTTTTTTAAACCATATTTTCTTATTCCTCTCATTTTCTTGTGGAGTTTTTCACTTGGCTTCATATAGAGCCAGAGCTAAATCAGGAACTGTTGCTGTTGAGGACTGGGGACACTGAATGCGATATTAGGCTATACAAATAAACCTGACTTATCTTGACTTGAAATTAAACTTTCATGTGCAAGATGCGAGCCAAGTAAGGATTTGAGTATGAGTGTGCATACATCTCAAAAAACAAAAAACTCAGCCACATCAGCACACACACACATACAGTACACATTCAGCTGGGATTTATTCTAATGGGGGCTTATAAATGCAAAAGCAGCACTTCGGTAACAGTAAAAACATTCTTATTGCACCACGAGAGTCCTCCAGAACAGAATGGCCACCTTGCTGATGCTGCTTCAACACCCATAACAGAGATGTCTTTGTTAAATGAACATAGTCATTCTTACATGAAATAGCAAGGAGGTAATTATGATGCTATTCACTTTTCCTTTGTCAGGAATAATCAAAATGATTCTCATCATCACATCTTAACTTCATAGGCTTACATCTGCTTCATACGTCTTTCCAGTCTCCACTTAAATTTCCCTTTTTGAAACTGCAGGCCACTTACAGCCCTGATTGCAGTTGCAAGCACACTTAAGTGCACTAGCAAAATCATGCAAGCACAAGATCAAGACATACCTAGACACACAAACACGTTCACACACACACACCTTTATGTGGTGCACGCACAGGCGTGCACACACACACAGACATGCCATTAAAAGACAAGATGGATCTCCATGCTGCAGCCTTGCAATTTTAATAGCAGCGTGATAAGAAGGCAGACACTTCTTCTAACACACAGAAATGAAGAGCCGTCTCTCCTTAATGTATACATTTGCATACGTTGCTATGTGAAAGCTATACAGGTGCTCATAAATAATACAGGCATGCTATGGATACTGGTGTCTACATTTCATGGTACAGCTACCTTGCAAAATGACTTATGGTTGGAGCTCCAGTAGCATATCATGGCAGCCTCACGCGTGCATGTACAAGTGTGCGTCTCTATCTGTCTGTCTCTTTGTGTCCATCTATCTTTTTGTGTATGTCTGTGTCTGTGACTGGATGCAGGCAATACCCTACATCTTGACAGTTTGACCTTGGTAAAGAGATCAGATTTTGATGCCAATGGTGCGAGACAAATGTGATGTTTGCTCCTTTACTCACACTGTTTGTGAATATGTGTGCATCTGTATGAGTGTGTGTGTGTGTGCGCGCGTGTGTGCAGTACTTCATTTATGTGAAAAACTGCATGTATTCGTATCGGTGTGTGTGTGTGTGCGCGCGCACATGTGTAGCACTGCGTGACCAAAGGATGTGTTGGTTGAGTGCTATCGGGTGGTAAGTGCTGCGTGTTCACTCTCTCCCCGAGGGGAGGTCGTGCTGTTGTGGATACTGGCCCTCTAAGGTCATGGGTTTCTATATAAACTCAACTTTCCTACCATAGACTCAAGTTGTGCTAACACACAACAAACAAACAAACAAACAAAGGGTTCCCTTAACCTATCAAGTGCAATATCTCACCTCTCTATGCCGATCTATCCGCTCTGTCCTTAAAAGTGACGTTGACAGTTTCTGACTTGAGTCTAGTTAGCAGATACAAAGGTACCCAGCATGCCAACAGTAGAGCGCTATTGCTGTAGTGGCAGTGCTCATAAATACCAAAGCAATTTTCACAAAACAGCCGTCAGTATAATGGAGTTATTCTAAATTTCCACACAAAATAACCTTTCCCTTGCAATGGTCAGTGAGTGCAGCAGATACTGTAAAATGGGGATATGCGTGCATCATGAAGGAGCCTCTTGATGCAGAGTGTGGGGGGTTTGGTCACTGCTTTTTCAAAAGACCAAAAGTAAGTAAGTAAAAGAGCAGAAAAAAAGAGTGCAACAATTCTCCCTAACTGCCAGATAACAAGTTTACATTGTAAAGTCGTGACCTAGAAATAAAGTAAAGAAAGAGATAATGGCATCATGCATAAGACACTGCTACCACCACTATAATAAATAGATGAAAGAAAGCTGCACGCATCCATGTGCTGCTCTCCATTTCAGGAGGAAAGCAATGGAAAGCCACTTTAGTGGAAACTATGAATGTCAAAAAGAGTGTGAAATTAAGTAGCAGGCAGATACACATACTAGAAGCATGTGCCATGTAGCTGTACTTTTTCTTTTCTTTTCTTTCATAAAAACTGACAAAAACTGTTAATCATCTAAGCCCTTCTGTTTGAAGAAACTCAACTAAGCTTTTCACAAACTACATGAAGGCACATCCAATGAATGCACTTGCCAGGTTTTGTGTCATCCTGACCTGTGGTTCATGAGATTATTTTCCCCCTTTTTTATGCAGTTGCACAGAAACTGAATTTAATGAGTGCTCTTGGGAAAAATCATATGCATATACAGGAAAAGATACATGCAGTCTTCACATTTCCTTAGTGTCGGTTGAGGCAATACTGTGCAATATTATCCAGAAATTGTGCTGCAACTTAACACTTCATACACTAAAATTCTTAACTTTCAAATAACTGGAGGAGATATTGTAGCACATTTTGAAAAGCTGTTGCATTAACAGTTGCTGAAAGCAGAGCTAATGCAACCCAAATTGTAGCCTAGCATGAAGCGCTGTGCTATACTTAAGAGTATTGTTCAAATAAAAAAAAAAGAACCGTGGCAGCTTTAGCTGGTGAAATACAAGAGAAGTGTAGAAGAGAGATGTAAAATTGATGTACACTTTATTCTGAAAAGCTATGATCTAAAGTCAACAGTCTGAATCCTTGGGACTCAGGAGCCGGCAAATACGAGAGCAGAAGCAGTGGCTTGCTCCCTGGTTGTCTGTAAAAGAAACTGCCACAACTGACATTTTTTTTTTTTTTCCATGAAGGCAGTAAGGCAGTGTCAAAGAAAATGTTATCCAAGTGAACACTCTGAAGAAGGCAAGGACTAAATCAAAGTAGAGTGACTGCATAAATAGACAAGTTGAGTGTGGTAAGCAGGTGCTAAATATCAGTCACGCTCTGGAGGTAACAGACAAGCTATTCACTATGTTTACCCAAATGGAACAATATAATTACTCAAACTCAGTTCACGTCTGACAGGTTTTTCATACCAACTTGCCACAATGTGTAGGTTCATAAGTTAGAGGGTAAAAGTAAGAATTTTTTTCTCTGTTTAGACGAGCAGCTGAGCAAAAGGAGTCTTAATGTGAGTTCCTACAGAGATCACACAATTCTAGAGTCAAGATGGTAACAGATCTCATTTGGGTGGATTCATAGAGTTGAGTAAAGTTGCAAATGGGAAATCAGCGTGCTATCAAACTATCAAACTCAGTGCACAAAACAGCATTAGCTTCATTTTGACTAATTAATCAACCCACTGCCCCAAAGCACATGTAAATGCTTCCAGTCTACAGATTTGTCACAAAGCAACTGTAAGAGATAATGGCAGACATGTTTATATGGTAGGTCCTTCCTGAAAATGTGGAAACCTTAAAACGAAAGACACACAAGAACTTAATTAATGCAGTCCTCTGCTGACAATTCCTCTGGAGTTACGAGATTAAACCACTTCATTAGTGTCTAGAGAGACAACAGACAAGAGATGAGAAAGGCAGAGCTTGGGGAGGGAGGACTGGGGAGACAGAGTAAAAGCCTGCTTTGTTAGTGCTCGAAAGAGACACTTTCAAGGCAGTAATTATGACGCAGAAATAATGTAATTATTTTTCCAGAATGCCAGAGGGCTCCAAGTGTCTCCTAATAGTGATGGGTGACAATCTAATAGACCACAGATATAAGTAGTGCATGGGGCTTAATTGGTGTTTAAATTTAAGTGGTTTGTCTGAACACACCAGGCTCGTGTCGGAAGTGCCTGCACCCTGTGATCCTGCCTGGCAGGATGTGACAAATTTGATCAGAGAAAAGCAGTGTCACTGTGCATTTCACACAATCTGACAGCTTGCAGTAATAAGCCTGAGGTATCGTGAGTGTTTTAAAAAAAAAATAAATAAATTGCTTAAGCTGGTGTCTCGTTTTGCACTTCCGCAGGGTTCCTCAAACTGTTTCATACCAAATCCACAATTAGATGAAGAGATTCAGTCTGAACAAAGATTGCTGTGGGTGACTTGAGGATGGTTTACTGAAGACTGCTCCATGTGGCTCTACTACGAAGATGAGTAAGAAGTAAGAAAGAAAGTGAGAAGTACAAGAAGCAAAAATCACAGCTAATATTACTCAGATAAATAAGTTTTCCAATTTAATTAACCTTGATTTTGAAAGTTGATATTGGCCTTTCTGCTTTGCAGGGCAGTAAACATCATAGAGGGGTATGTCACTCCAAATGACTTCTCACATGAGCCACAGTGACAGAATAAATGATCCACTATAATGGATAAACCACTTTGCACCTTGTTGCTGGCTGCTTTTCCCAGGGTACTAGTGTGAACACGGCTTTATGGGAAATGAAGCATTCTCTGTATAACTCCTGCGGGAGAGCTGCAGAGATGAGTTAAAATGTCTGGACTCCTAATGGAAGATTTGGTTGTGAGAACAAACCACACAATTTTTCCTTTTTTTTTTTTTGTCTGCGCTTCTGTCAGCTCACATTTGCGCACTCTCCTCACACAGTCATTTCCTTTCCTTGCTGCTCAAAAAGTCGATTTGAGAAACTTAGTATTCTGATTGAAATCATAAATCCATTTTATTCATTTCCAGATTTTCATTTTGTAAGGTCTATCATTGGGGGAAAAAAAAATGCTACTGAAAGCTCAGTACACGCTGTATGCAAAGACATTTAGAGTAAACCAACTGCAACACAGTGATGTAGCTAGTAGCATCAGATCTCTAAGAATATCTGCTAAGAAGCAGAGTGAAGGTTGTGTGTCTGTAGCTCGTGACAGATGTGATAAGCAAGCTGGACTTTATTCTAATAAACAGTGTAGGGGGTTACGTTCGCCACCACCCCAATACTCTGATCAGCATTTGACCCATGACCCGGCTCACAGCCAACTTCTAATTGTGACAAGGCGCATATGGCAGATAATTATTCTGAATAATCTGTTGCCGTGGTGATGCCTGACCCTGATGGCCATTGATGCACCCTCTTCATGTCCAGCTCTGTGGTTGGAGGCAGTTTCGCCTCTTTGCCCTCTTAAAGTGCTGGGGATTAGAGATGTACATTATCACTTTAATCTCCTCTTTAACCCCTTCAATCTGCCTCGCAGCCCCCGCAGAGAGTGGGCCACAGCCACTCTGCTGAGCGGCATATGGCCGTGGAAAGACGTATGTTTTCCTGCTCGTGTATTTTATGAAAGCATAATATAAAAATAAGATTTCATTCTCTCCAAAATGCTGTCCTATCTCAGTAATCCACTTCAATCCTCATCTCCATCAGCCCCCTTTGGTGTCTCTAAATGTATGCCCATGATATAAGTACACCAAGCTACTATTGAGCTCCTACTTACTCTCTCCCCCTCCGACAGTCATCTTTTCCAAAACGGATAAACAAGCCTTTCACTCTGTGGATGTATAAAATAGGAAACAAAATTTAGTGCTGAGGCATCCCTCCAGATATCGCCCCTGAGCTGTGTGAGCATGAAATATGAAATTGCTCTGAATCATAATTGAGTGGCAACAGCAAGATAATTTGTTTTGAGTTTTAAAAAATGCTGAGACTGAAAGTGACTCAAATCAGTAACAACAGTCAAAAAGACATTACAAAATGCATTTGGCACAAATTACCACTTTAATATGGTAATAATTTTGTTTAGAAAATAGCAAACGTTTTTTAAAAAGATGACACATTTTAACAATGATACTCATGAACCGGGGCCACATTTGAAAAAATGCCAAGAGTTGAGTCAAGTCAAAGTTTTAAGTAGATTATGACACACAGGTGACTCACACATTTTAAAAAAACAAGTAATATCAGCAGACGCATCAACACACAAGATGGGGAAGTTGGGTTTAAAAAAAACCTGCACTGCAGTTGCTTATAACTTTGCCAGGTTACTTTACTGATGGTGTTGGGTGGGAAGCTAAGCCACCACCATCTCTGTGACCCCTGACCCATCACGCTACAGGCTGACAGCAGCTGCCATGCCCTACATACTGGAAAACCACAGCACACAGCAAATACAAAATATAAAATACATTATCATCATTTTCTCTGCCTGGATGGCTGATGACAGAGCGTTGACCCCAAGGTGACCATCAGCCTATCAAAACAAAGGTCAGCAGACCAAGACCCCTCCTCTTTGCTTGCTCCTCCCCCTCACCTTTCACCCCAAGCCTGTCATTGTCCTTTCATCCTTCTCTCTTTACATCTACTCCCCTTGACCACCCTGCCCCACAGTGCTAAAGAGTTTCTCCCTTCATCTTCAACACATTTGCAATAAATCAATGTGAGCTGAGGGGCTGTAGAAATAGTGTGAGTCTGATTGATTTCTTATGTTAGCACATTATGGAAGCCTGTGAGGAACCTGCCAGATTCCATTCCCCACAGTGAGAGAGGCTGAGAGAGAGAGAGCATAAGTTTAACATGTGGGGAGGCTTAAAGAAAGACACTGGATGAACCAAAACAAGCTAAAGAACAATGTGTCAGCGATTATGTGACAGTTTTTGATCCCATCTAGTCACAAATTCAGTCTTATTAAAAAAAAAAAAACTGAGACAACCTCAGTTTCTCTCCATGTTTCTCACAGCCCTACTTCCCTCCAAAATCTCTGGACTTTTGTCTACTTTTTTTCTTTTTTTTCAAATAAGTTCTCTCACACTCTCTGTAGTCCATCCCCATTTCTTGCAAACTTCATCTATTAGTCATTGCATCTGTAAGGAAGATTTGACTAAAGGTGGCAGACAAATGGCTGAGACACTGTACAGTGCTGACAGGCTCTATAAGGGCTTTTACAATACCAAACTATCTTAGGCTGGAACTACAAGTACCCGATTATCTGACAACTTAGCCTAAAAATGTCCATTTAAGATTTACAATGCCAGGCAAACATGAAAGTGAGGTATAGTCTATCATGTAAAAAGGAAAAGGAACCCTTTTGAGGGCTTATTTTAACTCCTGCTTTCAGTGTGCATTTATTGTCCACATTTTACATAAAATCTGACCCACCAAAAAAGATTCACAAGAATGCAAAGATGGGCAATAGATAAGAGATAATACATTATAATAATAGATGATAGTGCATCTAACAGCATAAATTAATACTAGCAATGAATGGGAATTCCCATTGACATAGTGTGCTATGATTTTTTAATCTTCCCATGATTGAGGGTAAACTGTATTTATAATTCCTGACACTAGGATTAATTCTATAATACTGCCATGCTACTGTAAACCCCCCAACCCCAAGTCCATTTCTAGACTCCTTATCAAATCTGATACCTTCAACAAGTTTGTGCAAAAAAAGAATATATGAGTGAACAGGAAATAATGGAACTAGACAGACAGTACTTGGAGAACTCAAAATGAGAATGTTTGGGATTGAGATATTTGTGTCTTCAATTACTGGCCAATTTTTCTAAAGGTCATGGAGATTTGAGCTTCTGTTTTCGACCGTCTTAAATTTATTGTATTGTACTGTACTGTACGGATCCAATTACAGCACTAGCCACTGAACACTGCAGTGTTTGGGTAGCATGCTGGCCAAGTCATTGGATAAAATAACAGAACACCTGCAATCACATTCAACAGCAGAACAACTAAAGCCAAACACTAACATTACAAGCCTGGCAGCTATTCACACTGTTTACTGCACTGACATGTTTAATGCAATGGGATTAGAGTGATTAATACTGTCATTGTGTCTACCACCTGCATCAACTTTGAGCTAAGTCAGATAAAATGTCAGTAAGAAGAACGGTGCTGGCACCCCACTAAAAGACTCTAAGCTGCTCATTGAAAATTTTAAATCTCTGTCACAGCAGGACTTTGTGTTCAATGCTAATTAGCAAATGTTGGCATGCTAACACACTTAACTTACCCACTAAACATTAGCATTGTCATAGTACACAGTATTAGGAAGATTAGAGGAAAGTACTTAGCAACAGATTCTGATTTAGAGCCACAGATGTGAAATATATCTATTAAGTTAAACTGTTGCCTGTATATTTTCCTCCATTTACAGCCTCCTCCAATACTTTTTGCCTGACATTTTCAACTATCTCTCCCACAGTTTAAATGTGTTTAAATGTTTTACTGTGGCTGCTTTTTCTGTAATGTACCACATTAACTGATGAGTATGTGTGAGCATGCGTGTCTGGTTTTCTGTGTCTGCTTGCACAGGAGTGTCTGTATGTGCGAGTGTTTGTTTCTCTGAGGAATATGTCCTGTTCTCCATGCTGCCAAGTTCCACAGCATCAGCAGAAACTAGTGGTCCGCAGTACTCTACATTTCCATATCCAATCTCATTCAGTCTTAGGTATTGCAGAGAGGTGCAGAATTTCACCAGAGGAAACAAGACAAACCAGATATAGTAAATATGAGCTTGTGCAGCCATAGCAGAAGCTCAGAAACTGCCCTGAAATGAGATGCAAGTTGAAACGTGCAGAAAATATAATGTTTTCTTTTTCCGCTAATGAAAAACACAAGCCAGATGGTGTACAGCAGAGGCACTTCCAACAGTTTTGATAAGTTGGATTTTTTTTTTTTAATGGGTCAAGAACAATAAAATGTTTCTTCCCAAAGATATGAATTCCAGCTATGTGAGCTAGGGAGGGGATTTTTTTTCCACATCAATCCTTCTCCTACATTTTTTGATTGATTTAATGTTTGAATCATTTAAAGGGAGGGTTTTGGAATAACAACAAGCCATGGGAGTGAGCCTTACAATTCCTCATTTATTCAAATGTGCCACTTTCCCCCAGCACATCTGAATAATGGCACACAGTCTGCCAGATTGAATTTTGGATGATGAATAAATAATGGATGTTGGTGGATAAGTCTGTTAATATATTAGCCATGAGTTTGTCATAACTGTTTAATAGGATAGCTGCAATAAATATATCTCTGCATCTCTTTGTGGCTCTCTCTCTGTCTAGTTGAGAATATTTTCTGTTTCTCCTCATTCTGCTGATCACAAAAACCTTAATTTTTGTTTTAGCTGAGTGAACATACTGCATTTGTGATTTTTGCATGAATTACACTAAAGATATGCTGAACATTATTTTTAGGCTATATTTAAAATGGAGATAATTTAAGAATTGGTTCAGGGCTCGGCTTGTTGAATGTGACATACATGTCCCCAAGCCCGAAAACATATCTGTGAAAATGACCCAGTCACTGGGTTTTTCTGACACGTTTCACTGAATGTGGCATCGAGAAGCAATGCGGTCATTTAATTTTCACAGATTCACCAATCAAGGCTACTTCTTAACAGGGACAACAAGGCTTCCTCAGCCTTCATCCTTCTAGTCAATTAATGTTGCTATTAACCTTGAGACACCTGATGTTGCCTGGTCTATAATGATGCTATTATGTTTCCTCTGTTAGTTTAAGCAAGTCATTAGCAGGTAAATATATGAGGCCAGTTTTCAGCTGAAATGACTCCATTTGGCTCAGAGAAGAACCAATAATGTGATTTTGGAGACACCGCCGAGTATGAGAGAGTACGAGAGCAACATGGCTCAATCACAGGCACTTTAACACCTAGATAAAAAGGCCCTCTGTGCGCTAGCTGTGGAACAGATGCCACACACTAGCATCACTATTTTAACAATCAGCTGCGGCTTGCTGCCAGGCATTCTCCGTATTCCAGCAGTTTTCAGTGTGATTGTGCACTTAACTGGTTTGAGTTCAAACTGCATTCTCTTCCTTCCCCCTCTGTCCTGTAATTTTCTTCTGCTCCAGATCCAGTGGCTAGAGTAGATTGATTGCTTGATTAAACTTCTCCATTTATCATAAATTATTCACTGGATTTTCAGAGTCTAATTAATTCCCTTATTATTTACTGTTCAGTCTGCATTCTTAGTCAGACATGTAACCCATCACAAAAGGGAACTGTGCCTGTGTGTGTACGTGATTTGTTGTGCTTTGTGCACTTGTAGGCATACGGATTTGTGAACGTTGATTAATGATGTGACCAAGAAATGAACAGAAAAAAAAAATCCATTATGTCGTGGGAAGTACGTTCCCTTAAAGCAGGACCATAATCTCACATCTCTGATCAAGACTCTAGTGTCCCATGAACTGAGCTCTTTAACGTTTAGATTGAAATCGCCAGGAGGAAATTGGACACTTCTCACTGGAGATATGGAGATAGTGCTCAATCAGTCAGTGGAATGGGTCTGGCTAGTTGTCCATCAAGATGACTGAACTCTGTAACACATGTCTCTCTCATCCCTCACTCCACCACTCTACCTCATTTCCACCCCACTCTTTTCTGTAGCTCTGCACACCTCTCATCCGCCTCTCACAGGTGATTTCCAATGCATTTTTAATGATGATTTAGCAGGTAAGTGAAAGATAAATTGCAGAATGGTGATATTACAGTCTTCCAAAATAAAATTGTGGGGGGAATATACACATTTATCTTTTCTTTGAGTGTTTTTTTTTAAGGACCTCTTCCTGAACAGATACGGCACACACACACACACACAGTGCATGGCTGACTCCTGCAGATGGAAATCTAATGCCTTAGCCTGCCTAGTCTCCCTCTCTCGCTCACACTTTTAGCTCTTCTACTGTGAAACCCTGCCCATCAGGTCAGCATGCTGACACATCTGTCAATACATGCTCTGAGAGGTAGACTATAACCTTGCCCTGCGGTGCCTTCCTAATGTTCCCTACTCAGCTTTACTTTCTTCACATTCATTCAAAGACACAGACACAGAAGGAAACCAACAGTGTGACCATGTACATTATGATCACCCACACATACGTGGATGTGTAGGTACATGTGTGAATACATATAGTACATTCTCACACACCAAAACGCACTATACCTAAAGCGTATAGTGCACAAAATCAACACAATTACCAAGAATCATGAATCAATTAGTTACAATTACTTTCTATTGCAGCTGTTGTTTCGGATGAGAGTGAGCCCTTGGTGATGCTTTGGGGCTTCCGTGACGAGGCTTGTAAATGATCCAAGAGTTGACTGTGGAAAAAGACTGCCTTTCCTCCAACAGCAATGCGCGGTATATCTGACAGCAATCCTTTGTTGGAGGTATGTGGGATTTTGAGCAGCTGGAATATATCTGCGTCATCCTGTGAAGGTACATGTGCCCCCAGCTAGCCTGCTGTCTGCTCAACACCGATCTGGGACCTACAGTGATTCATACTTTCCAACCCTTCTGTGTCCTTTCTACTCTACACTGGGTTACTCTTTTGTTTCTCTACTCTGGCTCTTATTTTTACTCTTTTGGTTTTTTCTACGCCTGTTTTCATTCTTCGTTCTTGTCCTTCCTTGCCTCTGCCTCGGTTTTTCTCTCAAGGCCTCCTGGCCACCTTGCAGCAGCAGAAATCTGATATTGAAATATCCTGTCCCTTCAAGTTAGCAAGAGATATAGAATAGGAGAAAATTAGAAAAAGACATAGAAGAGAGTGGGGGTCAGACAAAAAAAAGGCAGATAGAGGATGAGCAAGGCCAAAAGAACATGGGACAGCTGCTGTCTGTTATAAGCTCCACATGTCACCAGGCTACTGTACATGCACGTTAAACAAAATGGCTCCATCGTTCTGCAGCAGAAAACCTAAACAAAATAACATGCTGCTCCATTAAGGTACTAAATCACTTTCTATGTAAAAGCACTCTTCACTTACGTAACGACTTGACAGTAATGGCTCGTTACCGCTTTGATCCACCAACACACACACTCCTCTCACACATTCATACCTTCATTCTAACAATAGGCCTACACTTCTGCGAACCACTTAGGTTTTGATCCCACAATTCAACACTACTAAAGCAATGGGTTTCAACTGTACAAAGCCTATACAGTATATAGATGTGTCCAAAGCTTAAAAAAAAAATGCTATTGATAAGAAAGATGAAAAGAAGAGAGGCAAGTAGATAAGCATCTGTGTGTGAGACATGCCCACTGAAGATGAACAACACAGTGAAACATTAAGGCTGAAATTCATTATAGTGCATGCCAATATAAAGGCAGTGCTGTTATGAAGAGCAGTAACAAAGTAAAATCAATGACACGGAGGGATTGGGTTTTTTTTTCTTGATAAGCTGAATAACTCTCCCTCTATTTCCACCCCCATATGCTTGTTTAAAAGGAACACAGGATAGAAGCACATGATCACACAAGCAAGGAATGTACAGACCCACACAAATATAGCAGGCCCACTTTATATATACTTAACAGCTGCTAAACACATACTGTAGCTAAAGCAAAGACTGGCATGCCTTAATTTGGTCAGTCTCTCCTCTGAGAGAACTGACTGCGATCTATGTATAGCTGGATGGATAAATAAAACACACACTACGTACACACACATAAACGAACACAAAAATCTTGCACTTCTGTCACACAGTCACATTATGGGCATTAAAAACATCTCGCACTGTGAGTCCTCTTGTGAGAATTTACATCTGTACAGACAAAGGCGCCCACACATAAACTGTGAAAGATACAGCGCATAGGGAAGTGAAAAAGTGATTTTCACATGCTGAAGTTGTCTTAGTTCAGAACGTGAACATGTCAATTCATCTGCCAGCTGCATGTTCAAGTATGTGCTCTGGCAAATGGATGAAGCATCTCTGGGGCTAAAACTTTTTCTGGTGGGTGTTTCCTTGATGCCATCCAGAGCGGGACAGGAGAGACAGAATCTTAAGTTGTTAGAGCTGCTCTGCTGCCATAGAAGGACCCCCCACAGGGAAATCACGGGCCCAGTGAACCAGGGAACTCTCTATGCTCTGCTCTGCTTCAGTCCACACCACCTCCTATACCTCCGGCCAGCTCAGCAGGTTCATTAGTTCGACAAGGGTATCCACAAAACTAGACAGCTCACGTCTCACACATACAGTACACACAGTCACAGTCTTCACCTATCAACACACTTTTATACTCTGACTGTAGCCATTTCAGATGTTAGCAGTAGCTAGAAGTAGGAAAGATTACATGTACATGCTTGCCAAGTCTAAATTCTAATAAATATATACCTAACACACATCAGTGTATAGTCAAATAAATGCAAGATTATTCATTTGGCTGAAGAATTAATCAAAATCACAATTTGAAAGGTTGCAATTTTCAAATCACAAGATCTGCCATGTTAATTATATCTTACATTACAGTGTCTTAATAAGATGCAGCAAGTTTTAAAGTTTAAGCTGGCAGCTGTTTATTTCATCAGCTATTATGATAACTGCAGATTTAGTCAGTCATAGTGAATTAACATTAATTGTTTGCATAAGCAAAACAGGAAAAAAGAAACAATGGCTGTTGTCTGGTCAATATGATCACTCTCCGCATGCCAGTGTCTATAAATGTGCACACAGCCAAATATAGTTCTAAAGAAGAAGAAACAATAGTCTGTATAATTTCTGATCTTTGAACACATTAAGAAAGACCTGTGTATTTTATTGATCATTAAAAAAACACTACAACACATGTGAACCTCTAGGATTTGGAGCTGTGAAGCAGAGCTGAAGCATTTTGCGTATCATCAGTCTGATATGAAACACAATTGGTTGCAAATTACCAGCAGTTATTGCCTTCATTACTGGACAACTATAAAGCTGATACCAATAAATATAAATCCACTCTGAATGTCATGGTTACATCTGAATACTACTGAGCAACGTCAAGCACACCACTAATGTAATATCTTATTTAATAAGAGCTTGTTTGCCTACTTCTCTATGGAACTAGAATTACCAGCTGGCAGTTTTACACCTCCAGCAACCAGTCAAGTTGTAGCTTACATCCATGTCTGTCCAAACTCTTTACCTTTGACCACCAAATTCTAACCAGTTCATCCTTGAGTCCAAGTGGATGTTTGTGTCAGATGTAATGAAATTACCTCCAGGCATTCCTCATATGTCACAAGAATGATATGAACATGAGGTCACAGTGGCCTTGACCTTTGATCCATGTGCACATTTGTGCCAATTTTGAAGAAATTCCCTCCTGGCATTCCTGAGATATCCCATTCACAAGAAAGGGACAGACAGATGGACAAATCAGAACTGAATGCATCAATTTACTTTTCTTACTGAAAACACTTAGGAGGTCCTCAACAACAAACAACTGCATTAAGCAGTACGTTTGTAATTATGCTTGGTACAATTAATTGTATAAACCGCAATTAGATACTTTCCATAAATTGTTCAGCCTTAATTATAAGATATGCTGAAATATTTGTACATGAAGGATGATCAAGCCCTCTAGGTCCTGCCTGAGCCCCAGTTACCACGTGGGACTGAGCTGCATTAAGGTGAGTTAGCGCAGATTGATCAATCCTGACAGAGGTGTTAGTGTGTGTGTACCATGGCTGTCATACAAGCCTGATATAATTTCTGACTTGGGTCGCTGCCGAGTGTGTTGTTGATAGATGTGGTCCTACAGTGTGCGAGCTGTCAAGGCAAACCTTCCTCCTTTTTACAGCCCTGCGTCTGATATTTTGGAGATCCATAAACAGCCTAACTATAGTTAGGTGATTTGATTGTGTGGTTTTGACGTGTTTGTGTTGGTCCATGGTTCTAATGTGAAGCTTGGAGTATAAAAATCCCATAGACTGTCTATAAAATATATAGCTCTTTAGTTCAGTGTGTATGTGTGTACAGCTGAGTGTGAGCTAGCAGCTGTATTCCATAGCATTCTACTCATACACACAGAGTCCTTTCAGTGCTTTGGAAAGTTTGGAGTTCTCAGAGTGTTATTGATTACCTCCAACCCGAGTGGGCAACCCCACTGGGTCTAACTGACTTCTCGGCTAAACTATGTGTGGATATATGTGAATGCATGAACCATATGTGGTGAAGAGGAGAATGATATAGACACATATACTGTAAAGATGTAAAGATGTTCCATGGGAACAAACATAGCAAACTATCTACAATCTACCTGGAAACCCACCCCTAACAAAAAAATAAATAAATAAAAATAAAAATCAGTAGTGGTGTTTTTCCAACACAATATTTCACCCCTTGTTCTTTGAGTCAAATGAAGCATTTTACATGTTTTTATATCCTTAATTTTAATTATCCTCACATTGCTGAGGAAATAATGGTGAATAGCATCCTTGGTTTCTCTGCTCATGGTAGCCATTTTGTTTCTTTCAGGTGTCTCATTTTTATACATACAAATTAAGCCTAAATCTGACCATGTCACCTCAGTCTCTGTTGCCTGTATTCCAGCGAATTAGATTCCAAGGCCGACTTTAATTTGCACTTGAATCTCCATTTTACTCTAACCGGACTCCATCTGTTATAAAAGGGCGCAGGTGACAGCACACCTACAGCAACAAATCAAATATGCAGAGTTACCAGACAAATAGTGGGGCATGTTTTGTAATATCAAAACAAACAGAGACCACAAGAGATCTCTATTACCCAATCCCTCCCCACTGGGTCTGAAATGACTGTGTCAATAGCGCAAGGCTGGAGATAAAGGTTCAGTGTTACTGCTCAAGATTACAGAGAGAGACAGGCTGACACACAAAGACAGAAAGAGTATTTATGTGTGTCTGTGTGTGATAGCAAAATAACAAGTGCAGGAGAAGGAGACAGATAGATGTAGAGAGGAGAGGGACAGATAGCAGCATTAGCCATCCCCATTTCCCACAGCCTCTCATCTCATCCAACATCCCCTGATGCTGTCTGATCCGGAGTGAGTGTTGGGGTTATGGGACATATTTTGCCTTTTCATCCTCCAGACTTACCACTCAGCACATTAGAGCTGCATTTAGTCAGATTTTCTTTCCTCAAGAACACAGACATGAAAAAAAAAACATCTAAATGAATCTCATCAGATGTCATTTTCCCTGCACAGATTTTTTCCTGGCCAGTTTAGTGATCAGAGGCAGAGATTTGGTTGTAACAGGACATATAATCACCAAATTAAAACCCAGGGCAGATGTATTTGCTATTCACATGACCTTTAAGTGATTATAAAAGAGGCAAAGCAGCTGGTGGGAAGTAGGAAAATGTTGTATGTGGTAAAATATAAAGGTTACATGAAAATCAGCCAACTGTAAGGAATGAAAAATTAACTGCAGCCTTGTATTAATTGATACTAGTGTAATCATACATTATGGAGGACTAAAACACAGGCCCAGTTCAAAGAGCCACCATAGAAATAATTCACACTAAGCCATGAAATCAACAGAAGCACAAGGAAGGAAGCCACATATCTTCTGACACCTGTCAGGCTTTGTAAATTACAAGAAATGTGCCACAAGCTTGTTTACTTCTGACAAACGCCTGCTGAATGACACAATCCACAAACTCGCATTTAGTTCAGTCAAAGAAAATTTTTCATTAGTTTGGAGTGAGGTGGTTTGATGAAAAACATTTAGAGGTGGATGAGACAGCTGTCTAAGCAAAGTGATCGTTATTGATCAAAATTATAACTCATTAGGCGATTTATATTCTCTACTGTTGCCTTCTTCATAGCTGCTCATTCATTTGGAGGAAAAAGCAAACTAATATTAAAAAGTACCAAAAACTTAAGGGTGTGATATTTCTGATATTCTTTACTTTTCTTCAGTGCTCAAATATTTTTGCACTGGCTCTGAGGAAGTTTTCACGTCAGCACCTTTAGATTATTTGCCAGTGATGTCGCATAAAAACAAGCCTACATCCGTCCTCAGTCTCATCAGGCGATGAGAAAGGTAAATCATGCTGCGTGTTTCCAAAGGCGCCAAGCTTTAACGGTGCCCCGAAATCCGATTCCCTGTTCCAGAAGAGCCATTTCCCTCATGGGCTGTCAATAACCCTCTACTGACCTTGTGAAAACACATTGACAATTCCCCAAAGTGAGCTTGCCTGGCTGCAACACAACGCACGTCCGCTCCTGTCTCAATTCATCCGAGCGGGAGACAGCCTAAAGAGCTCTGGAGTGTTAATAGCTATTGGAAGATGTCTGTGTGCCACGTTTCAACACCTCAAACACAAACGCGATTTTCATTAAATCATATTCAATTAAGCACAATCAAGGTTTACACGAGGCTGAAATGTGAGAATGTTAGGGGAAGATGCAGCCAAGATGCGCAAACATCTATCGGCCTATTCACACTCATACTAATCTCCTGTCGTGATTTCAGCTTTATTCTGCTCAGTTCGACTAATTGTTTTCCAGGAATTCTAACTACTACAGTTAAGCGTTTTCTGACGTTAACAGAAGTAACCACGGAGACTGTGTCATCTGCGGGTGGGTCCCGACTATTTGACAGCAACAGAAGTGCCAGAGCCCCGGGAATCAGGAAAAGCTCATCTGCAGCTGTACTGTCTATACAGTGCAGAGATTCGCCCGAGAGCCACATCACCAAACTAAGCGTGGTAACACTGCACCAACATATGCACCACTCCTCATGAACCCACAGCACAACTGTTTACGTGTGAACATACCTGGTTTTTATGCCGAGTCCCATCTTCGAGTTCAGAAGAGCTGTTCATGATTCCCCATCGGTCATTTACCATCCTACGGAGAATCTGCGCATCCGATCCGCCTGTTTGTTCCAGGCAAGAGAGTATAAACCCGCGCTTTTTAAGTCTTTATTAGTGATTTTGCCTACTCCACTGAAAAAAAATTGGGCTCTCGGCGTGAAAAAAGAAGGGAGGCACAACTACTTCTGCGGCTCAGCAACCGCACGCACCGCACAAATTACGCACCAAAATGGAACTTAAATTCCTCCCGAGAGTCTCCTGATTATTTTGCCGTTATTCCAATTAAAAGAATAAAAGGAGTGTTCACAGGCTCCAGGGTTTGTAACCTCACTCACAAACACATCAAAATTACACTGGACTTGAAAAAAAAAGACTGCAAAATGATTCCGAAAGCACCGGGCGCAGTCCCTTTACTCCACAAAAAAGAAATCGACAAAATCTTCTTTGGCTCAGATTGCAAAGTGCAACCCGTCCACTCCCGTTTCCAGGATAGTTTGAGACGCCAGGTCAGCTCAGACTGCGACCAGGTATGACTGAACAGGTAAAGACAGGATGGGATAGGGTCGCAGAGCTGCCACGTCCTTTTTTCTCGTTTATTCAGCGATATGACTCCGACACCGACCCCAGGGGGATGGACAGAGCCTCCCTTACTTGCGCCCGGCTGATCTGGCTGGTATTTCACAGCGATGCCTTCGACAAGACGGGTACGAGGAGATTAGGCTGCTCCGCTGGTGTGCAGCACGGGGCGCTCCGTGCCTCCGACTGTCAATCAGCGCGTTCCTTTTGTGCGCGCGGCGCGCTCAAAGCGAGCGTTCTCTCCCGGTGCCCGCCTGCCCTCGACTGCTGTGCCGCTGCCACCCCGCCTGCTACTTCACTTCCCCCGCACCGGGGACCCTCCTATCCCACGGCAACCCAAACAGCAGCACACTATGGCAAATGTAAGTGTAAAGAGTAGACTTGAGACTGTAACGAGTTAGTGTAACATAAATCCTCCTGCAGAACAAAAACGTTTTCTTTCCAGATCTACCGAAGGTTGCAGCACATTATGTAGACTGTCACGCCACAGTGTGAACATTATTTTACCCGGATACATGACCAGGTTTAGTAATTCTCTCAAAGTGTTAATGACTGGGTGTGACATCACCCAGCATTTCAAATATGAGTGACAGCCTTTAGAAGTAGGGCTGCTTGTTTGGGAGTTTAAAGCAGAGGAACCTCACTATAGTTGAAAAAAAAAAAAGATGAAACAGAATATTAAACTGAGGCAACTGCCTCATTTATTTCTCAGAAATCAGATATAAAACCACCAGAGTCCTTCCCTTGATTTTCACAGGTTTACCTGAGGTGAGCTCTGAGATCATTCAGGGTTGGCACATAAATCACAAGATCAAGACTTAATGTAGACAGACAACGCAAGATACACAATAAACATTCACAGAACATTTAGCTGCACCTAGGCAAGGCTAAATATGACTCCACTTTACAAAATTAAAGCTAAGGCTGAAAATAATGGAGGAAAATGTACCAGATTTAGTTTTTTATCATCGATTGCTGTCTCAGAAGCAGGATTTTGTTTGGCCGGTCTTTATCAAACAGGAAACGCTCCCACTGTGTATTAAACCATTGATTATTGTGAGGGATTATCACAGTAAACTTGAATAAGCGCTCCTGTGTTTGAAATCCACGTATAAATTAACCAACAGGTTCCTACAGAAATCAATTCCCACCTCAACAGTTTTCAGTGTGCTCTGTTCCAAGTGATAGGCAGCACAGCAGCACACAAAGACCCCCATTCTCCTGTAGACAGAGTCATTACTATCAATAATGTGGCCCACCGGAGTGGTCATGTTTTTGCTCAGTTAAGGTAGTTTGATAGACAGATGATTAGAGGTCTAATCATTGGCACAGGCACCAAAGCACGAGTGTGATTACTCATCCCTGTGATGAACCTGCACTCACAAAGGGGAGGAGTAAGGGTGGGGTGAGGATAATGCAAACTAGGGTCACTGCTGCACAATGTGTTTTGTCAGCAGGTCTGACATCCACCAGTGGATTTAGGGTCTTTTGTAAAGGTGGAATAGTTTGTCAGGGATGACAGGCCACCTGGGGACAAAAATACTAGAGTAATATATGTAATGTGTGTGTTCGTGGTTTGATCAGATTTGACAGTAGCCTGGTGACACAGGTGATTTAGAGTAGAAGAGCTTAACAACCCAGAATACGAACACAGTTTCATGAAAGTTCTTAGTTTCACATGTAGTTTTCAGAGGACATCACAGCAACAATTTTTGAGAATAATTACTGAAAGATCAGTGGCATGAATTCCTTCAGTCTAAGGCATCATGGGTCGATTAGAGGAATCAATTCTCTGAACTGAGAGCAAAAGAAGTCAACTGAAGAATAACAATAAGGGTTGGAAAGAGAAGAAAAGCCTCTCATTTTTAATTTAATGCGGCTTATGTACGGTTTATAGCTATAGCATATTTTAATAGTCACTTTGATACGTATCTCTTTTTCTTCCATGTTTTTTGTTGTCGCTCTCCTAATCTCTGTAAATATCAAGCTCTCATTCGGAAAAATGTTCTCATGACGTGATAAATTGTACAGTGACTTTATGTTTGCTAAACAACCAAAGTGATTTTTACTGACATAAATTATATTTGCTTTGAAACACAGGGGGACACATTACTTCCTTTGTAGGAATTCATAAACACTCCTTAAAGAGTGGGCCATATATCATATGTAAACACTGACATATTGACTTGTGCATACTGGAACAAATGGCAGTTAACACCAAATGTCTTTTTACAGTACTCCCTGAGGTCATGGTTCCTATTTAATGAAAAGAGCAAAATGTGCAAACATTGCACATTTGCTGACAAACTGCAGGGCTATTCCATTTGGCCTATATCCTTCCAGCCTTTTAACAAAATATTGTAATAATACAATGAATGAGCCATGACTTTAATATCAAGGGAGATGGTGTAAGGGAGGACTGCCAAATATACAGTGGAGCAAACCTTTCTAGGTAGAGCCTTGCACACACCAGCTGGTGGTCATGTCTTTGTCTGATAATGTGTGTGCTTGCAGGTGTGTGCGTTCATGTGTCTGCTTAGTTCTGGCCCCGTCTTTGAATGTCACTGAAACCTGATCAGCCAGAGACATTCAGAGAAAGGGGAGAGGTCTCCCAGGAAGAGCTGTTTATCTCCACAATTAGCCCAAACAATGCAGGCCTTTAATGGCTTTGCTGTTCTATGTGTCCTGATATCCAAACAAGCATTTGTTTTTGTGTAATTTTTTGGTCAAGCTCTGCACTTGGTTCAGTGTTGCTGCCCGTGATTTATTTATTTTTTTTCCCTTGGCTGTGTTTTTTTGAATTTTCACGCATGGAATGGCAGCAGGACAAATGCACAGAACTGTGAAGATCCAACAGAGTGAACTGCCCTTCCCAAAATACCAAGCCTATAATTTGCAAAACGACAGAGTAACGAGAGAAAAAAAGAAAAAAAAAAGGGACAGAAAAGAAAAAAAAGAAGAAGAATATGACAGAAGAATAAAGAATATGATCTGCATTATGGGTAAATGTAGAACAGCACTGAATGGCTTTGAGTTGGACATGGGACAACACCCTAAGGTTTGCTAAACAAGTATAGAAAAAGAACAGCTGTTCCTTTTCAGTAAGAAGCATATATGTACATATAGATACACACACAGCACAAGTAAATTCACTCTACATTGCAAGTATGCACATACACAAAATAGTGCACACACCGAATAACGGTAAATGTAATCAAAGTGTCAGTCCCTATACTATCACAAGAATTTAGAGAAAAATCAATAGGGGACACAAACAGAGGCTGTGCAGGCTGAGGGAGAAGTCTCTGGTGTTATTAATGTGTAATGATGGTCTTTCTCAGGATTCTCCAGAGGAGGAGCAAAGCGCTCACACCTCTGAAGTGCAAAGTCAAAGGCAGTATTGCATCTCTCCCTGGCTGCTCTGTTAATTCCCTAACTTAGCCCGAGGTTAGCCATAGGTGTGAGACATGATTGAGGTTACTGATACATCAGATTCTTTGCAGAGCTCTTCGCTCTGCCCTCTCCCTTTTTCAGTTAGAATATCAACCCTGTGGGGCAAAGCTATTTCATCAAACATTTCACACATACACACACTTGCGAACACACATTCTGGAGCACAGAGGGTCCAGTGAGTACACCGAGTCTGCTTGCAGATTGAGGTGACATTTACTAATGGAGGTAATTAGACTTAAATCTGGGAGATGGAATTACATAAGTGATGGTGGTGCCTGATGATGATCACAAAAGTGATTGTAATGATTACAAGCGTGAAAATATGGTGGGTGTTTCAATATTTTATGACCAACATACCCTCTTCATTACTGTCTCCAAGCTATTAAGTATGATCATACTCCGTCTCTGTCATAGTTTACAATATTTATAGAACTGGTAATATTCTGAGCTCTGTGCTGTGGTCAAATCCTCCTCAACTTCCATCCTCTTCAGTGAGTCAGGTGTTCCTTTGTTGCCCTTGTAACTTCGATGTCTGTTTCCAATCTGGCTGCTGATGTTGTATGACTCATGTACTCCATGTTTTGCCATCTCTAGCTCTGTTTGCCTATTGGCTCACCGTCAGGATGTCTCAGTGAGCCGCCGAGTTGTGTTTGTTGAATGGTTTGTAATTATCCACAGGCCTCCCATGAGCAATGCTCCCGGGCACCTCTGCAAGCTTATACTGCTCCACCCACCATTGCACCCTTTCTTTTGGAGCTAGGAAAGCAGACAGAAAGCTGGGAACACACACACATCATAAAAGCAAAACGCAAGTCAAAATTTGATGCTTACTAAAACATGCAAACAGTAGAAATCAACCTGCATGTGCACCGTTTACCTGCAACCTCTGCTTGCACTATAATCAACACCCACCTCAGCTCTCACCATGCCTGTTTCCCTTATTTCCTCCTGTGTCCTCAGTCTCTATTCTTATTCAGCGCATTGTACTTCATGGCACCAAACAAGCTTACCTACCAATAACACACAAGTATGTGATCCTATTGCCCTCTCAAGGAATGTAAGGTCTTTAATGCTATTTCATGTAGGGCTGTACTCCCACAGTGGTTTAAGTCCAATCTGTACCTCTTTGGAGGATTGGGAATTAAGTACGCAGGAGGTAATCCAAAAATACTTGTTCTTGTAATGTCTTATAATTCCACGAAGACTCTTTACCCCCTACTGGGACATTCCTTTACCTGTGGTGCAGCCCAACCCTTAATGTGACTTAATTTCAATTAAATCTCCCTGAAGCTGCAAACCATATATGTTCAGCTTAATATGGAAAGTCACGCGAAGCACATTCTTCCCTCTTAACTTTGGCTTGTTGCTGCTACTGTTTAGATATTGGTTTCTAAAATGACACTGTACACATGCAAATGCAGCTTGATGTTTATTTACAGCAAGGTAGGAAGACGCCTCATCTAACCCTGCAAACAAGACATTTCAACATTCAGAACCTACAGGTAGCTCTTGGGTAAGAGAGAACACACAACCATGTTTTCATTTGAGCTCTACAGAGAGTATAGCCTGCCAGAAGTGAAAGATACACTAAATACAGAGACTATTCTCAGCGATAAAGGGTCATTATATTCTAAAAGACTCATTATTCTCACATTCTTCAGCTTGTGGCGCAAATCTCTAAAAAAAGGTACAGTGCAAATTTTGTCACCACCACTTCAGTAACAATTACCGCTTGCGTGCACCAGCAGCAGCCTGTGACAGTCCTGTCATCACATTCTTTGCACATGTGGATCTGTCCATTTACTGTACTCTGTGTAGGTAAACTGGTCTCAAAATGATATTCTGTGGGCTGCCTTCTGCTCTCTCACAATCAGCCTTCAAATCATGGAGGAAGGATGTAATGTGTACATAATTTGAGTCTACAGCATGTAATCTGCATTTGAAAGTTTGTGATTATTTCTCAGAAGTTCATGAGACTGCACTGTGTCCCCACAGAGCTCTGGAAAAAGATCAGTGGGAGCATGTGAGAGAGCGATAGCCTCTCCTGTGGTGCTATGCAGTAATGTGTGTGAAAATACCAAAGACAAGAGATGAAATTTTGCTACTTCACTCAGCCCGTGTCAGTGCACTTTCAGGTGAAACCAAAGAGACAGAACCAAAGAGAAGAATGAAAATGATATGTAATAATCATAATATCGCAGTCTTGCTGCTTGAAATAATGCAGCTATTTGAGCTTGTGGCAGATAGGCCAGGACAGATGTCAACCCACTGAATCCATTCCTGGCTAGAAAGTAAGGTAACAAGGCACTGTGATGGAAGAGGGATGTGTAAGTTGAGTGGCCATGGATGAAAGCAACTCCAACTCTTTCATCTTTGTGTTAAGGAAAAAAAAAAAAAATCAGTGTACAAATACTGTAAATTACTGAGTTGGGGAGCAAGCCAAACGTGAAAGGATCGGCTCCAAAACGCATTAGCTCGCCTCTGTATTTGGCCTTCCATCTTGAATCTCCATCTTCAATCTTAATACACAATGCCAACAAAGATATTAAGTGTTACATGATGATAATTGATACTTGGAAAAACAGGCTGGATATTTGTTTATAGTTAAACCCTGCCATCAGTCAGTCAGTGACGGCTTTCTAAATTTGGATCTTCTGTTTCTCCAAAGAATTGTGTTCAAATGTGACTAATTTGCATGAGCTCAGTACCTTATGTTTGGGGAGTGAGGGCATAATCCTGCCAAGATCTCTTTAAATCAACAATATGGTCAAATTAAAAATATCCCAGAGTAGCTCCAGAGGGAGCTGCGCAAAGTCTGATAAACTGTCTCAAGCGATGTCGCTTGTCGATGTCAGTTGGGGCTGAAAGCTACAAATTTGAAAATGAAAAAAATGGAATTAGAAAGAAGCGAATTTACCAGATATCTCCAGTCTGCTCCTCTTCTCTGCTCGAGTCTAGCAGATAGAGGCAACATTAACCATGACTAGCACAACACACCCAAATCTCTGACTTAACTGTCAGCAGCCAAGTTGTGTATATCAGCACTGGGTTTTGACAAGAAAGAAGAATGTGTGGAAAGACAATAAAAAAGACAATATCTCTGGTTCTGCAACAAGAATCTGCTGCATCTTTTTTGTCGCTATTGCAAGTCTGACAATACTAAATTGGTGTACTACTCAGACAGTAACCACAAACGGCATCTGTCTATCCAAGAAAGAAAGGATGAATACAAACAAGAAACAATTCAAAGGCACCACTGCAAACAAAAGGAAAAGAAATGAGAAATAAAACTGAATAATTACACTCTACAATACATAAAAATAAATTTAAGTTATCTTAGCCAAAGGATTATGATCACATTTACATTGATCTCTGTACTGGCAACTGAATGACTTTATTATACCAATACAAAGGTGTTCTCCACAACCAGCTGTGCTTCCTAAGGAGCAGACATGCAAAAGCACAATGAAGATACAAGAATTCAACACTGGCTATGTGCCAGCTCTTGGCAGTCCTCCAATTAACGCCTTAGTTTGGGTTAATGTCTTGTCATGCCCCTTTGATACCGTGCAATTGAGGATTCTTGTTGCAGTGACTAAACCAATAAACACAACATTACTTTGTACAAAATAAAAAGAGCGTCGCTCTCCTCCTGAAGCTGATATCATTTTATGCCATGTGCATGTAATGACATTCATTTTGTGCACCTGTTTTAAATGATATTCGTCTGCACTTAGTCATGTTTTGAAGTGTTGGCACATGCTATTATTAGAAAGACAGATCAAACAGGGGGGATGGATTGGTAAATTAACATTATGCCCACTGCCTTCTAGACTACACCACTAGTCCTCACATAATTTCCAGTCCTACAGTGTCCATAGGCTGGGTCAAGCCAGAAATTACAACACATTTCATGGCAAAATCAATTCATTGCTGTGGTTAGTGATTTGATCGCTGGGGAAATGTAAATCCATGCAAATTTTTCGTTTGGTTTTCAACTTTGGTGAACTTTGACCCACAAATTTGCAACGTCGACAAACAGCAAGCCATCTTGATAGTGCTGACCTTTGAGGGAATAGAGAGAGAGACAGAGTCCCAAATGGATGACGCATATCTTATTAGCAGTGTTGCACCATCCACTTTTATTTCCACTTTCTCTTTTGGCGTATAAACTGCTCCACAAAAGAGTCATGGTTTGTAGATAGTTACGAGACAGGAATCAATGGTACCAATACGTCTTCACTAAACCATGTGAACTTATTGTACCGTTAGCTAAGAAGCTAACAGGCTTGCTAATTGACAATTTGCAAGCAGTGGGTGAGTTTGTTAGCCTGGAGATTGTTTTCCATCTTTAATAGGGCAGTAAAGATAAATCATAAAGAAGCTTGGGAAACTATTGAGACGGACAAATGCTAACATGTCCCAGCTAGGCTGTCAGCTATGCTGGTTCACCAACTATCCCTGCAGGTAGCCCCTGTGTCAGCATGAATGTAGACCCAAATATTTCACAAAAAACAAAATAAAGGGTCATATATCTCTTTCTCCCTACCTTTTTCTTTCCCACAATGAACTATATGTGACTCGCACTACATCACTCAACAAAGTTGTCCACCAGGTTCCTGTGCTCAATCCCTGCTCAGCTCTGACATTACTGCAGAGTCACCTGAGGCATTCTGCAGAAGACATAATGACTCCGGGTTGCTTTTGAAGTCTGCAGTGTACAGTGTGAACATGAAAGAAGACAGCGCTGTTCCCTGTGGGTTTGCACAGCTACTTGCCAGCTGTTCAGAAACACAGCGCCACAGCTGCAAAAACCAGAATTTGTGTGGTACTCAAGTATTATTATTGTGTTACTGGACTTGTTGGGTTCAAAGTGCTGTAATACAAACAGAATAATAGCAGTGAGCTTGAAAAGGAAGTAAGAAAAAAAATCCATTATGCAAAATATGTGTTTATCTTAACAAGCTGTGATAAATTGCACATATAAAGGCACAGCACAGTAACTACAGAAGCAATAAAGTTGAGGATAAAAAAGACTCAACAGCAAACTGGCAGAAAGGTTGTAATGCTTTCATTTCATGTCATTTTAGGCTGATTATTTCACTCTAAAAAAATAATTGCCATTGAACTTAAACTACAGCCTACCTACAAAATGCAAGACACTGCACTGCTCATGGATAATCTGCAGTATGCAGATGCTTTTTAACTAGTTACGAAAATTTACTTCAGTTTTATTATTGTCCGTAGCATATCAAGTGTTTCTTTGTCTGGGAAAGTTATATATTCAGCAGTTACTGAGATCTGCTAAGCTAGCTAACTTTAGCAGGAGCCCCCCGATCCATTACGAGTTTATTTCACTGCTGTCTTAATTATATGGAATGACAAACTGAATGAGTGAAAACATGCAGTAAAGTGACTGTACCAAGCAATGGCACAGTGACAACAAATTACAGGACAACATGGGAAAGAAGACGCTACTCCCTTCTAAATATAGAGGTGATTACGATGCTCAGGGAGCATAAAAGATGCAGGGCTCTCATAAACTGTCACTTGCAGTACTCATTTTAATCACAGGTGAAGCTGCAAACAGCTCAGTCCCCTTTTTAAATGATTTCTCAGAAGGACAGAATGAGCACACGATGTCTCATCTTATCTACATTTTGCCTTCTTACTTGCAAATAACGTGATTTTTTTTTCCTAATGAGAGCAAATGAAAAAAATAATGAGATCACAAATTGTATTTTTAAAAAAAACAACAACAAAAACTATCGCAGTTGCTTTTGTTTGATCCATCAGCCCTTCCCTACTGTGTACCAGAGGAGTAGAAGAAGTGCACCGTCATTGTAAAGTGCTAGACAGCAAAGTATTTTTGCAGCAATAGTATCGACAGCTAGATTTGAATGTATATGAACCGCAGGGAGTAATATGAGTAACATTAATCTGGAGGAGTGTTCGTGTCCACCTGATGAATTTAAGTCCAGTAATCACACTCCTTTATGCTTTGTTTTGTTCTCCACTAATTCATGAGTGAAAGGCCTCACTCATTACCTACTTAATGCTCTACTGTTACTTGTCGCTAGTTGCTCATTCATTTTGTATGTCTGCCATTTGTGTTGCATAAGAAGCACAAAGTGGGATTTTGTACTTTTTTTGCTGCCTGCTACATCCAAAAACAATGCAATGAGAGCAGACCCAGACAGGCAAAACAACAAAGTTGCAGGTCAGAAAGCAAAAACAATGAAAGAAAAGACACTGTGAAGCTTCAGCGAGCTGAGAGGAACTGAAAAAAAAAAAAAATCAGGCAAACCTCTAAGGGTTTGTCTCACTTTTCACATTCCAGTCATTTGATGCATTATAAAAATATTGATTATGGTCACTTGAATATTTAGGATGTGAGGTGATACAGCATGTAGATAATTAAAGCTTTCATTTGACTGCAATGTTGGCATTTACATATATGTAAATTATAGATCCATAGCACACTTCTTGTCTGTGACAACGCGTATGGATAACACTTGCTTGCCCCAAATCAATGGTATAGGCAGAAAAGATTTAATCCCTGTGTATGCAAATTTACTTGAGGTAAACAACAGAATGCCAAACTGTATGCTGCTCTCACTTTGTATGCACTTCATTCCACGCTGGTAAAGAAGGGTAAAGGAGTGCAGGAGCTGACGGTCTACAGCTGACAAGGCTGTTGCACAGCCAAATTGCTATAATGGACTGTCTATCTGACAAACTGGGAAGGGAAATTAAAAACCGTTAAAAAAAAAAAAAAATACTTCCAGGAAAGAAATCTTCCTGGGCAGCCAAGTAGCTGAATCCACTGAGAAGACTTTGACTATGGAGTAATGAAACAACAATTATCCAACTCCTACACTCTCCCACTTAAGTTCAATCAAATAAATGGACTGCTGAAGACACATTTTGAGAATGTGCTCAGTCCTCTCTACACTGGTAATGTGCTTTATAAGAGGGACAACTGCCTATAATGAGAATGTTCTAGAGTGACTGGTCAGTGCACCTCCACCAAAGCAGACGCCAGGTATAAAAACCTGTGTGTGTGACTAATTATGTATCAGAAACCACAATGAACCAGTCAAGTCAGTTTCTACCAGAAAAAAATTGCCAAATGACATCAGGTTGCATTTATGTGCCCCAAAGTCAATTAATGTGTCATCATTTGAATGTTGTTAAGCTTTTACAGGAAATGAACTGTATTCTTGAGCCCTTGAGCACATAGTTTTATGCCTTAGAGAACCAGTTTTTATAACTTTTGGCATAAACAGAGCCACAGAATTCATGTAACAGTGAGACTGTAGCGACAAGCCCCACAGTATAGAGGAGGTAGTCTTTACAAATTGGGAGAAAAAATGTGGTCAGTAATGAGGTTTTCACGAATACAGCACAAGCATGAGGGGCGATCAGTGAAAGTGATTCTGTCAGTCGACAATTAGAAACCTATTACACAACCAGATATCTTTTTCATTATTGTAAAAAGGATAGACCTATTACCCAGCTGCCTCCTCCAACTGAAAATACGCAATATTTTATGAAAAAGACAAGAAGATGGCGAAACATGATGAGACTAATGCTAGCCCCAGGGACGAGCAAAAGTGGAACTGGCAATTAGGAAAAAAAGGAAAAGAATAAGAATTGGGAGGACAAATGTGATGAGCTTTGTTCTGCTGGATCTAATGACTTACAACCAGTGCGACTGTTGCATCTAAATTAAATGTTTGACAAAGTAGTTTAAAGTTAAAAACACACTTAAAGTAAGCTTTTCTAATGTGATCCTTGTAATAGTCAAAGCATGACTCATTAAAGTACACAGAGAGTTCTTAAAGATAACCCTCTTTTCTAAAAGGCTTGAAATACACTGACACAGATTAGTCTACCATAGCCTGCAAACATGATCTGTCTTAGTGATTAAAATGATTCTGATGTATTACGGGGTCCCACAAATGAATTGTCGAGAAGTCTTGTTAAAAATCTACAAAAAAAAAAAAAGTATGTCATTTATTTGAAGTCCACTTACATTGCTGCAAATGGGATCATGCAGTTTAGAATCTGTAGGAATTCTCCTACAGAGACAAAAACAAACAACGCCTACCTGAACAAAGACTTCATTAAGTTTTCATCGTACAGCAGTTTGAAGAGGGAGGGTTACTTTGTAGGCAAACAACCAAGCAATTCAATTGAAGAAAACTTACAGAACATGTTTCAAACATGAGTGAATATGAGGAAAACCGTCCCTGTCCAGGCTATTTTTGCACAGTCACCATCAAGGACCAAATCGCATCATCAAATCAAACGGGCAAGAAGACAGGCAGAAAATAATCTAGCACCCAAACAAGCAGTCCAGTAAATAAAACAGTCTGACGCACGGAATGAGGTGCCTTGGGACGGTAAAAATCAATTAAGTCAGGGGTCCTTTGGGTGTTTGGGGGGGAAGTCTGCTGTTCCTTCCTGATAAGAACATTTCTATGCTTGATTTGGTTATGCCAAGAGAAGATTATCGCCTGGCAGGAGCAGCAGTAGGCCTTACTCATTAAGTGGTGGGTTATTGCCAGTTCTCAACACCAGAGCCAAGGTTTTAGCACATTGTATTGGGGGCTGGGTAAACACTCAAACACACTGGGAAACTTGGCCTGCTTTAGTTTCGCAAAACTAAATTGCCTGTTTTATCAGGGATTAGTTATTAACTTTGATCCTCTTTTAGCAGCAGAGGACACCATCAGATGTGCAGTGCCGGGACATGTGGTGACGCTGCAGTGAAGGTATGGATTTTACAAAACAATAAAAAGAGGCATCTGTTTATCCTTTAAAAGAATGAGACATGGGTCATTACATCGGCTTCCCTGCTGCTGTTAGCTATTGTTTCCTTTTAAATGATTTGTGGGATTTGGGGATTTTTTTTTTCTGCAGCAGGGTTCGTTTGAACCAGTAGAGAACCCACGGATGGATCGCACTGCCGAACAAGCTGCCCATTTGTGGTTCAAGATGATAATTGGTCTCACATGAGGTAACAGTAGCTTAGTGATACTTTTCTGTCAATTATATCTTTTCATGTTAACACATTTTGGCCATTTTAGTTTGCTGTAAAATATGCTCTGAGGGACATACAGTCCTGGTCAAAATTACTGGCACCCTTGAATTTCAAGTACATAATTCAGAGTATCTTCAGAAACAAATGCAAATGAGCCAATTTTGTGTAACCAGAATATTTTCATTAAATGTCCAAGGTTACTGAACAAAAACAATACACACACACACAAGCAAGACTCAAGACTCGCGTAATGTACCCTGGACACAGTTATTGGCACCCTTTTGATGAATTGAAATTAGTTCCTCAAACAAAATAAAGAGAGAAATAAGACTCACCTGTGTCAAGAAGGCTGAACAGCAGCACAGGGGAAAGGTGAACCCAGACACACAAGCAGGCAGATGCGATGAAGTATATTTTAATAAAGAAAGTAGGGAACAAACTGAGGGACACTAGGGAACAAAACTAGGAACAAACAAACGAACTGACAAAGGGTGAGGGGAGGACAAAGAGACACAGGTGAAACTAATCAGGGCGGGGCAAACAATCACAGAGGCGGGAACACTCATAAGGACAGGAAGTAAAACAATCATAAACACAACAGAACAAAATAAAACAGGAACTACAAAAAGTCCAAGGGCAGATTGTGACAACCTGTGCTTAAATTTCAGTGTTCACATGACCTGAATTAACCAATGAATGATGGTATTTTACTGCACCTAAAGGGACTGATTATCTCCAGTTTCTTTTTCACAATAGTGAAGACTAGAGAGCTAAGAGCATCAAAAATGCTATAATAATTTAAAAGCCTGGCAGGCTATCACCAAAGATCTTGAAATTCCTGTTTCAACCGTTCGTAATGTTATCAAGAGGTTTCACAGTCATAAAACTGTTAAGATGATTCCACGATATGTTGCTAAGAAGAAACTCAGTCAAGGTAGTGTGCAAAGGTTGCTGTGTATTGTGGGGAAAAAAAAAATCTACGAGCTGGAGCAATCTGGAGTGGTGGGTTCAGCCTGTACATTATGCTGCACACTAAGCCAAGTAGGACTCCTCAGGCACAGGTCAAGGAGGACCCTGTTTTTGAAAGAAAGGCGCAAAAAGACTAATGCTTGCAAAACTCTTATAGGTAAACTAGACGTGAACTTGTATCTGTACCAACCGCATGTCTATTCCGTACGTTATTGTTCTCTGTATTTGGTAAGCTGAAGACAAATTTCCATCCTGGCGGACAATAAAGATATTTTCTGTTCTATTGTAAATCTGCCATTGCAAAAGGGACTCTTGCAAACTTAAAAGAGCTTGATCACACAGCAATGGTAGATGTAAAAAGCTTCTGCATGTTTAGAGCTCGTCATTGTTGCCAAAGGTTGTGCAACTAAATATTAGTGAAGGGTGCCAAGAATTGTATTATTTCACTCACACCTATGCTGAAGTTTTCTTCAGTAGCCTTGGAAATTTTATTAAAATATCCTGGTTATACAAAATTGGTTCATTTGCATTTATTTCTAAAAGTATTCAGAATTATGTTCTTGAAATTCAGGGGTGCCAACAACCCTAACGGTGAAACAGGCTATGCATAAATTCCAGGAAAGCCCAGAACTTAAGGGTTATTTCTATACTCTACTGTAATCAAGTTATAAAAACAACAACTTGTAGACTTCAGGAGAAGGATATTTACCCTCGGCTCCATAGGTATGTTCCTGGTCCGCCCTTGAACACATTTGGAAGAAAGGTTTCAATAGCGACACAGCCACACCACCACGGGTCCCAGAAATGAAAAAGCCTGTCATGTGTAATTGGTGTGTGTGGCATTGTGCTGAGCCACTGGGACCCAGAGTAAATATAACCTGACAGTGTGAAAAAAGGGAGAGAAAAGGCTCTTTTGATCCCTTATTCATCTCTCCCCTGTCACTGATAAGGCTGGCGGGGTTGGACGATGGAAGGATGATTTTCCCTGAGGAGAGCGAGAGGCTACACTACAGTGTCACAATACAGACGTGGAGAGGCAGAGACAGACGCACAGGGGGTGGTGGGTGAAATCGAAGAATAATGCTAACTATGAGCGATTATAAAAGCATTTTCTTGTGGAAACCGAGGGCAAAGGAGGAGAGGATGAACTATCTTTCCTGCTGAATGGAGTGTTGCACACCCTGGATATATGTGAGGAGCCTCTGCAGTGTTTGTTCTGTTCCATCCTCTGACTAGCAATAAATACTCTAAATCTGAAAATTTGACAGTAATGCTGCTTTCTTTCTTTCTTTTTTTCCCTACATGCTCCAGTAGTGGTGAATGCATTGGAGTATTTAATGTGCAAACAGCTTTCTGTAAATGAAAATTGGAAGAAGTGAGTGTGTGTGTGTGTGTTAAGAGGGAAAGAAAAAGACAGAAGGAGAGAAAAAGGGAGAAGTGCAGAGACACGGCTGTTCATTCAAGCATAATTCCATTACAGTTGGTGGCTGCTGTGAAGAGGAACCATTAGAGGTGTAATCAGGATGGATGGACGAGGATGAAGGCAGAGGGGATGAACACGGGGAGATATGCAGCTGATGCTATATGATTGAGCCATAGTCTATGACCCATAACCCCCCAGTGGTGGAAGGACTATAAGGGAATCAAATGACACCTGTCACTGGAGGTGTCACGATGGGTGTAAATGGAGCAAAGGAAGGAGGACCCAAATGCAGACAGAGACCAGGCAGGCAGGAATGGCTGCAGTGATTTTAATGGCTGCCTGGAACTGAAGTCCACAGCAAGAAGGTGGAACAGGCAGGTTTTAATACTGGCAGGATAATTGGGAAACAGGCGTGTGTGTGGGTGGGGAGGTCAGGTGACTGGGACAGGGGGTAAAGCCTGAGGGCATCTATTGGACTGCTGAGGAACGACCTGAGGTTCCATCTATGCAGGGGCCTGAGGGAGTGAGGCTTATATGTATAGCATTTTATAGTGTTTGGTGGTTTAATCTGCAAAAGTCTGACATTTTACAAAGCCTTTTCTGTCTATAATTCATTATTATCCTAAAACAACTGAAACAAAGTGCAAAATAAATTCAAGGTGGTACTCAGATGAACTGTATTTCCAGAATGACAGGGGACCAAAGACAAAAAGTGCCCTGTCTTTCAAACTTCACTCACCCAAGTTAGACCCCTGTGACGTCAATGAGGTTATTTTACACAAATTTCTTAAGCTTTACAAAGCTGAGGAGTAAACAGATGTTCAAGTGTAAAATTGGTAGAATGTCCCTTTAAGTACAGTACTAGAGTAAATGTATTTAGTTCACTCTGCTATTACATCCGTCTTAATGTAAAAGACATTCAGCATTCATCAAGACTCAGTACAATTTTCTAGTCTACAATAATAGCAGTAATATTTTACTGGAATACTTCACAGACGTATTTCATAGATAACAGGTTATCAAATCAAAAAGCAGCGAAACCAAAACATATCCTTCTCGATAATGATGAAATTAACTGCATTACATGAAAGCCACAGAACTCCAGCTGTACACTTCATCATTTTACAAAGTGGTCTGACTGAAAAGGAACTGTTTTTATGAAGAGCTTTCCACCATCCTGTAAAACGTCTGAAACAAAATTCATTCAGTAAATTTCAGTTGTACAGCCCATCTACCGGACACGTGGAAAGCTCTTGACTTTCCCTAACGCTGTGGAGAGGGTAAAGCGAAACAAGATATGTTAAAAGCAATCGGTCCACGCTCTGTAAACCCCCTGGGTTCCATGCCTGTGCTCTATTTTCTTCCAAAGACATGGTGCTGAATCTAAACTAAAGCCAGTTTTATGTGAGGCAAGAAGTGGAATTAGTTGGTAGCCAACAGTGCCTCTAGAAAGCCAGCCCTTCAGGGCAGGCATTATACTCATGATAAAAAATGATGTTACTCTCACCTTGCTCAAGGAATCAAATGATTGCATTCAGCAGGTGTCATGGTTCCTGGTAGGCAAATCACACATTCATGTTTTTTTTGTGCTTCTTGCTACATGGTATGTTGGAAGGTTTAAAAAAAAACATATGCATGGTTGGGTGAAAATGGTGCAGTTACTCTAAGGCCAAACCAGAATACAATTATTTAAGTTACAGAAACCATTATCAAGAAAGTGTATTGCATCATGCTTGTGCACGAACACAAACAAAACAGGGAAACACAAAAAATATTGCTCCTCAGATCTACTATTTTCAAAAATAATCTAGCTTTAAGATCAGGGCACAGTTGAGGGTTAGGCATCTAAAACACATGATTATGGTTACAGAAATTTCGTGGCCCAGTCTCCTGCATGTCAGTCAGACTCTAACTTGCTGCCTTGCATTGACATAAAGATTTAGGGATACTGGGCTGGTTTACAGCCTGAGAAATATGGATAAAGGTGAAGGTGTTTCAAATATAGCCGCTCACACTGTGACTGATTCATGTGAGGACCTCAGTCCAGTGGCTGTCCACAAAGCTTCAGCTGGGGGTACACCAGCATCAATACCAGATGACTCACTCTCAGCTGGCAATGGAGCCACGAACAAAGTGGTAGTTGGGTAGTGGGTAGAGTTACTTGGTGCTGTTTTCCACCACAGACTGACTCATTTGGCTTTAATCCACTGCTCCAGGGCAGCTGTCTCATCTCCACGGATTGATGAGTTCTACTCACATCTAATCACATTTGCAAAGAATTACTGTCCGAGAGTGAATAAAGAGTTCCAAATACACAAACACACACACACGCACAAAAATGTTAATGGATATACCTAGATGCATGTATGCACTGAACAGATGAGGTCCAGCAGGACCATACAGTATGCACACACAGATGCAGTGTGTGTTGAGTAACCACATGCATAATATAGATAAATAGAAGAAAAGCCTTTGGCCTCTCATTTAATAGCAGGAAGAAAGGAACACCAGGCTCTGTTTTCTAATGTCATGACATATTAATAATACGCTAATGCACATTCTTAGTAAGCTACGGTTAATTATACAGCATGGAGAGCAGTGGAGAAATCTATTTGTTTTGTTGCCAAAGAAAGTAAATATTCATGAATTCTTACAAATAGCAAATGGTCTTATTCATCTTTAACCACACAGTCCTCATGAAAGAAAAGACTGATGAAAGATACTGGTTAATAAAGCGTGACTCAGTTTGAAGATGTAGTGCCCTAATGCATACTATTGTTAAACCTCGATACAATGTGGTTTGGTTGTGAAGCACATTTACACCCTCTTCGCTTGATTCAGATAAAATGTACCAGGTTTTTCTTTATTATAAGCTAAAGTAAAACTGTGGTAGAAACAGCCTTTCATATACTTAAGCTTAATGTTAAACTGGATATATTCGAGAGTGGACAAGGGGAAAAAAGGCAAATACATACTTAGGATTTACAGAAAAATCACATTAGTGATAAGTATATAATTCAACAGTTTTGTTCTGCCAGAGAAGCTAAAGACAGTCATTCTACACAGCTTTGTCTCAACACTGAACTTACTCTAACAAAAAAAAAGAAAGAAGGAAAAACATCACTCAGTGATTGCAGGTGAAGGTGACCCACATACAGCTGTCCAGATTTTCTTTCTCTGTAGACTCCTGTCAAACACAATCCCTCTTTTTATGTGAGTCTTATTTTAGAGGCGATCATTTATCTTATCAGAATATCCATCTTATCAGGGGTTTGTTAGCATTACATCCGTTTAGCCTTACATTGTAACCCGCTCTCTCATACCTGCAGACTTTTTAAATTGGGTATCTCTGTGTTGGTCCAGTTGTGTAGATGAAGTGAGGCAGTATTGACTTTCCTTTTTTTTTTTTTTGCCTCTGACATGCTCACTGTATGTCTGCATGATTTGCTCTTCAGAGTCTGATTCCAAATGTGCACCTAAGAGTTGAAATGAAACACTATATTCAACATGACTCCAGGGCTGTTCTTTCAAGGCCTAATTCATCTCTGTGAACAATGTTACTTGTAGAAAAGAATATTTCTCCCTTGGTATTGGAAGTACTTGGGCTGCAGAAAGCAAACAAATTTCTTGACAAAATAAATTTACATCTGACCTCATTTCTTCTTCTTCTGGCAAATGTTCAGCCAGATGCCAACACTGTGTAACATACGTGTAGTGTGGAGTGTTACACACTCTGAGTATTTATCAGCATGTATGACATTTTTTCCTTGCTATTGTTTTGATGGAATTCAGATGATATTATTAAACCTATCATTGATGAAGTAGTAGTTCACTTGGAGTGTTTCCCATCGCGCCTACTTGTTGCTGATGAGCCCATGATCCCAGATAGAGCTGAGCCTTATACTGTGTGGATGGAGGCTGTTTCACTTGAGAGGGATAGGTCTAACCTACAAAAAAAAAAAAGGGTCAAAGTTATTAACACAGTGAGACTCAATGGATCGCAGTGGTCCTTGAAACACTTATGAGAGCTGACCTGCCTAAGCCACCTGTCTGACACTTTCCTGTGGCCTGTGATGATAATCCCTATCATTGTGTTCGGCGGTGAATCACTGAAAGTCTAATTTCTACATTCCTTACAGTTACATATTTTACTATCGTCCTCTCTGCCTCTGTTTGACGAAGTCTAAAGTTTCACGAAATATCTGTGTATTTGAAACACCACACTCATTGAGCTTTGGAGTTTCATGGGATCCCTGTATGGAGTTTATTTGTTATTGCAAGTTCTTTACTTTGATCTACGCAGTTAAATCTGTATCTGTGGCCTATTCAGTACTGTTCAACACTGTACCATACAAGCTTCATTCATCAGTTCAAAAGGTATCAGATGGCTTATGATGGTCTGAAATCTGTTTAGTAATAGGATGCTGCAGTTGTAGCAGCACATGCAGGTAGAACCCAAACACAAACACACAGGGAGGCTGGTGCAATGAACTTACTTTAAAGGATAAGATTAGGCTTAAAGGCAGAGGTATGGACAAGCAGGCAGGCAGGTAGGTATGTACTGTGGGTAGGCAGCCACAATAGGTAGGCTCACAGTCACATGGTGACATAAACAGATGATCTGAAAAGGAGCTGGTGGGAATGAAAGGTTTAAACACTGGCTGGGACGATGAGGAAACTGGGAACAGGTGTGTGAGTGGGCAGGGAAGCTCAGGTGATGGGGAATAGAAAACAGGTGAGCAGGCGGATATGGAGACAGAGAGAAAGGCTGTGGACACCTGGTGGGTGGATGGAGTATGAGAGATGACAGAGGCCAAAATAAACAGGGCAGAGACAGGAATAATAAGAGTAGGGATGATAGGTCCAGGGAAGCAAATAAGAGAGCCCAGAGACGAATTGCGAGTTACAGCTGATCTGATGGGACTGTAAAAGAATAAAACAGAACCAGTGAAAGTCAAGGGCAATTTTTATGTACATGAATATTAATGAAACAACATGCCCACCTAAAAAGGTTCATTGTTGAAAGGCTGCAGCCTGCTATAGTAAAATAAATCTACTCCAGCATTTGAAACACATTTAAACATTTAAAAATGGGTGGACCGATCTTGAACTACACAGTCTGTCATAAATGTCTGTTTGTGGGGTGTTCTGTCAAGATGCAAAGCAAACAAAGATGTTTCAGGCTGGCATAACTGTCTGAATCCTTTTAGTGTGCTTTCATACAAGTCATGTGTTCATTTTCTGCCTTCTGTTATTCTCACAACATAGACTGCAACCCCTGTGTAGACTTAACATTCTGTATACTCCCCTTGTCCCAAGCGGACCATATAAGATAGTATTCAACTCTATGGCCATTGACTTTTCAGATGTATTTCTTACATGTGCAGCACATTGTGTTTGTTACTTTTTTGGGGGGGCAGAAAAAGCATTGTCCCCCCTTGCCTCTTGCCCCAGCTGGAGCCTCAGGTGGAAATTCAGGCCGCTGAACAGCTTTCACAAGTACTGCATTACAGCTGTGGTGTGGAAGTGTTCCCTTCTTTGAATGTGTGGGGTGACAAGTGCCTTTGCCAGCTGCTCCAAGAACACCCTGTCTTGTTCCTCTTATTAGACATCCATGTAGGTTTGATCTTGTTCTATATCACGAAGGCATCATATGAGGACACATGATGTTTTGGAAGAAAAACCAGTCAGCAGTCATCATCCTACAGCTGTAAGTTCCAAACGCCTTGTCCAGGTTGTCCATGCCTCCTTTGTTGTGGTTGTAGCCCAGAATGATGGCTGTCTTCCTGTCATGATCACTGATCTCAGATGTGTTGTGCACTGTGCTCAGGAGTACCACATTCTTGATCCTCTTTGGAGGGTAAGAAACAAGGCAAACTTTGATGAGAAGGCCTCTTTGCGAGGAGTGCAGGGGGGAGCTCAGGCTTGTTCTCTTCTACTGTGCCAGCCATGGTGATCTTCCTCTTCAGGAGCTGTTGGCTGAGTTCTTAAGAGGTGAAGAAACTGTCACATCTGACATTGTGCCCCCTCAGTCCATCTGTCACATCAAGTACAGCACGCAGACTTGCATCTTCCAAGCTGGATTGTGAGTCACAGGACACCCATATCGTGATGCCATACTTCGCTGGCTTTTTGGGCATATACTGTCTGAAAGGACAGTGTCCTTTCTACAAAAGAGATTGCTATCAGTAATTAGTATCAGTGTCACAGTAAACAGTCACATAAATCAATAATGTTACAGCAATTCATAATAGAATTAACAGTGAAAGTGACTTACATGAAAGACGTGAAAGCAAAAATTTACCTCTGAGTTGAACCAGTTGTTCATCCACTGTTGTGTGATTCCCATGGCTGTAGAGGTGTGGCAGACTGATGGCAGCCAGTTTGTCTCTCACACATCTTGCAGGTCTTGACTCACAGTTATCAAATCGTACCATTCTTGAGAAAGTGTGAAAGACTTTCAGTGGCATCGTGGCATGGAAAATCACTGTCTGCATCCCAGAGACTAGGTGCAGCTTCGCCTCGAGACCTATGCACACCCTTCAAGATTAGCAGCCCTTTGTAGGCACGCAAGTCAGTCTCATCCATCTTCTCCAAATTGGTCATCTTCAGGATGATTTTTTTTCAATGGCTGGTGTGATGAATATGTAGAATATTGAGGTGATTTATTTCATCTGTTATTTCGATTCAAGTCTGGAGGGGAGGTGCTGCACATGGACAAGAAAGTTTTTGCTTTGTCTGTGGCTCACAATCAGTGTGTCACAAAATCGCAATTTCTCATTGTGTGTAGGTGCATGTGTTTGTGTCTGTTTGTGGTGTCTAAATTATTTTATAACTGCTGGGTCAAAAATGGCCCTCAGACAATTTTTCTATGTACGGCTTTCATGGAAACAAAGGCAGTGTTTCAGTTTTTCTAATGTTGGGGTCACTCTAGGAAGTTATCAAATTTCAAGCTGAAAAAATATAATTTAGAGGGTTTTCTCTGCTGTTAAAAATAGTAGCAGGTCATTTCTGACCCCTAAGACAACACAAGGGGTAATCTGATACTTCATCTGAAGAAATCTGTTTAAGTCCCTGTGATGGTAAGCATTTCACTCTGCTGAAATGTGCTTGAACAAGCAATTGGACCTCATCCTGTGATCAATAACACAAGCTATGTAGCTTTGCTATGGCTGAATTAATAATATGACTTCTTTGTAAAATAATGCATGAACCTCTGCAATAGAAAAAAAAAGTAATGGTCACATATAGGTGAAAAACAAGCTACACTGGAGAACCACTGAATCACCCCACCTCATTAAAAATCATGCATAATGTATCTTAGATGGGCTTAGAAAACTCTTTTTTTCTGATGTGTGTTTGTGTGTGGTCATGTGTATGTGCCTGTTTTATATGTTGTTTTTCTCTGACCAGAAACATGCTCTCGAGAGGGGCAGCAATGGTATATTCAGTGATGCCCTGCGGCCTTGAACCTAATTGGTCTCAGAGCCCATGTCACTTCACAAATTTTAGCGTAATTTACACTGGTTAACTGCTCCCTCAGAAGCGCTTTGGGGGAGTGGGGTGGAGGGACGCACTTCACACATTTCGTCACTGTTAGCATTTGCCTTTGATTTGGTTTGTCACCTTCTGACCTCTCATTTCCCAGTGGCACATTTTGATCAATATGTAAGACAAATGTTGATAACCTTGGGTTGACCTCCTCTGATCCTGCCAGGTGGACACAACTGTGTATGTACTTCACTGTGTGCGTTAGGTGGGTGGAGGAGTATGTGGATATATCTAAAACTGTATTTTTATTCGATTCTGGCTTGGCTACTTTATGGTGCAAGATTTGTGTTGATATACTCCAGCACAGCAGTTTGATAATGCTCCCAGTGACCACTGAAGTAACACTGAAGTCAAAAATGTTTGTGTTTCATTTTCCATGTTCTAAAATAAATGTCACTCTCATGTTGGCGCACTCTTGCCAGTGAACCCATTACCTATCATTTTAGAGTGCTTGATCATTTGAATGCAGGATGTGAACAAGCTCTTATTCTGTATTTTGCTCTGTAAAAATTTAATCCCCACCGCATTTGGAGGTGGTTTCTGCTGGGCCTTTGGTTCTGTTTAGTTTTATAGCACAAAATTCCATTTTATTTTAATGTAGGGTTAATGGTAAATCTAATCTAATCGTTAGGACTGGGTTCAAGTTAAGCATATTTTCCTGACCCCCATGGTGACATCTGTCCTGCAGTTGACCCTCCTAATGGTTAAGGAGCCGTGGGGCAGCTCTGAGGGGCCTGATCCAATTCCAAGGCAAGTGCCTTTGTAAATTGCAATGGCAGAAGAATTTGTTGTTTTTTGGCATCAAAGGTAACTGTGTCACCCAGAGGGAGGCCATGCAAGCTGTATGCAAGAGACGACCAGAGCTGAGACTCAAACCTTTGTCACTATAGTGCTAATAATGTGAAAGACCAGCCATTTTTTACGGCTACAAAGAATAAATAGATGTTTTCTTTTGCAGTTTTCACATTATTTGTAAGAAAATAAGGATGTTATACTCAGAACCAGATGCTTTAATGAGAAGGAAGATAATATCAAAGGGTATGGTAATTTGATGATTACAAAGGAGATCGTTCTTTTATAGGCAAGGCAAGTTCAACATTTCTAAGTGGGGAGAGTCATAATATAGCTCTTATTTCATTAAGTCTTTGATGGTGTCTGTGTTTTCAACTCTCCAATTTACTAGTCAGGCCAAGTTAGGTGTATTTGCACACCCATACAGAGTCTCAATGAGTAGCAACAGATTCCATCCACAGTAGCCTGGCTTCAGACCTCTAAATCACCACCCACATGCAAATCACTTATTTGTTTAGCAGCTCAAATAGATGAATCACATATAAATAAAAATAAATGACTGAAGTGAAACAAAATGGCAAGTTAGTCTGAGTAGAAAACTCCCTTAGGCAAAATTATGCACCCCAAAAGCTGTGACATATAAATGCAGAAACCTCTTGAGGATCCATTCCATTTTCAGTTAAGGTCAGAAATCTGATCAAATCATGTCAAACATCATGAACAGTCTGTAACTGAATATACGGCTAAAATGAAATTTTAGGATGTCAAACAGTTCCTGGAATTGGAGAGTAATAGGAGGCATGAGTACCCCTTTCTATGGCATTATGTGGAATTATACTATCGAAGCAAAGTTCTTGACTTTCCCAGTGTGTGATACGTGCAATGCAGTTGATTTTGACAATATAACTGAGCTGTTTCCAGATATAGTTCTGACATGCTTAAGGCTATAGTGACTCTGTACCATAATAATCATCTTCTTGAAGCTGATGTGTGATGGACACTAACATATTATTTCATTAAACTTAACAAACTAACTTGACAAGTTTTGCGTTTTTTGTTTTTTTTTTTTCTGTAGCGAGTAGCATAGAGGATTATAATTGAAATTCAGTAATTAAATTACATTCACTAATCGCAGTAATGCTCTGTTACTTTGACAATTTGTCTCACCAGGAGTTAGATGGATGGTTGATTTAGCAGGAGCTGGAGGAGTGAGGCATTGGAGGCACCTTTGATGAAGCTGGGCTGAGTAATGAAAATAATGTAACGAGTAATGTAAATGTGGGCTAATTACTTTTTCTGTTGAGTAATTCCCAGATAGCAAAATTTTTCTGGTGAAAGCTTCTGGCCCAGTTATGCTTGGGTCCTCAACCCGTGTCTGGCCCATATACTTCCATCTGGACTGAGGCTGGCTCCTCCAGGGTTGGCTGACAGCCAGCAAGATTTTCTGTGTGTGCACCGAAATTGGTCCAGATGTTGATGCAGCACCAGACAGTCATGCTGTATGCAGGCTGGGCTTGGTCCAAAGAACCGGCTGTATATTGAGCCAGACAAAATATAAATGTGTAAAGTATTCGCCAGAATAATATTGCTAATGTAATTACTTTTCCAGGGAATAATGTGTAATAAGCAATTGATTGCAGTTCTCAAGTAACATGGCTAACACTGTATACCCAGTCCTTAAAACGACTGTGACATTTTTTACTTCTTCTGTACTTTAATACCAACAGCAATAAGCATTACATTGTCTAACAATGATCATGTTAAAGGATGAATGTTTGCATTCATAATGTAGCCTTGCTCATGTTTTTTTCTCTGTTTCAAATCATTTTATTTTTTTCCCAAGCCTGGTTTCATTTCACCTTTGTTAATGAAATACAAAGGAGAGAAAAATAATCCCCGCACATGATGCAGCGTTCACAGGCCGGTAAAACAGCAGCTTGGAATAAACCCAGCACTGTCTATGGAAATATGTAGCTGAAACTGTCAAGGCCTGTCAGGTAAGGCATCTGTTTTTTTTTTTTTGTTTTTTTTTTTTGTTTTGCATAGATTTGAGAGATAATGATTGCACTCTGATGATTCACAGCTGTGGGCCATTATCATCAATGCAGAGGAATCCCAAACCCGAGAGAGACATTGAAAGATAGTCAGAGAGAGTCATCCCAGGCATCCAAGGAGTGAAGACATTTAGGATTCATTTCATCATAAGATCACAAGCCATCATGTACACAGTTCTATAGCAAAGAGCATGGGGGGTAACATCTGAGGGAGCTGCAGCCTGGCAGAGTGTGAGAGAGGAAGGACCGTAGAGAGCAGAGAAGAAAGGGAGAAAGTAAGAGGTGAGAGAAAGAGAGGCCGCGACCACCTGCTGGTCAGACAGTAGGGAAGTGGTCAGTGTAATCAGTTACTGACCTTTTCATTAAATCACTCCTGAGTGTCTTTGCTGATGGTTATGAAAGCCTAAACGCTGGCAACACCAACCCCGCTGAACAAAGCGGTGAGTGGAAGAGATTTTCTTGTAATGAAGTGCCATGAGTGTTATGGTTTTAGTTTTCACCCTGTTCGGTAAACCTAAAGGTCAAAAATGATGAAAGGATTAAGTTCCATGCCGTGCACCATAGTTGTATGTGACTTGAAGAGCTGAAATGAAAAGTTTTTTGTTTTGTTTTTAGATGTGACTAAATGAGTAATATTTGGACAACGAGCAATTCATTGAGTAACAATTATCAAATCCAGTCACAGGAGTGTAATCTCTTTCTCGGAGTAACCTTCCATCACTGCTTAAGTCTTATATCAGAGAGATGGTGACAGAAAATGCTGATTTTACAGAATGGTTACAAAGCTGTCAGCAAGTGCCATCACACCAGTCTTTTCGCTCTGAGTCAGCAGTTGTGTCTTTAGGAAGACATTTTTTCCCCTGGCCATAACACAGACCAGGATGAGAGAGTTAGAAAGCGGATGGATGGATGCTTCCTTCTACCCATGTTGGTTTAAGTTTTAATGCTTTAATCATAATATTACATCAACCACCCTACTTCATCATCTGCACTTCAGAGACACTGACAGCTGTCAGTCACGCTGGCAAGTCTTTCAAAGCCTCCTGGACTGTTGCAAAGATAAATTTCTCTCATTCATCCCAACATACTGTTCATACGCCTTCTCTGTTTTGTCTCAGCACAGTGAGCTCCTTAGCACAGCATTTTCATTTAATTAGTGCATAAATCATCTTCATCTCCCATAAAATGTTTCTTTATTCCGTCCTCTTCACTTCACTTTCACTCCTTCACTGAAGAAATTAAACTCTCACTGTATTATAAATCATGTAGGAGTTGTATTCATATTGATATATGACTGTGGTCAGACCGGGTCTTGCCTTTACACACCGTCACTAAACTTCACTGTAATAGCATCTTATGATCAGTCACTTATGACCAGTTCAGCAGAAATGCTTCACCTGTTTCACACATGTAAATCTAATCACATAACATGGAAAACATTAAATATTTCTTCATTGTGTGTATTGATAACGCTTTATGGTATTGTCATTATATTATCATCTTCATCAGATGTGAAGCCTCAATGCTGCTCACAACCAGGGCGCCACACGTGTGGCTCTGCTCGGCTTTGAAGGGAGTGTTCAGGCTTTTCTCTTCCACTGAAATTGGCAGCCCTTTTGTTTTAGCCCTTTGAGACAAATTCTACCTGTCTAGATCACAAATGAACAAGATTACAGAGGCCGTTGCATTAAGTTTTCATAAAGGTAACCAGCTGAAGAGAAGAATGCTATAAAGTCAAGAATTGCTTGATCAAACACCAGATTGTTCTCATCATGTTGAATTTTAAAGCTGTTATGATCAATATTTTCATGTTAACAATGGATCAAATGACTACTGTGTGTGGATGTCAAAAGGACATTGAGACAAATCCATGTAATTTTCACTCAGCTGCACAGTTTTGGTTTCGTGGCCCTCAACTTTCCTGCTTTGGTTCAGTCTCACTGCTCTCATCTTCCTCACTGTTTGCAGACGCAACAGGCAGTCATGTCCATTGACAAAAGGTGTAAAAACCCACTGTACACTATCTGCCCAGCACCAAGACAGACAAAGTTAGCCACTATCTTGTGAATATAGTAAAGGAATTAGCAGCTAAAGACCCAGATATTTCTCTCAGAAGTTGGCTAAGAGCAAATAAGAGCTAAAAGGAGAGAATATTGGACTTATATTTAAAACTTACGGAGCAGGGTGGATTTTAATGGTAGTGAAATGTGACGCCCAATTTAGTAGTGAACCACGTGAACTACAGTTGCTGACCAGAGTCTCTTGTGAAGACCAATGACTTGGTATTGTGTGGGATATTAGAACAAATGTGCACTTTGGGATAAATAGTTAAAAGCTCATTTACTTGTGTGTTAAATGAAGAGGATCTAAAGAGCTGATCAGAATCTCTGCCTTGCCTTTTTAAAATCCCTCCTTGGACATGACACAGAGACACAAATTCAACACTACACATTTCAGCTGTATCTCTGCTGACCTGCTGAGACATGGAAAGACAATTACAGGAGAAGAAGATGTCAGGCTTGTCAGCATGGCGGCTCACTGTGAATTCCATTTGTCCTCCAAGCCTTTATTCACCATGAGTCACACCTGATTGAACCTCCACAGGGGAATGAAGAGCAGGCATCGTAGCAGGCTTTGCCTGTTTGGCTCAGGTACAAATTTTGTGATACATACGTCCATGCATTTGGAAAACAACTTCACACTGAGACGCAAACATTGAACTGAACAGGATAAGCAGAAATAGGTCTGGGCGATATGGACCAAAACTCATATTGCCGCTATTTTTAGGCTGAAATTTGATACACGATATATATCTCAGTATTGTTTTTACAAAGTGGGCTAAATGTTCAGTTGTAAGTCAAAGCCACATGTGAGATATCACAAAATAAGATGAAACATAAACCTGTTACATAAGAACTGTATATGATCAGGAGGCAGTTTGGAAAGACGGTGGATTATTGCTCACACTGTTTCTCAAAGGTGAAAATTAAACATGTGAAGAGATCGCACAGACTGATGATTATTTACACGGAAATTAATTACATTTGCCCACAGAGTATTAAGGATGATAGACCTCTCAATATGGCAAGCAGGTGGTGGGCGTTGCATCTTGATTTTCAAGAGGTACAGGGTTAAAACATCAAAGATCCAATTAACCTGTGAAGCTGTATTTAGAAGAACAGTTTACAGACAGGTACCTTGGTTTAATTGCTAAACTGTCAAAATATGCAACTTGTTTTAATGCGAACCTTAAAAATGTAGAGTACAATGAGTTCAGGCAGGAGAATGACTTGAAGCTAATAATTTATAAAATATGTCCAAAGAAATAAATCTTCAAGTGAATTAGCAGTGACATTAAATTTTAATTGTCCCTCTCCATAACTGTCAGCATCCAATGACTCATAAGAGAGAAAGAGTACATGTATTTGATGTGAACATTTGGGTGCTTGATGTAAACATTGGTTGTAGAAGCTCCTTTCCATGTGCTGTGGACGCAGGTCACTCACTATAAATACTTACAGATTTAGTAGAGCGCGCTGAGCGCTGTTTTGAGAGATCGGATACATCTGTCGGAGTGTGCGGACAAGACAGCGGGGACGAGGATTTTGTGTCGGCCGTCCGTCGGTCTAAAAAACGTCTGAGACTCCACCGTGTTAAGCGTCAACATCAGTGGCGGTTTTTGGAACGGGCGAACCGGACAGCCGCACGGGGCGGCATCACATTGTAACCGGGCTTCAAGGGTGTGCTTGAAGCCCGGAGCGGGATCACATGGGTGGCGGCACAACCACATGAAAAAAAAATCAAATGCTTAGCTAAGCTGTTTTCTATTATCTATCATATTACTGTGTGGGAAATTGGCCAATTCGCGCTGTCTTCATCTCCCAGCATGCACCACCAGCATATGCATGTAGAAACGGCACCCTGACTGAAGGTGGTGGTTAGGTTGGAAGAGTGTGGGAGTCGTCCCTACTGATGGCCCTCTAACACTCGAGGCTCCGACATATGCGCGGCAGTGCATTAGGCAGTTGTATTGAACCACTGTACTGACGTGTGGTTTGGTCACTGACATTTGAAGCACTTGAGTGACGTTTGAAGCAGGTGAGTGCTTCAGACGTCATACGAATCACCTGATTGGTTCAGTTTGTCATGTGAATCACGTGGCGGGATCGAGTGTGTTCAGAGATAGAACAGCTCTGTATAGTGGCGCTCATTTGAAGTTTTCTTTGCAGAGTATGTCGGTTTGTTGCGTTTGTTCGGTGTTTTGAGTGTTAGTAGTGTTGATAGTGTATTTTTGGAGAATCAGTGTATATAGAGCAATAGATATATATCTATTGCCCTACAATACAATAATATATAAATTATATATAGATAAAGAGTTATATAGATAGGTATATAGATAGGTATATAGATATATAATCCTAAAAACATTAGATATAGACAAGACATATAGATTCATTGCATATAAATACACACACACACACACACCCCAGCCTCTTCTGTGCCGTCTGAACAGGTTTTTTCCAAGGCTGGGGAAATAGTTTGTAAAAGAAGAAACCGATTGAGTCCAAAAACTGTAGAAAAACTGTTGTTTCTTAATAAAAACTAAGTTACAAATAAACAGTTACACAAGCACAGTCACTGCCCTGTTCTTCAAGCACACCCTCTTTACCCACGTACACATAAACCTCTTTACCAATGAAGCCCAAAATATACCATGATATAATCTGTATTTGCACCAGTACCATGTGAAAATGACATCAGTTTGTATTTGTAGAGCACATCTCATGAATGTACCAGCACCATTTCAATGTTTCACAACACAAAATATAAGTTAAGATTATGTAGGGTCACAATCAGCCAAGCAAAATAACAAACATGGTCTTCTATTATCATTATTATTATTATTATTATTATTATTAGTATTATTATTAGTCCACTTTACCATCTGGTAAAGTGGACTAATAATAATAAGGGGGCATGGTGGCCTCTTGGACATTACTGTACGGTCATTTGAATTTTTCTTTGCAGAGTAGGTCATCCCAGTCTAACGTTACGTTCCACTCTGTGCCACCTGCAGCTGCGAGAACATGCTGCTGCGGTACGCTGATGTTGCATTTTATGGGGTAAAAAAAATGTTCCGACCACCGGTCGGGAACGGACTGGCCGTTTGGGAAACCTCCCGAATCTCCTGATGGCCAGCCCGCCCCTGTTCATAGCTGTTAGTCACCTACAAAACGATGCCGTGAGGCTACCAGGGCACCATGCCCCCTGGGTCACGGGGCCGCTCCGGACAGTAATGTCCAATAGGGCACCATGCCCCCTGGGTCACGGGGCCGCTCCGGACAGTAATGTCCAATAGGGCACCATGCCCCCTGGGTCACGGGGCCGCTCCGGACAGTAATGTCCAATAGGGCACCATGCCCCCTGGGTCACGGGGCCGCTCCGGACAGTAATGTCCAATAGGGCACCATGCCCCCTGGGTCACGGGGCCGCTCCGGACAGTAATGTCCAATAGGGCACCATGCCCCCTGGGTCACGGGGCCGCTCCGGACAGTAATGTCCAATAGGGCACCATGCCCCCTGGGTCACGGGGCCGCTCCGGACAGTAATGTCCAATAGGGCACCATGCCCCCTGGGTCACGGGGCCGCTCCGGACAGTAATGTCCAATAGGGCACCATGCCCCCTGGGTCACGGGGCCGCTCCGGACAGTAATGTCCAATAGGGCACCATGCCCCCTGGGTCACGGGGCCGCTCCGGACAGTAATGTCCAATAGGGCACCATGCCCCCTGGGTCACGGGGCCGCTCCGGACAGTAATGTCCAATAGGGCACCATGCCCCCTGGGTCACGGGGCCGCTCCGGACAGTAATGTCCAATAGGGCACCATGCCCCCTGGGTCACGGGGCCGCTCCGGACAGTAATGTCCAATAGGGCACCATGCCCCCTGGGTCACGGGGCCGCTCCGGACAGTAATGTCCAATAGGGCACCATGCCCCCTGGGTCACGGGGCCGCTCCGGACAGTAATGTCCAATAGGGCACCATGCCCCCTGGGTCACGGGGCCGCTCCGGACAGTAATGTCCAATAGGGCACCATGCCCCCTGGGTCACGGGGCCGCTCCGGACAGTAATGTCCAATAGGGCACCATGCCCCCTGGGTCACGGGGCCGCTCCGGACAGTAATGTCCAATAGGGCACCATGCCCCCTGGGTCACGGGGCCGCTCCGGACAGTAATGTCCAATAGGGCACCATGCCCCCTTGTCGCGGTTCAACCCAAATCAACCCATTTTCTGCATGTATGGACTTTTGGAGAGAAGAGAAACACCTCTCTCACAGAAAAGACACAATGGAGCCTGCTGCTATGACAAGCATGGGAGTACAGGTCAGTGGATCATTTACCAACTGGTTTTGGTTTTCATCTTCAGTGCAATAATTTCTTTAGTTAACAGACATGACCGAATGATTTTTATGTTCACAGCTTTTTGTTACCTGTCTTGTCGGTAGGCAATAGACTTGATGGAGAGGGAACCCGATCTCATCTTTTTCAAAGAGGAGTCATATGATGATCATCCCATTGGCCAGTAGATTCGTTTCACAGATAACAAGAAAAGTAAGTTTGCTTTCAAAAAAACCCAAACCAAATCATTGAAATCCTGATAGTTTCTGTGATTTAACTGCATTTATTGTCATTTAACTGTTGGAATTTCTGAGGAGGACAGCATGCTTCATAGATCTGTTGATGAACTGCAGTTTCACTCAGGGGACTTAACCAACTTCCCCATGGTGGCTGACACTGAAACAGAACAATGCACACAGCCAACAATTATGAACAGGTTAACAGGTGATGCAACAATGAGTACTCTGGTTGACAACACACATCCTCCAGGCGCTCTCATGCTCATCTCTCGGGCTGTGCAATGCCCCCCGAGCAGGCCGGAGAGCCTGTGCACTCTCATCTCAATCAGGGTGCCATTTATACATGCATACGCTGCTGGAGCATGCTGGGAGATGGGGATGGCTCCCACATTCTCCATAAAGCCAGCGACCACCCTGAGTCAGGGTGCCGTCTATACATGCATATGCTGCTGGGGCATGCTGGGAGAAGGAGAGTCTGACTGTCATGGAGCTAGATAAATAGTACTTTTCTGTTTGACTGCACCAGATGGTAAAGTGGACTAATAATAATAATAATAATAGAAGACCATGTTTGTTATTTTGCTTGGCTGATTGTAACCCTACATAATCTTCACTTATATTTTGTGTTGTGAAACATTGAAATGGTGCTGGTACATTCATGAGATGTGCTCTACAAATACAGACTGATGTCATTTTCACATGGTACTGGTGCAAATACAGATTATATCATGGAATGTTTTGGGCTTCGTTGGTAAAGAGGTTTATGAGTACGTGGGTAAAGAGGGTGTGCTTGAAGAACAGGGCAGTGGGTGTGCTTGTGTAACTGTTTATTTGTAACTGAGTTTTTATTAAGAAACTATAGTTTTTCTACAGGTTTTATATTATATATCTATTGCTCTATATACACTGATTCTCCAAAAATACACTATCAACACTACTAACTCTCAAAACACCTAACAAACTCAACAAACCGACATACTCTGCAAAGAAAAATTCAAATGACCGCCACTATACAGAGCTATTCTATCTCTGAACACACTCGATCCCGCCACGTGATTCACATGACAAACCGAACCAATCAGGTGATTTGTATGACGTCTGAAGCACTCACCTGCTTCAAACGTCAGTGACAAAACCACACGTCGATGGTTCAATACAACTGCTTCTTGAGCTACTGCGCATGTGTCGGAGCCTCGAGTGTTAGAGGACCGTGAGTATGGACGATTCCCACACTCTTCCAACCTAACCACCTCCTTGAGTCAGGGTGCCGTTTCTACATGCATATGCTGGTGGTGCATGTCGGGAGACGAGGACGGCGCGAATTGGCGAATTTCCCACACAGTACTATGATAGATAATAGAAAACAGCTTAGCAGCGCAGATGATTTTCTTTTCAGGTGGTTGTGCCGACCCCCATGTGATGCTGCCCCGGGCGGCTGTCCGGTTTGCCCGTGCCAAAAACCGTCACTGATGTTGACGTTTAATACGGCGGAGTCTCAGGCTGTTTTTTTTTTTTTTTTTTTTTTAGATCGACAGACGGTCGGCATAAAATCCTCGTCCCCGCTGTCTTGTCCGCACACTCCGACAGACGTATCCGATCTCCCAAAACACCGCTCAGCGCGCTCTACTAAATCTGTAAGTATTTATAGTGAGTGACCTGCGTACAGCTCTTTGTTGCCAGCAGCTGTTTTTTATGATTCAGATACTCCTACCGTAGTCTGATTGCGTTAAGTTGAGGCCTTCCAGCTCGGCACAAACGGCAACCTCTAAGAAAAAACAAGATATTTTATTTGCTTTTTCTTTTTTGTATTTTTTAAAGGCCCTAGGATAAAGCTGATAAATTCATATTCCTACCACGAGTCATCTTGCCGGTGTAGTCCGATCCCTATGTACCGACGTTACTTTCTCACTTGCACATTTATACTTGTTTTTATTTTTCTTTGATGCACCCTAAACAACAAATGCTTTGTCATGAGACGCCTTAGAGTTTACAACATTGCATATTGACCCTTTGATATGAAACTCTGTGTGAAACTTTGTGCAGATCCGGACCTTCAGACATTCTGCAGAGAGTAAGGACCATGGAAGAACGGGAAAAGGACAACAACTTTTAAAGTTTGTATTTTCAGAACTTTTATAAACGCTTATATATATATATATATATATATATATACACATTTATATTATATCATCCTGCAGAAAATTGCTGGAGAGGTGTGATGATGTAGGGAGGGGTTTTCCCAGGGAAAGAAGCAAGGGGAGCAAATTGGAGGAGGGTTTTCCCAAGAGGGTGTGGAAGCAGTTGTAGCAAACGGAGGAAGGGGACATTATTTTCTCACCTTTGCGACGTGCTCAAATCAACAAATGCCTCGTCACAAGACGCCTTAGAGTCTACAACATTGTATTTTTATTCCTTTGATCTGAAACTCTGTCACTTAGCACGTGTGTGATACTTTCTGCAGAGAGGGAGGACAAGCAGGAGCAGGAGGAGGACCACAGCACATGGAAAGGAGCTTCTACAACCAATGTTTACATCAAGCACCCAAATGTTAACATCAAACACACACAAATGTTCACATCAAACACCCCTATTTATTTATATTTATTTCATGTTGTCTTGAATGGAATGAAAAACAATGAAGGGGGTAGGATGAAGGAAGTGATGTCAGAAAAGAGACGGGGGGGATACAGTGGGAGGGTCTAGGAAGTGATGTCATACAGGGGTGGGGGGTTCGATGGGCGGGGTCATAAATCTTTTTGACAGAAGGCTGTACTCTTTCTCTCTCTCATACTACAGAGAGAATGGGCATAAAGCTGTATAAAAGAGCCTTAGAGCAATCAGTATTTCAGATAACCAGCTGCACAACAGCCACACTGTGATTTAAATCAGTCATGAAGATGAGGGAAATGAGGCCCAATAAAGATCAATGTATTGTATTCAATGTAACTGAAAACCTCAGATTTACCCTACACATATGTTTTACTGGCTGTAATCCGTGCTTTGAGACACACCTTCAGTGCATATATTATAGATGTTTACAACAGAACTGCACTCAGTCCCAAAAGCCTGTGGGCTTCCGCTATCCCAGAGGTTGCCGCTGGGACAGCTGTTCACATAAATTTAACAGGTGTTACTGGTCTCTGTTGAGAGCCTCTCTCTTTTCACACTGTCTGCTGTCCCCTTGTTTTCTTCTCTCCCTATATTCTGGATGTTATCATTCAAATCTTTGATTTCTCTCATCCAATACATCTGCGGTGTTTCTAGAAGATCTTGAGCATACATGGACGAGCAGACAGATGTTGCTTCATTGGTCTTCATGCAGCACAGATCCATACAAGAAAAGAATAATAGATATCTGGCGCTGAATATTTTATTTTATATGAGAACCATCACACTGACAAGACACAACATACAGTCATTAGTCCAAATCCATTTTATAATACATTATAAGATTTGCTGTAAAACACAAGACAGGCTCAAGATTCAGAATTCATCCCAATATGCATAATACATTTTATAGTACACATGAAGTGAGGTGTACGGGCATACACAGTGTGACTGTTCATCATATGAACCCTCAGGCACCTACAGTCAAATACACAATATAGCCCTAGCCCACAATCCACAATTGTTCATGGCAGTGGAAATTGTGTATGTTTCTTCTGAAGCTGTTTTACTGTTCTAATATTCTATCCCCAAAGTGCAACTGAATGATCCGAGATATGTATTTTTATTAATATTGAAAGAAAATACAACTGTGCTAATATGAATGATGATCGCTACATGATGTTTGGATCTATGTGAAGATCCCTATGGTATTTAAAAGGGGATGATCTCTAGTTAGCACAGTACAAGAGAAGATTTAATTTACAGGTCAATTCCATGTCTTATATGTCCCGCAGCTAGGAATAAAAGTGTATGTGTGTGCTCTACATGTTGTAAAGTCCTTTTATTTAATTGTCCTTTGTGTATCCTTCATGCTTCATGAAACATTGTGAAATGATTATTCACATTTAAGGCAGATTAGGAGGTTGCCAGAGTAAAAAGTAAGTGTATATAACTATCCTCACCTCTGTACCCTAACTTTTACACTATTAATGTCAGGACGCTGTTATTAATTCTGTCTTCTCAGTTGATATTGTTGACACAGAGAGATGTATGTAATATAGTGTTGGTTCAAAGCACATATTTGCAGTGTTCATTTCCCAAAATGCCCCTAACCCAACTGAAGCACCTTAAAATGTTTCTGGCTCCCAGAGTAATGCATCTCAGCATCGAGCAATATTTCCTCTCTTTGTATCTGTTTCTTGAATTGTACTTTGCCACTCTCTCGTCGCTTCCATCCAAAATTACATCCAGCCATCTGTTGCAAATTACTTTCCCAAAACACTATTTTATTGTAGATGAATCAAATTGAAACAACATTTTTTAGACATTGGCTTATGGCATGCATATGTGGAGAGAGAAAGAGAGAGCGAGAATATGTGCATTGTAAAGGTTGGCTCTCATTTCCTAGTCTTATTATTTTGTGACTTGAAATAAGTTTGTTTGTTTGTTTGTTTTTTAGTTTCACACCATATATTGAACTCAATAATTCACAACAATATATATAACTCTTGCACTCTATAGACAGAAAAAAATTCCACACCATTGCTCCTAGAGCAAAGCACAGTGTATTTCCAGCACGCAGGGGCAATCAATGCTGGCTCTGCCATCATGCCTTCGTCGTATTATTATTGTATTTCTTAGACAGAATAACTCAGCCAGTCTCAGTTAGGGCTGCACATACCCTTGAGAGGGAACAAAAACTGTTAACTGCAGTTTTAGGGAGTCTGTCAGTGAGTAGTAAAGAGGACCTAAACGTGGTATAATAAGGTTTTGGTGTGATGTCTTTTCGCCTATTTTTCACATCCTTAAATCTGTAAAGTAGGTATAAATATGGATGAGCTGCTCCGTGTCTCTGATCAGTGTGTGAGTTTCCTTAAATGTACGTATTCTCCCTCAGTACGATGAAGACTTTAGCAGCGCTTCAGGAAAAGCTTAACAAGAAGGTTTGGTGTGCAGAAATTCCTGACACATAATTCACTGGTCAACAGTGCCCTTTATTCAGAGAAAGACAAAAGGAAAGAAGTGAGAGGGTAGAAAACGGCAGAGAGTTATAGAGGATTCTCACAAATTGTTTGGTTGGACTGGGTTGTCAGTGAGCAGGGTGAAAGGGCCTCTGGATGAAAGCATTAAGATCAGAACAGAGTTTTGTAATTGTATTTTCACCACATCCAGCAGCTTCCACTGCAGGAGGCGTTAAGCTGCACCGATAAAAGAGGAGGGAATGTTTCTTCAAAAAGATGTTGAGAGACGGAGAATTCTAATGACTATTCGACAGTCAGTTTCTGAATTTTATCTTGGGAGATTTTCTCAGGAATCCATGTAAAATAAATTGCATCTATAAAACCATGTATTTTCATAAATGTAAGCATTGTTATTACATTCTAAATACTGCACTGCAGTCTTCACTGTTTGCAGCCTTCAACTGGCTGCTCTTTTGTGACAAAAATGCTTTACAGTGGATGCACACATGCATATCTGAGTTGTGATTGACTTGGGGTAGCCAGCATGGCTGGTGGAACCAGTAGCAGCATCTGTTAGATCCTGTAATCCATCCAGATTTTAGCTCAGTGAGCATCTGCTGCAGCACACTCCGAGAGAGGATCTGTACTGGAAAAAGAGGAGAGAAGAGAATCTGTAGGAAAGCACTGGAAATGAGAAGAGTGATTTAAACGTATGGAGAGCAAAAAGAAAACAGAGAGAGAGTGTATTAGGGATGAACAGTATTCCTGTAATGGTACATTTTGTCTTATGATTAAATATAGAATTCAAATTTATGTACAGTGTAGAATGATCCAACACACTTGTGTCTTCAAACAGTACGATGTGAGACTGTGCCATACCAGCTGTCGTGGTCATTACGAGGTGGTGGCAGTGCCAACCTCTTGGTCAGCCAGCAGCTGCCTCAGCAATGTGGATCTCTCAGATTAAGGCCGACTCCAATCTGCTCTGATCTGGAAACAGATGATGATGATGATGAAGGGACAAACAACTAGAATCAGAGACAGCACAACTAATCCAGACAACCATTAGATGACGCACCAAAAGTCATCACAGGAAATTACTGCAAATGCTCTAAGTGCTTGAAGCAATGAGCAATGTGTTCTTGGTTAATTTCACACATCTTCGAGAGCGATTCTGGGGATTGATAGCAATCGTCACACCTGTTGTCAGAGAGGAAATTATTAATTTATCCTCCAGAAAATCCCTTTTACTTTCTCACTTAAGTCCATACCTGATCAGTAAAGGTGTTTGTTCAATAATAACAACTTCACAGATAAAGCTTCTGAGCAAAGGTTAGTGTATATATGTGAGTGAGTGCTTGCAAAACCTCCCGAGTGGCATGGTGACTAAAAAAACTGTCATTTCCACAAAATGCTCCTCACTGAGACACAGAATATAATCGAGCAGCTGCGCGACATCGGTTACATCTGTGTTTTCATTCAGGAACAATATTAAATATGAGCTGGCTCTCACCTCTTCCAAAAGTTGCAATGAAACATCCTGGGCCATCTCATTTATGTCCCTGCCTACTGTTTTGTCAGAGAACAGCACTATATCAACTTTCCTAGCTGCCTCATCACACAGTATTCCCTGAATAATGGCTTTGGCAGCAGGTAGAATTAGATCTTCACAGACATTGTGCAGTTTTTGTGTGCAGGCAATCTGATATAGTTACAGAGGACACCTTCACTCAATCAGAAAAGATTGTTACTTTAATGCAGCCAGCTCTCCAGCTGACCCTCCCTTTGTCTTTGCAGCAGGGAAGCCATTTTTGGTTATTTGTATGTTAAAAAACTTAACGTGTGATGGCTTTGTGATTTTTTTTTCCTTCCTCAGTTGTGACAGAGCCCTTTATGCCTTCATCAGGTGTTCTTTTAGAAACTTCAATACAATCTAAGACCGTCTCATCATGTTGGTGGTGCAAAAGAAAAGACAAAAAGGAGACATTGCAACTAAAAGGCTTTAGTACATTTGTGTATTTTGACTGCAGCAACAGAGTCATATGTGTGCGACTGTCATAGATTGCTGTCTGGCTGTCAGTCAGTGTGCCTGCCATGTCAATGATAGGAGAATAGTGACTACTGCTTAATGAAAATATAGATTAAAATAACATTCTTTATTAGCAATCTGCAAATAAAGTCTCCAGCTACACAAATATCCTATGACACACCTAAGTGTAGATAAACAGACTGGGTCACCTTCATCAAAAATCATTTAATATGAATCTCTCTCTTTTGGCTATGAAGACACTTTCATGTTTGCTTGCACAGAAGGGTATTACTGACACTGAGACACCGAGGGGAATATTAATGAGAGTCAGTTGGTTGATACTGTATATTGGAAATGAGTGAGTAGAAGCAGAAATCAATCAAAACTTAGGAAGACTTGTTTAGACAGTTGGCTCATTAATTTTAATAGTGGTAGATATATGGTTGTCTGCTCTTACAGCCTTAATGCAGTGGATTCCAGATCAAAGGAAAAGGGTTTAATCCTGCTCAGTAGCCCCAACACGGCCAATCGTCCCTGCCCACACCCCTGACACCAACCACAGGACACAGATGGCTCACGCTCCAGTGTCGTAGGGCACCATGGGATCAGCTTTAACTCGTGTAAGGGTAAAGTTCATTCCTGCGTGACACTAAGTCGTACTGGGATCAAACAGACCAACATGGAAAATGGGTGCGAGGCTGAAGTGGACACAGTGAGTGACAAACAACTAGACTTTGCCCGCTCTTTACTTAATAAAGCCAAGCCAGTGTGACATGATCCTGCCACTGTGAAAGGATATAGTCTGGAGTGAAGTCAGTAGGCACCAGTATCAATGCTGTTAGAGAAATTTGTGTTAAATAAATCAAACAAATCTCCTATTTCAGTAATAGTTACTTTACAAGTAATCCCAACCAGTTATCATAGCTTTGATTGTTGTGAGGTCATATATAGTATCTGTAATTTAGTGAGTTTTCACCTACATTCAGACTCATTCAGACTGAGGTTAGCCTATTCAGCAACCTACAAATGGGAGACGATATTGAAAAGATAAACCTATAGCACAATATAAAGGCTGAGCTGAACTGGTGTCATAGGTCCGATCTTTTAATTAAACCCAGCTGAATATTTTCAAAGTAAACAGGTTCTGATTGATCTTCATATTTGAGAATAAAAAATGTATGACTGAGATGTGCGTACCGTCCGTGCTGGAGACTGAAATTCTCACTGAAAGGGGAGAAGAGCTGAGGGGGCTAATCTAACAAATATTGATCAAGAGCAAATATGGAAGCCCCATTTAAAGTTTGCGGTATGTGAACCGAGAGCGAATAAAGTTATACTCAAAAGTGTTAAGTGACACTTTTGACTAACGCTCACTTTGCTGATGATACATTTGGATTGTTAAACGGATTCAATTTAATATTTGTAATTTTTTCCAAGGTAATGAAAAGTCATGCTTGCCGACCTTGTGAGGTAAAAGGGAATGTCCAGTATATAAAACTTCACATTGGTTATGTCCATGTCTGATGTTAATTGGGCCTAACTACATTTCTAATTGGATTTCTGGGAAAATCTGTAGTAATAATCTGGCCACGTGTGGTACTAATAGGTAACTATGTTATGTTTGACTGACTCACTCATTTAGTCATGAAGTGGTCCTTTGGATCCAACATCGAGTCATTAATTCCCTTTTCTGTGATGCACTTTTTACGTTTGTACAGCGGGATATTATTGATATCGCTAATAGTAAATGATTATCAGTTGTAAAAAAAAACTATTATAAAAAATAAAAAATTATAATGTCCTGCCTTGTCTTTTCAATGCATTTGTAACTCCAGATCTAACTTAATCTCTTCTGACCATTTGTTGAGTAGCTGTGAATTACTTGAATGATATTTTGTGTGGTTAACTGACATAACCGTATCTTTACAGCCCACAGTTTAACCGTTAAACTTATGATGTTACATAAGAAGGTGTACCCAGGTGATACAGAAACAAACACTCACCCCCTGCTGCAGCGACCCAGGATCAGCCCCCACCCTGATCAAACACATTTGGCATCAATCATGTCCTCATCACTGCACTAGTGACTCCTGCTTGGTTGGGATGCCTGTGGGGAGTGGGGCATCAGTGGAGTCTGGGGGGGGGGGGGGGGGTGAAGAGCTCCACAATACAACAGATCAGTTTCCTGGAAGTGATTCATCTTGTTGTCATGCTTCCACTTCCCCAGTGTGAATATGCTGTGATGCAGGTACACCTGAAAGATGCCAAAATCTACATGTAAAGGCAGATATAACAAAAAAAAATTATAATAACCACATGATAATGTGATGACAACTGTGAGAAGATGCAAATTTTGTATTTTAAATGTAGTGCACTGCCATCTTAACATGAATTCCAGCATCTGTTCTCTCCTGGGAAAAAGGTATGTCAGCTACTGCGTCTAACCTGCCACTTTCCCCAACATCACAGTTCAGACTTTGTGTGACCTGTGGCAACTGATGTTCATCCTGATTGTCAAACAATGCTGGATAGCTTGTGCAAAATATAATTACTGTTTAAGGTCATGTGATGGAATGCATTTTTTCACACGATTAAGGCCCTCAAGAACTAAACGTGAATTAATAAAACTGATTCATCTGCGCCGTATCCTTTCAAATGCACCTGGGGAATCCCCATCTGCCGAGTCTACTGATGAAGGCGCATCCATCCTACTCAGGAGACAGGTGAACTGCTGGAAACGGATCCTGCTGAGAAACCTTCTGTCTGGGCTGACAGGATCAGGAAAGGGCACATTTGTGGATTTGTTGTGATGAGTGTCTTTGTCAAATCACTTGTATTGATAGATGTTGAAAACAACTACACCAACTGTTTTGGGTTTTTTTTTTAGGAATACAAATGCTACAATATTTGCACTTGTTAGTAGAAACATGTTTTAACTCATAAACATTATAAATGAGACAGAAACACTAATTAACTTGTAAACATAAACATGTAGGCAACTGTAGTAAGATGGCACTGTCATGCTGTTGTGGACTATTTATCCTCGTGTCTGTTTCAGCAGATGCTGTTTCAGCTCATATCACCCAAACAACCATAGTGTCTTTTCTATACATGCATGTATATACATGTCTCATTGTGTCTGATAGAAACAATTGTTTATATCCATGAAATTAGATATGTCAGAGACAGGGTTAATTGAATTTCAGCTGATGCCAAGAAAGTTGATTTATGGATTTAACTCATTTAGAAATGCACAGTACTTCAAAGTCATTGGTACAGGTGATACAATTCCAACAGTGCGAATTTAAAAATATCCAGTTCTCAGTGAGACTGTTAAGCAAATCATCTCTTACAAATGACTAATAAATAAACACCCTGCTAGTGGAGTGTTGTCACTGCATTTGTTATTGATGTGTTCATCCAAGTTTGAGTTCTACCTATTTTTATGCTTAATAGAAAACTGAATAAAAAGCCTGAGAGGTTCCATGCAATCAGAAAACAGCTGTCTGTCTGGATGGCTAAACTGATGGATGGACAAGTGGATAGGTGGAGGGAACAAATACCATGATAAATGACAGTTACATGGTAAGTGATGCTGCCACAGATGTTTCTCTCGTTTTTCTCCAAGTAGTGAAATGCAACTGAAAGAACTAGAGTAAATGTTGTGTTCACTACCCTATCTCTTCCTCGTTTCAGCCTCAGTTTTACATGTTAAGGAGATTTGGGGAAATAAAATTAAACTGGTCTAAGTGACAGTAGAAGGTGTTGTCCATGTGCAGTGTAGCTATTTGTTGGAAAATGGTTCAAAATGCCGCAAAGGAAACGTAATATTGGAATGAAATGGATAAAATTACACATAGATGAGAAACATGCATACGATTAAAAACTGGACTTGGATCAACATTAGCTGGCAGAGTCAGCGCCTGCTCCTCCTCTGTCAAACCAGATTAATACCCTGCATCCAAATGTGCTCCACTGCTCCTCGGTCACACCTCCATCCATCACACGGTGGGGATTCTCCAGACAGGGTTCACTATTTTACCCATCTGTCAATCAACACCCACAGGCAGACAGCCCAGGCTCCTCCTGCCAGACCACACAACACCTGCCACCTCACTGCTGTGCCACAAATGCCTGGCCTTCACCTGGCTCTGTGCCCCGCATCCCTCAAGAGTATCAAGAATCAAGCGTGAAGCATCTTGTACTAGTATCCAACATATAAGCATTACACTGTTGCTTTATTGGATTTGGTTTGTTAAGGGTATCACTGCACAAATACAAGTCAACTATGGCTTGTAAACAAAAGGACACACAAGCAGCCATGTTAGTAAACTGCAGGGGGCCCGATCAAAACAAATTCTTTCACAGCCTTGATAAATTTAGCAAAGTATGATTTGTGTGATGATTGGTCTGCGCTATTTGCTATAATTTACCTCCTCTGGTGCACCTAGAAAAATTCAAAGAACGAGTCAGGAAAAAGCTGTTAACGAATAGCTAAAAACTAGATGCTAAATAACTGTGGGGGAATCAAGGATGAAGTAGCAGATAATCATTGATTGCAAACTGCAGGATGCTCTGTTAAAGAATCAGTTCCTAGATACAGTATCTGTGACTCAGCACTGATCGTCTTCTTAATAAACTGTTCCTGATTAACTCTCTGAATCAACAGCTAAATGGCAGATTGTGACTCATCATTACTTCCTTATAATGTGCACTTCAGTTACTTTTTTTTGTGACCCATCAAATTAAGGACTGCATCAAATCCAGTCATTAATGCAAATGCAGCATTACTTACTGATTACCACTGCGAATTACTATTTGTGTGCCATCAGCTAAGCACATGTATAATCCTGCTCAACTGGAAACTAGCCACTGTTAACTACATCTGAATATTGTGCATCTTTTTGCAAAATGTTGCCATAAATAAATAAAATAAAAAAAAAAAAAAAAAAGCCAGTTCTCACTCAGGACTTGTAAACATACTAGTGTGAATGTGTTGCAACGTATCATTTACACCCCTGTGGTCATCACACATGAGCTGTGAACATGTTGGCTCCGTAAACCCTCCTGTCATTCACACACGACACTGAGTGCACAAAGAAAAAAGACACAATAAAACAAAACTCGCTGTTCACCTCTTCTAATCTTTCAAGTTAGCGGAGTGTTCAAGTGTTTTCTGCTTGAATGTACTTGCAAATAATATCTGCAAATATTGCAACCATTTAAGAATTTCAGTATTTATGCCCGAGACCCATTCTCACTAAGCATGTCATCAAACCGACAGCTTGACTGACAGATGAAATACCTATCTAATTTATAGATTGGCAGACATTAATTGGATTCTCCCCAGCAAGTAAAATGGATTCATTATTGCTCAAGGCTCTTTGGCTGTTAAAGTTTATCAGGTTTAATACATTTTAGACACTGTTCTGAATGAAGATGCACTTCATGCACAGACTTCAGTTTAATGTCACATTTTAACTGTACAAGGTATCATGCATTTTTGGTGTGAACTATACTTAATATTTGCAGTGTATTTACAATGTACACACAACAGCAAAAATACATTCTAGTTATCATTTCCTATGAAATCTTTGATGTACACCATTATACTGTATGTAGGACACTGCAGCCAGATGATTCCACCAAATGTAGAGCTCAAAGAAAGGCTTTTACAAATCCGGCACAGGTGTGTAGTTACAAGAATAATCACATGGCTTCACTCTATTTGCATCTGAAAGTCCTCATCATAGACTGGTGGGGACATGATGGGAACTTTAGTTTGTTGAGACTCAAGTCTGTTTAGTTTTTAGAGTGATTGGAACTCTTGGCTGTTTCTCAGATGTCAGTCAGCCCGTGTTTACATCCAATCACTGCTCTCTCAGCTAACAAAGCTCTCATTTCTCAGCCCACAGCCTCTGGATCTGCCATAAACACTTATCTAAAAGCAACTAAGACAAACCAAAGCAAACAAATCTACAGAAAATTACATTCTTCCCAGTCCCTGCACTTGAGCCAAACTTTTCAGTGAGCTGTTGATTGTCAGGGGACAATCTGTCCCCTGTATGCTGTCTGGCTGCTACTGTTCCCCACCTAGAGGATTTCAGGTCTAATCTGTCAGGTGCATGCTCAAGCATTTCTTTATCAACTTTATCAATAACAGTGCGGCATTGCCAGGGCAACAGGGAGAGGGGCGGCAAACAGCCAATCCCTTGCTCTGGAGCAGACAGTAATTACTCAGCCTCTCCCACAAAAGCCTGGCACAGGGAGGGGCTGGAGCATGACTGATGTCCACCCACCACAGACTAAAAACACATTTAGCTGTTTTCCTCTCCTAAATCATAGACCTAAATGAAAGTCTTGACTCATCCTTGCACCAGATGTTTTGTTTTGCATGCTGTAAAGTTATGTTACAGTTAAGTGTACATGGTTGACGATGTATACAATGATGCTGTCGTTTCAAGATGAGAGTGAATTAAACATTATCTCTTTGAAAATGATTTAAATTGTTTGACTAAAATTATTTAGGACGGGAAAGGCTGCCATCTGCCAATACTGATAACTGATCATGGCTTTCTTGATTTCCATATTCAAATAGAAAGGACACCCCAGCACAGAGATAAGTCTGGACCTGCTTTAAGAAATATAACATCAAACATTGCATTTTATGATTATGGTGATTAATAAATGATTATCTCGATTTTTGAATGTGCTTGTGTGACTTCAAATGCTTTTTCTAAAAACACACTAGACAAACTCATCGAGAACAGACATGTTTACATGAATTACACATTATTCTTACTACTTTTTATCCAAACAACATCAAAGCCTGATCTATTTCAACATTGTCTTGGTCGAAACAACGTCAACAGTTTACATTATTTTTGTCACGACTGATCTAGGACAGAACCCAAATGCACGACTCCAAAACAAAGGATCAAATAGCAAAGTCTTTAATAACCAAAGTAACAAAAAAAGGATCACCCAATCGGGGAAAAAGGTACGAAAACAAAAGATTACAACAAACGAAAAATCACTCTTGCGAGGAAACAAAAACTCACTCTTACGAGGAAAAATGTTAAACAACAAGCCAAAACGATTGATCAAAATGAGATGGTGAAAGTGCAAAAGAATAACAAAACCTGACATGAGAGATGAGGACAAGATAAGGACGCTGGTTCACTTGACAAAGGACAAGACGAACTAGCACAGAACAAGGGGAGACGCAGACTATATATACACAACAGGTAAGGGGAAACAGGTGGAAACAATTAGGGCGGGGAAAACAATCACAACGGCGGGAAACCAGACAAAGGCAGGAAGTAAAATGAGACAAGAAACACAAGGACAATGATTTCAAAATAAAACAGGAAACCACGAGACAAAATAGACACGAGACAAAAACATAACTTGACATAATTTCACAAACTATGACAATTTTTCCACTCAAGGGTGGGGGTTTACCTTTATACCATCATTCTGCTTTCATCACTGTGGCTAAGGTTTTTCTTAGCCGGCATCCTGACTTGTGATGAGACAATTTATGTGGATAAGACCTGAATATCTGTGTGTCTGCCTCTCCCTGCATCTATCCGTCTCTTTATTTAAAGCCTTTATGTGTAGGAGTTTAACATTTCTGACCTGCAATGGCAGAATCAAAAATGGTTAAAAAAAAAAAAAAAAAAAAAAAAAAGTTTCTCAATAAAACAGCCGTGCTGTAGGTCTTGATTGTTTTTGTACTTTACCTATTGTGACACCGGCTATCTGTTTAGGCCCAGATACAGCAGCATGTAATACTGATTTAAGATAGAATCAATTTATTTTAATGGAATTGCCATGTTCAATGGATACCTGCACAAAGTTTCCCTGTCAAGTTCAACTTTATGGAACTTTATGCTGTTGACCAATAGCAAACTGCCTTGATGTTTACCGTTTAACAGAGAGTCAGAGAGTCCAAAATGGAGGAAGCTAGCAGAGCTCATTAGCTGTGTTGCATAATCCACTTTAAAGTCAGTTTACTCAGAGAGCTTTGTTTTTTCCTCTTCATATTCTACATTGAATGAAATGTTTTATCCTGAAAACAGATTGCCAGAGGGAGTAAACAGCACAGTACACAGAAAATTGAACAAAGCTTTGAGAGCTGACTCACCAGCGTTTGCCTATTCCCAGTTTGGTGGCATGTTAGGAATGTTAGCCATTAGCTTGCCAGCTCTAGCAGTCTGGATGACCCTGCTGAAGTCCACAAGCAAAACACAATGTGAAAGGCATTGGTCTGGCAATAGAGCTGCTTTATTCCATACATAACACATTTTCCATAGACTTTCTCTCATCTTTGCTTCCCCTTGTGACCTCTCTCAGAGCAGATATGTCAAAGATGTGAAGTGTGGAGAAATCTTTATTAAGCTGGATACATGTGTTGACATGGAAATCTCATGGGATGGTACAAGGAAAATCAACGCTTGTGAGTGGATGAACAGTTGAACTGTGAATTGCATGTATCATCTGACAGTCATTTCGTATGCTACAGCTTCCTGCACATGATGTAATTATTTGCTCAGAGAGAGAAGCAATGCAAATACTGTATGGATAAAATGGTGTCTATTCATATCGTTATTCATTTATGTACTAAGAGGATTTATATTTTAGTCACATGCAACATATGACTCCTGCTTGACAGGAAGACATTGTCAAAAGAAAACAGGAGCAAACAAGTAGGACCTTTCTATCCACACCAATTTCAGAGTTGCTCTTTAGTTATTTATTTACTTTCTCTTGCATGCAACACCAAATATTTGATATTTCACAAACACAAAAATGGTCTTTGCAAACAGGAAAAAAAAACCTTTTTGAGACTATTTTAAGATCAACCAAATTACTCACGGATAGTAACGTTTATCCTCTTGTATCTGATACTTTTGCAATAGTATCCAAGCATGCGAATAAATTTAGTCCCTCTATCTATGTTGTGAAAGACTGCCATAAATTGATTTACTGGTTTTGTCACTTCCATGATGCATCACATGCAAGGTCCTAGCATCGACGAAATCTGAGGAAATGTGTATTTAATTTATGACTCAATAACAGGGGAGCTCTATTCATATTGGCCTTTTTGATTTATTGCTTGCAGATGATTGGGTTGGCTACAATAGGAGTGCATTGTGCCAAATAAAGCATGAACACATGCTGTCATGATGACAAAAAGTACATCGCCAGTGACGAGGTTTGTTTTTTTTTTCCCCCTTATAGTGAGCACAATTAGACCAAATTTAGACTAGTAATTCATAAATAAGAGTTAATTTGTTCCAGGTTTCCAGAGCAACAACTACAAAACTTCTATCTGGAGAGACATCAGAAATGTATGATGATGAGAGTCATGCAAAAATTACAAAAACGCAAAGAAAAAATATTCGGTTTGGAGAGTAACAAGGAGAGTTGAGCAGAAATTGGAGCAGTACACACAAAGAGAGCAGAAGCAGAAGAAAGGGACAGGAGAATGAAGCAGTGAGCTGGCAGGGTATCGCACTCTCCAGCTGCATGCTCAGGAAACTCTTTGGAACACAAATGTAGGATGGTGGATGGTGAACAGCCTGAGGAAGTGTTACACCCAAATGTATCCCAGTTGCCATATGAATTATTCCAGCCCCACTGTTTGCACAGGCTTTGGAAAAACAACAACAAGGCTTTAAAGCAGGTTTGAAAGATGAGTGGATGAGTTCTTGGATAAAAAGGTGTAGGGAAAATAAAGGGCAAACGAGAAAGACAAACATGCTGTCCAAAGTTGTTGTTTTTTTTATTGGCTTATGATTGATGCAACACAGAGAATAAAAAGACACAAATGTGAAGGTAAAAATTCTAAAGAAACAGCAAAATTGTGACAATGCAGAAACAAATACAGAGGACAGCTTGTGTCTGTGATACACAGGTGTTTTGCATTGGGACTAATCACCAGAATGTCCATATATCTACACCTGAATGCCCCTCCATTCTGTTTGCCTGAAAAAAGCCTGCTTGTATGTGGGGAAATAGACTGTGCAAATCCAAGTGTGTTGATGCTATCCTTTGTATTCTAATACAATTGTCTGTCCCATACTTAGCAAAGCTTTTCAACCAGGTGAACACATTTAAAGTGCAGGAACAAAAAAAAAAAAATTAAATTAAAAAATAAATAAATAAATAAATAAATAAATGTGTATACAAAATTAGTGGAGTGTATCATATGCATATTCAATATGTGTGTGCAATAAAAGGGTAAATGAAAACTGGACAAAACCCACATCCACAAGGAAAATGAACATGCAAATTAATTACTCAAGCTAAAGTGTATGAGTCTATAAATCCATTAGCAAAATAAGAGTAATAATGGAATCGTCCATGTTTTTCATGAATTGGAAAGAGACAAAGACTATTCAAAGGAAGGTTATTAGTAATGTTGTATGAATTCGTGAATTGAATGCCAAAGAGATTTCATAAAAGTACTAGATAAATTTCCTTTCACTGGTATACTGGAATACTCGAAGTACTAGTCTAACATTTTGAATCACTGCAATAAATGCAACATGCTTTTTTTTGTTTACGCATCCTGTTTCTTTCATATATACACGAGCTAGCAAGAGAGAATTCCATGTGATGAGAACTGAATGTAAGGGAAGCACTGAAGAGCAACTCCATCAAAAAACAAATTAACACAGCTTCAGTTTGACAAAGTTCTAAATCAGGACATTTCACTTGAATAACATGAGCGTTATGAATAACAAACATGCATGTCCATCAGAAAGCTAACCTCTAATGAACCTCTAATGATTTGCTTGTCTGTGTCTAATTGCACTTTTAATTTACTTGATCAGCAGGCTCACAGTTAAATGCGTTTATAATTGTAAGATTTTCAGTCAAATTATCTTTCTGTAATCTTTTGTTGTTTTGAAAATTGATTTTTTTTTTTTTTTTTTTTTTTTTGTAACCCTGGAGATACCTCTTTAAAACTCATCTGATAAAAATGGCTCTACTTTTGTTAGTGAAATCCCAGGGAGGCTCTTATTCAACACCATTAACAGCTCTTTTTTTCAGCAAGCTATTTACACAAAAGACTGTGAAGCTACAGTCTCTAAAAACTTGTCAGCTCAGAGGATTTATTAGTTTTCCACTGAGACGTATTTTAAAAAGTTCAACATCCCTCAAGAGATCAAACATCTCTTACCTGCATTTTGTGGTTGAAGAGATGTTACAGTGATCAAAAGCCTATGACTCAAACTTTCTTTCCTCTGAGCTTATCAACAACACATTAAAACCGTCTTGCAAATAAATCACATAAAGTAGAAAACAGAAGAAATGTGATCCTGAAAGTGATCTGTGCAGGAAGCTCTTTAATTTAGTGTCTGTTCAGGCACACATTCTTTGTTTCCGGGAGCCAAAAGGCATGATGACATTACACCGATTTTATCTTCTTTTCACTGACTGCCTGTAAGCCTGAGAATCAATTAGACGGTTTTATTGACCTTTAATTTCCCTATGAGCCAGAGAACAATCTGGCTACAAGTTTACCACCATTTCTTTCAATGTATAGTGATTCAATGCATAATCACTGTTACAAGTCTTGGTCAAAAAACTCCTACCTCAGTCTGAACATCCAAGCAGATATGTGGAACTATGCACTGATTCAACTCCACTTTTTATGTCTTCTCAGGCAGAGCTCACACTAACAAGGCCCGATCAGCCTCCGCCAAAGAGTCATACTTTTTTTTACATGGCATTGTACTGCTGGAACAGAGTGCTTGCTCCATTCTCAGAAAGGAAAACACAAGACAAGAAGTACAATACTCCAATCCATTGCATCTTGCTGCCATGAAAGGGTTTCAGACGCTTGACCGAAGGTTAGCAAGCAGCTTAGAGAGGACTGTCACAAAATGAGAACCATACCAATATGAAAGAAAAGAGCTACATCACAAAATAAGCTTAAATGCATAGCAAAAGCTGACAAAGCTTTGGAGTGCATTGCGTGACAAAAACACCCTGGGTTAAATGAGTAGGCGGGGTAGTGGTAGGCAGTGAAAAATTAAATTATATAATTAACGAGACTAAGCCATGCTCTGTGAGGCTGTACTTGGGGCACAGCAGTGCTTAGTGCTAAATGCTAATGCTAGCATGCTCACAATGCTAATGCCAGGGCTGCCATAATGCAACGGCTATAGATCTCACAATCTTAGGCTAGCTTTTCCTTTCACCTTCCTCCGATGTAAGAATTTGTTACGGTAAAGCGAAGGAACAACAGTGCATGCAACAACTAATCATTGCAATGCATGTTCCATCGCAGCCAATCAAAAAGATTTTGTGTTTGAGCAACTAACCCCTACGTTGCTTAATGCTAAAAACATGATAAAACATACAGTATCAGTCAAACATCTGGACATGGTGGTTAACGTTAGCTGCTAATTGCTGTTTTCTAAAAAAACAGACCACGGCTGAGTTTTGCTCGATGAATAATTTTGAGCTGTCTGTAGGATGTTCACTTCTTGTGATGCGAGGCCTTTTTTTTCTTGAATACAGGAAAAAAAATAACAAGAAATAAAAGTAAATTCACAGTGGGAGGTATTTCTGTTGTAAAGGAGTCCGATGGCTGTGTTGACAAGGTGGGAACTGTTTTGTCATTCCAGAGTTCAGGCCAAAGGCTATATGGGAGCTGCATGCAAACACCAGGTTTTTGACTTTGATATAACCAGCTCTAGGCAGCCAGTGGAGGAAGTGAGAGTGGAAGACTTGGGAAATTTGTATAAGTTCAATGAATTTTGAGAGGCTTAAGAGTATTCTGGGAGCCCAGCTAAGCGGAGGGAAGTGCAGATGGGAGATGACAAGAAGTTGGACAGAGTGCCGGAGGGTGTCCCTGATCCCTCAGGGGAGGTCCTGCAATACAGGCCATGAACCAAAATTTGGTTGTTCGGGATTAAACAGTCTTGGATGTCTGGGTATGAGTCACAGCAGAGTTGTCACTGAGAATACAAGTAGGCTACAAGTAAGAGAGAAGCTCTCTCCCCATGGACATTAAACGCTCCACCACCCTCACCAGCTTTAAAACAAGCTCTCAAAACTCACCTTTTTTAGCTGCTTTTAACTAAGGCTCAGTGCTGTTCCTGATGCTTTTATATAAGAGTACGCCTTTTGTATTTTTCTCTTTTACTGTATTTATTCCTTTTTGCTCACCTGCTGCTCTAGTTTTGTGTGCAAGTTTTGCAAATTACTTATCTATGTAAAGCGTCTTTGAGTGCCTTTTAAAAGCGCTGTATAAATAAAATGTATTATTATTATTATTATTATTGTTATTATTATTAAACCAAGAAACGACAGTCCCAGGAATATCTCATAAAATAAATATTTTCAGGATGGAGAGAGGTCTGGAAGCAGGACTGAGGAAAAAGAGGCAGTGCTAATTACAGCATGGTAAAGTACACATCCTAAAAAGCACACTGGTTGGAATTTGTTGGGGTTATTTGATAGTGAACTGCAGATTATGAAGATGATTTCACTCAGTGAGAAGTGTTGAGATTAGATAAGAAGGGAACTGCAGTAGCAGAGGTTGGCTCGGGCCATGACTCTAGCTTTTTCCTTGTGTTTCCCTGTTTTTTTCCCTCTCTCCCTCTTGTCTCCATCTGTTTCCCCTGTCTGTGTGTGTGTGTGTGTGTGTGTGTGTGTGCACTGATGATATGGGTGTGGCTCTCCCCCACCTGGAACCTGTTTCACCTCCACACCTGTCTCCCATCAACTCGTCAAGTCTGCAGTGTATGAATCGCAGGTCTTCATCCACATTGCTCCACCAATCAGTGTGGGAGTCCCTCCTTTATCCACTTCAGCATTTTTTGTGCATACTGCAGTTGTTTCCTGTCTTTTCCTTGTGCCTTTAACCAGCTTTTTTTTCTCCTGTGTTCAGGATTAACTTAGCCCTCCTCATGTGGCCACGCCACCACAGCCTGTGGGCCAGCTCCCTTGCGCAACTGCCAGCCTGCCCTCCTCTTCAGCCAGCCTTCCATCACCACAATCATGACAATTTTCCCTAATTCCACAGTAAATCCACTAATTCCTTACTATCTTTTGTCCATGTCTGCATTTGTGTCCAGATTCTAACAAGCCGTAACAATTTGTGGAGATGGAAGAGACATCAAAGACTAGAAAACAGTAAAGCAATTAAGTTCTTACATTGTTGTGTGTCTGCAGTTTGGTGTTCTATGAAGATCATGAGTCTGTCATTTTTCATACACCACTTCATGGGCCCAGACACAGTCTTTAGGAAGAAATCAGAGTACATGACACACTATGCCATATTATACTAGTTGTGTCCAGTGTAAATGGTTGTTTGGCTCATTAAGGGATAAATAAATAACTGTATGAACTTGTAATAATTTGTCATTTATCCTTGAGGTTGTTAAATGGTTATAATCTTGCTGATAAGGCTCATTGATTACATGGTGCTTTATTGGCACACATCATTAAACTTGTAATGGTCTTGATCCAACAATGTCACTGATACTGCAAACTCCACTAATATCCACTATAAACAAACACCAGTTGTCACAAGACTGTCTCATCATGCAAAGTAGTCTTTGGGATGCTCTCTGCTTGTGAAGTTAACACTGGGTTTAATCCCCTGGTTCCACAAATGCCAGGATAAGATGACATGGCTGTCTGGCTGGAAGACAGCTTCCAGACACCCCTCATGTCAGTCTGTCACAGCAGGTTTGATGGCGCTTCAGGTGACAGGTAGGCAGTCTGCGAGGAGTGAGCGCTGCCTCTTTTAAAGTGGTTTTGCAGCAACGGTGACACTCCAAGGTGATCTTACTAGCTTCAAATCTTTACACGTCTTTATCTTCTAACCCTCGGATCAAACAAAGACTCTAGGATTTCATCGACTGACCTAAACTGTTATTTATCCATCTGGAATTACTGATGTGCTTCTAACAACTTTAATCCATTTATTTTTTCAACTTTACATGTCTCAAAGTTAGATGATAAAATTTGTGTATGATTTTATTTATTTGACTATTTTTTTCCCTTTATCTCAACTCATCTATTTGCTCAGAGCAATTCTCCTCTTTCCGTGAACACTCACTGTTCATATTCCCACCGTTACACATATGTGCACATGGAAGTTGTCCAGCATAGCTACAGCCTGATCTGTTGGCCACTGACCAGCTCTAGGGGAGGAGATGTGTGTATGTGGCCCTGCTCACGGGCACCTTAGTGGTGGCAAGCACTGCCCAGATTATTCTGCCAGTGGAGCTGACTGAACCAGCAACCCTCTGGTCACAAACCTGCTTCTCTAGCCTTTAGGCCACACAGTATGTGAGAGTATGCTTTTTCTCCAGATACAAAAACATGTTTTATATTTTGTCACAGATGTTAACAGTAGGAAACAATGAGACGCATTTAAGCAGATTAACAGTTGTAATCGATGTTCTGTACTAATCTCTCATCATGGCAAAATTAATATGATTCAGAAATTCCACACACGGCCTGACGGATGTACAGTAGCATGCATGAAATGAATCGGTGGTATATGCCACGCTGCAGCAGCTCACACTTCTGAGGCAGGGGTATGCTGTGAGCGTCTAAGCATTTTCAAGGATAATTGGGTTGAGAAACGGCTGCACATGAGCAGGTTTTTCTCCAGTCACCTTCCAAAACATGTTATCACACACTCTTTGTGGTGGGATTAAGATTCCACTTGGTAACTTGCAGATTTATTTTGTAGAAGAAAAGCCTCAGAAGGACAGAATAACCTTGACTTCTCTGCTTTGACCAGCAGGGTTCAAAAAGTATACTTTAATATATTGCTCTGCTAATGGAAACATTTTATGTGGCTCTGAAATGCTTCTTTAATTGACTTCAGAACAGAACAGAGCAAATAATTACACATATACCACAACATACATAGCACACAGGGACCTTTTTGTAAGGCTTTTGTGGGATTATTGGATGAAAATAAGTCGTTTCAGTGCGCCACGACTGATTGACAAGGTAATGATTTTCAGAGATGAGGAATCATTAAAGTTGATTCCAGAAAATGAAGACGTGTTTGCCTAAGCTGATTATTCTTTGTTTATATCACCATCTTCTAGATGGAGTCCAAGAGACAGTTCTGTTTACTCACTGCAGCTGAATCACTTGCTCAGTCACAACATCCTCCTCAGAACCATTAACCATTTGGGAGAAACCAAAAAGTTGTCCATGGAGTGGAGGGCTCATTGCATAAATTCGCACAAACAAATCAACAGAGTAAAGTTCAAAGTAATTGATTTGCCAATCAAAGACACTATAGTATGCAACAATTTAATCCACATGATGCTCGTAGAAATAAGGATGGATCAAATGAATCAACATTCTAAGTCCACATTAATGAAGTCCTGAGTACTAATACTGTAGGTGGCTGGGATCATTTCGGGGCTAATGTGGTTATTCAGTGTCAATCGAGGTAGTAGTGCGACGTTATGTTCTTGTAGTGCAGCAAATATGGAAGTGCCCGAGGTGGATGGGTGTTAAAGCATTTGACTTTGGTTCATATCCAACAACCTGCAAAACTAAGGGCAATCCTAGCACCCTCAGCTGTACGAATTGTACCAACTAAATGTCAGCAAATTAGCAAATGGTAAAATTCTGAAATGCCAAACTAAGATGGTGAACGTTAAATCTGCTAAACGCCAGCATGCAAATTTTGTTGTCAGTGTGAGCACGATAGCATGCTGCTGAAATCACACCTCTACCAAAGTAGAGCTTCACAGAGTCATTAGCATGTCTGTAGACTCAGTCCTGGTTGACATAGGGTGGTATGATTTTCTCACCAGTATACTGATGCATACACATTAGCTCCTGTTCCATGTCCTGTGGTCTGAGACCCTCCCAGTCAGTGGCTTGTAAAATGAAACTGAACAGTAGTAAATGGAGTCAGATACTTGATTCTCCTCTCCAACCCCATTATCTCTCGTTGCAGTCACCCTTGAATCTCAGTGAAGTGTAGGTAAGGCTCATTGTTTTTGTTTGTCACAGATTTTCACAGAAAAATACTCTTTTTTAGTATAATAGAATAAAATATTTTTTTCTCTATCCCCACTCCTCCAGTTTTCCGTCTGCAAAATCGTTCAGACTAGAGAACAGTTAATGAGCCCGGCTTCATGACAGGTTGAAATGTCATATTTTCTTTAGTACTTTTGATATAATACATCATGTGATATAGACTCACTAGATGTTTCTCATAATAACTGCAGTGCTTAAGTCCACAACATAATTTCTTACCATGATGACAGCTGTATTGAAATGAACTCAAACATACTTTGGGATCACAATGTATGGATCCTGTTTTATCCATTTCCTCTGAAGAATTTCAGCAGAATCGTGGTGTGATGTGAAACTGTATGACACATTGCAAAGATTGCTTCATATCACTGCATGAGGGTTCTTGTCAGGAACATTTAATCATCTGAACACATGACAGATGCAATAGATATTTCTGGCTATGGCACATTGGGGTTTTGTAACTTTGCGAACATGAATCTGCAGTCATTTTGAGTACGAAGCAGCACTTCTTGCACATATTCATTTCTAAGCGTAAAAAGGTTTTGTAACGCTTCAAAATCCTGTTGAAACTTTCAAATCAAATTCTTTAAGTTTTATAAATTGTGAGCGTGATGTTAACCCGTAGATGTGCTGTCATTAGTTTGCGTCCTAATATATTTTATTAATGTATGTATTCATGTTTAGGTGGCAGTTTCAGTATTTTCTGCACCTCCATACAATTGCTCTCATTAAAGACAAAATGCTGACCTTGGTAAGACGCAAATGGATCTTTAAAAGACAGGCTCTTCCATCACGGTGAAATGGAGCGCTCCCCATCTCACAATACTGCTATTAAGTTTCATCAAGGCTCATTACATGCTGACTCTATGTCATGTCCTGTGCACTATAAAATCCCTCCCTGCAAACACACAATACCACAATAGGTACATTATCACACATACTTGCCATTGTTGTCAGTGAGTGCCTCTCACAATACAAATTAATTCTTTTGAGGTTTCTCATATATAAATGTACCAGGAAATAGCCCCTGTCAGAGGCTCTTCTCATTGAAACTACACATAAATGCTATTCAAGGTGTCATTAGGAATGCATTGGCTACAAACACAACATTCAGTATTTAATGACAAAAACTACAATACACTGTTCATAACACAATGTAATAATCAAAAAACAATGTAGAGCTTTAATCTCTCATTGTTCATAATGGGCCGACATCAAATTTGATCCCATTCACCTTCTGTTTGATTCCAAAACTGAATTACATTCACTGGTACATTGAAGGCAAAATAGCAGAACAACACACCACAGAGCGAAACGGAGAAACTGAAATTGAGAGAGAGGGCAAGTGAGAGAGACAGGCAGGATGGTGGGCAGACATAGCAGCATGCTTATATGATCTTGACCCAGCAGTCGATAGGGAAAGGCGGTGAAACCTGATTACAGACAGCCCACATCCTAGCCTGCTGATTTTATTTCCCCCACTCCGCTCAGTCGGTTAAAAGACAGAGGTGTGATGTTCTGCACCAGTACACCGCACTGGCTTGATTAAACTTCAAGTTCTTTTTGCTCAGGTGTGATGTTACCTGTGATGTCCGCATTTGTTTTACTGGCATTTACGATCTACATTTTCAGCTCACGCTAATGAAACTCAATTGCACCTTTGTGTTCTTTTATTTCGGCCCTTCGTTTTCACTTGCTTTCCGAGCAAAAGAACTGAACATGCTGAACGTATTTTGAAACGTTTATGTGGCACCGAAAACTAGAAAGTACACCTTCAGTGGCTCGGTAGATATACTTAGGGATTGTTCCTAAATACAGGCTGTCACAGCACTTTGCTCCACTCACTTGAACAGACCTGAACAAGGTGATGAAACAAGTGGAAATCAAAGTGTGTGAAGGTGGTTGTCTATCCAGCTGCCTGATGAGGTTTGAATTAAGGCCCATCACACCTCATCAAGTGCACTCTCCATACCTGAACTACCTGTAGTGTCACAAAATCGCTTCACCTCCAACTCTTTTTCTCCTCGACTGCACACACAAGTTGCATTACAGTCTAAGCAGCCTGTCCCTGGTTGGGAGACTGTGTGCATCTTCCTTGTTTCTATGCCTCTTGGCCCCTCCTGTCCACAATGGAGAATGCGATGAAACATTAATCTCAGCTTTCTTTCAGGCGCTCCATATGTATTTAGGGTTATTTATAATTCTCTCTGCAGAAAAGCACACCACAGTCAGTGGTAGATAATGAGCTCCAATGCAGTCAAATGGAAATCAAATGTCCTTTTTCCCCCGACATCAAGCTTTTTATTGAAACTCTATGTTTTAATTATTCTTTTACTGATCAACAGGACATCATTGAAATGTACTTATGCATGAGCCACTACTTTCTGTAGAAAAACACGTTGTAACTCATCCAAACAAAAACCATAAAAACACCATTAAGGAGTATTTCAGCATGGAGAGCAAAGCATTAGTGCCATACAGATTCCGTAAGAGTCTAACCCATTGATACATGTTAATGTTATGGACAGTAACAAAAGTGCCCACTTGTTATGGGCCATAAAATGAGTGAGTGAATAAAATTAATTTGAGACCATCTAACTTTATATACATGGTCAAATTTCCCTCACAGACTAACTCAGTTTTAATACCCTCCTTCCCTCCTATTAGCAGAAAAAAATGCCTTCATATGTGGCAGCACATTCTCCAAGTAAGTCTAATGCTGCGTGCCTCCACAATGAACATTTTTCCCTGGAACTGGCTCTTTTTGCAGGTGGTTCTATTTGGGTTCTTAGATCAGATTAGTTTATTCCATTACCAAATCCTCTGTTTGTTTGTTCTTTTACATGTTTCAATGCTAATGTCTGTCTCCAATATAATGATTCTTTTTTTTTTTTTTTCTTGAACATTTTTTTTGCAATTTAATGGGGTTTGTGGTGATGTGCATGTACACCAGAGGCCATGAGGCTGACAGCCCAAAAGTCTGCAACTGACCTCTGCACCATTATTCACTGGGAACAGATAATTTGAAGCCAATCTGTGAGGTGACCAAACAGCCAGCTTTCTTTTTTTGATATTTGTAAAATGGGAAATGCAATTTCCATACAGTTTGGTGTTTTCAGATACCAGCATCACGTTGTTTTCATTATCTTGTCCATTTTTACACAGTTTTAGACAAATTAAATTTTACTGTGATAAATTATTTTTAATTATTTTCCTACTGTTTTAAAGCAAGATAGTGGTAAAATCATTCATTCAATCATATTCTGTCACATTCTCAGTCTGTCAGCCACTTCAACCAGGGCTAAAAAAATTTAGAACCTAATGGATGGATTACCTTGTGCAGACATACAGTACATAGTCTTCAAAGGATGAGTCTAACAAATTTTAATCTTGCGCCACCATGAGGTTGACAGTTATGGTTTTGAGTGAGCTGTTTCGACAGCTATGACAGTTTGCATTTAGCTCAAAGCACCACTGCTCTCGGTACAACCTCTCAGAGCTGCTACAGTAGAGTTCTTCATGTCATGGTCTTGTTTCTTTTACAACCTGAGACAGCATATCAACTCCTACATAACATAACATGAAAAATTACCAAACAACACTGGGATTTTGCTCGGCGACGATACATCAAGTATGCGTGCATCTTGAAGCTGTATAAAAAGCCATTAGTCAAACAAATCATTCGCAGAAAATGGTCTACTTTGTGTTAGTGTTATTTTCTCAGAGAGTCAGGTTCTGGAGGAAATGGGTTTTTCAGTGTACACTTTGGATAATTAGCCTGGGTGAATGGCAGCCACCCCAACACCTCTGTCAAACTAGGAGGCTACTAATGAGGAGAGCACCACACTTTCACCCAGAATATATTAGCATCCCATATGAGGACACTGTCAGCTTCTGTTCTCAACCATCCACTATCACTGTCCTTAGAGGAATATTTTTTCCCTCCTATCTCTCTTCATCCATTTCTTTACGTACTCATCATTAGATGTGCTGTTTGAGGCTTCCAGTCATGCCCTTCAAAGATGACTGTATTGGAAATGGGTGGGCTACTCCTCACTCTGCAGGATGTTTACTTGACTTGTGTAACACTGTGGTTACAATCAGGAGGAAATTACCTCGTAGGACGAAAAATGTTGCTGTCGACATAGCTGCTGAGAGATTTCCTTTTCACTGTCAAATCAGTGTGCTGCCAATACACACCTAAAAACTGAACGCGGCTCTGGTTATGTGTGAGAATTTTCACACAAGGTGGCATGGTAATCCGTGTGAACAAGTAGTTCAACTCTCGTGATGATCTGCATAATTTCAAGTCAAGCAGAACAGCAGCCACGTCTCTGTAATCCATGAATCAATTAGGTTAAAAAAAAGACAACAGACTTCAGTTGCACTGGAGTGATCAAACACAACATTATGAAATAATCCTTGGCTGAAATGTGAAATTTGTGACTCACAGTAACTCTTCAGATGTGAACACCATCAGTGTCATGGAGACTGGACTATTATTTATTAGCATGCTGTGTGGTTCAGAATTTAAAGACTTTAACAGCTGAGCTACTTGAAGATAACCCCCTTTTGTCTTCTCTCAAAAAGCATAGTCACTCATGAATCAACGCGGTTAACTTATTTATTAACTTATTTATTTACAGTAAGTGAATTTACTTCAAGACTTCTATTAGGCCTCAGTCAGCTGTGACTTCATTCAACTTGATTTGTGATTTTGGGGGAGCAAGCAACCGAAGAGTCACAGAGGAAATGCATGTTAATGTTTTATTAGATATATTTGGTTAGATTTGGCATCTTTTTTTATCGATCAGCAGCAGGTTTGTCATATTCGCTTACTTCTCTCTCATTTTGTACCTGCTGTGTGTGCGCTCCATTTTGTGGTTTTACAGGGGAATGAAAGAGGACAATAGAACAAAAATTCTGTGTGGAAACACTGCTTGTATCCAACAAATTGTAGTTTGTTAACCCACCATTGTTGCTTGTTGGCCCACTTTGTACCAGTTCATATGATTATAATAAATACTGAATTAAGTACAAAAGCAGAGTTTTATGCTTTGTGCTGTAGACAGGCCTAATATTAACTCTAATTCTCCTGAAAATTGGTTTAATGGTTGTTTGCGGTATTTTAGCAAAATGAAAGAGCTGACTTTGAATTTTTCATTCTATTAAAAAAAAAAGAAAAGCAAAAAAAACCCATAAAAACAGAAAAATCAAGTACTGAGGAAGAGCTGCTTTGCAAACTATATGGTGCAGGTAGTGTTTATTTATAGGCAGTAAAAAAAATAATAAAGTGCTATTTGAGTGACTAAAAAAAGATAATATATTCAAAGAGCTGATGAGGACACATTTCATGTTATATTATAAAAATACCCTAGTTGTAATCACTCTGTTTCCTAAAAATGTAATTAAATCATGAAAAACATCAAAATGTCATAACACAGTGGAATGTAATTTGTATTTGATCAAACCACATTTGAAGGGAAGTAAGTGCCCACTTTTCACTGACCACTGAATAGAACTGATGTATTGACATGGCAGATCTCAGTATGACAAAAAAAGACTCATAAAACATCTGCAGCATGGTGCCACAAACCATGAAGGACCAGAGCCTCAACAGGAAAAACAGCTGACTCTGGCCCTTCGTGTCGTGAACCGCAGAGTCCCTGGTCCAGTCTAGTTTGCTGTCCAAGTGGACAACCTGTTATTTTTCTGTATACATCTAAATACCTAGGGTAAGAGATTATAAATGCAATAACTTTAGACTGAGTTCAGTTCACATGGACTCCAGATTCTCATGAGTCAGAATATTTTTTCAATTAGTGATGAGAAAGTGATGAATAAGAGTTTCTTCTCTGTATTGAAATTCATCCACGAACATTATTTAGTAAGAAACACCATCAATCTTCACATATAGGCACCTTATTAATACAAAATCTTCTGCAAGTATTAATAATCAGGCATTTTTCACAACGTGAATGTGTACAGTAAACACACTGAATGAGGATCAATCTATTCTACATAACCAAGGACTCAGAGGCATATCTGACAAGGACAAATTGCTGCCAGGGAACAGAGTGGATGTGTTTGGGCCATTGAGAGTCTGCACAGTCACCAACAGTTGATGTAGTGACACATTATTATTTTAAAAATCCAAGCTGTGTGGGTTCAGACAAAGTCCAGGGTCACTGCTTCTACTCTTCCCCTCACTTTAAGCACACAGCTGTTTTAAAGTTTTTAGCGAAGAATGAAATTCACTCTAAAATTTATCTGAATTCATTAATACCAGTGTGTGTGTGTGTGTGTGTGTGTGTGTGTGTGTGTGTGTGTGTGTGTTCATAATTGTGCTGCTTTAAATTTTCAAATGTTGGCAATTCCTGAAAGGTCACTTCAGACCTAAAAGTTTTTACAACATTTTTTAAAAAAGTTTCATGAATAGGAGGAAATTAAGTTCTGTTTTGAACTCACTGCTAATATTATTCACACAAAAAAGAGAATAAAATTCAATGTTTCTATCTTAAATGATTTTAATATTTAGCTGCAAGGTTCTACTGTCATAATTTTCTATAGGAAAAGAAGCTCATTTAGTTTAAGATAGAGGACTACATTGGCATTAATCAAATTATTATAGTTTTTTTTTTATGTATTAGTTGACATTGTGGAGATAAAGGCATAAATAAGGGGAAATTAATTGATACAGTCACGTCCATATCGTCTACTGGAACAGTTTTGAAAACAGTGAATTTCATGTCAGTACAATGCCAGGCTATTTACCTCAATGAAAAAAAAATACAAATTAACAAGGTATTTAAATGTCAGATGTTTACTTCCCAGCTCACCAGGGTAGAAAACAAAAATTTGTTTTCCCAAAGATGAAGCCATCCGCAGTTATACCGGCCCAAGGTGACCTGATTTTTCCTTTCTTGTGCTCAAAGAGCAGCTTCCAAGAAGCAACATTTCAAAATTATACACATATTATAGATTATACATTCAGCCTCTCTGCAGGCTCAACCTTCTTTCACAATCACACGTGGCAGGCCCGCCAAAGGTAGATGGAGCCATGTGAGCATGACTGATGGGAGCGCAACCGGCTATAAGGGGCACATTCTGGCAAGACACAAATTCCCTTCTTCCACTATCATCTTATAGGAAAAACAATATTGTGGGCAAGAAAATGTTTGTCCTGACACAGTCCAGTTGTCTCTGGTGAGGGAATGAGTGCAGTTTGTGTTACTGAACCTCAGAGGAGTTGTCTCTGACCTGCGGCGCCACAATGTGTGTCCAGGCCCAGATGTGTATGCGGTGTGTGGTAATGAGAACACACAGGCGACACCAGTGAGGTTTGTGGGAGCACAGAGTAAATGATAAACCGCAGAGAGCGGAACAGTGGGGATAGAGGCAGATCACAGAAAATGCGTTTTAGCAGCGGAGGGCACCTTTTTTAAAATTTATTCTCAAAGTTCTGACACGGCCTTTCATGGCCAGCCGCCTTGCTTTTTTTGAGAGGCACTCTGAGCACCTCAAGACAAGCTGACAAAAACATAAAGAAGGCCCGAAAAGTACTGAAAGCAAACAATAGGAAAAGAATCTGACTGTTATGGGGACATCTGTGCTCCCTCTCCCTCTGTCTATACCTGTTCTAGTCAGAGCCTGAATACAAATACCCAGACTTCACTCCCTGTGCAGACTGAAAGTGCACGTCTCCATGAGTGTCTAATGTGGTGCCAAAAACACACACAAAAAAGACGCCTACCCCTCAAAATATAATTCTAGGTTTAAATATGCCGATGAGCCACAACATAAAAAACAGTAACTGGTTTTAATGTTGGCTGATCGGTGTATACTATATTGGGACATTGATTTGTTGTATAAATAAATTTATGGAGAAATATTTCCCCTGGGGCAATAATTTTCTTACTATAGGATTTGTATGTTGTGATTTGCAGAGTCAGAAAGGCAAACGCTGATTTTCTTCCAAGTGAGAAAACAATCTGACCATCTTTTTTATGAGTGTGAGGCTCCTCCACTGAGGGTTTACTGTCAGTATAGCATTAACAGCACCGTCAATTGTTAGCTATTTAAATTAATGGGAAATGTTACTATGTACATCAAACATTATACTATCACATAAATAAGACAATTGTGGGCAGATCTATGTAAGGCAGCAGACTTTACTGTGTATCGTGCAGGAATTGATTATGTGGTTAGAAGATGAAATAGCACGGTGAAGATCACTGACTATTGCCCATCTCACAGCGCAATCTATAACCTTGAAGCTCAGCGGGCTTGCAGACGTGACGTGATCACTTCAAAAATGTCACCGTACATATGACTGAATTTGCGAAGACCCAGACCAAAAGTGCAGGGGTTAGAATTCAAGGAGTCTTGTCCACCTGCCTGGCTCCCCGAGCTGCTCCTCATCACATAATAAGTAGCTGTGTTAAGTATTTTACCACTTTATCTGCCTATGTGATGATTATACACTGTCACTGGAGCACAAATGGGACTGTGACTGAGTGAATCATGAGGAGTGATGCATGCATCTAGATTTAAAGTGCAGATGCTACGTTCCATCTGTACTGGCAGCTCCTCACAGTCCACTGCTTCAGCAGGCAATGTCACTGTTTTAAATGCTGTATGTATGACTGTGCAATGTATGAGAATCTCCAGACTAGATCTTGTATGGAGGAAAAGCAGTTTGCTGATTACACACCACAAAAAATTTGCCCTAAAAGCTTGTTTCAGTTTCAGAGCAGGTCTGTGTGTGTGTGTAAATGTGTTTATTCTATTTAATACAAATAAACATGTTTGCAATATTGATCCCCTGAGACTGTAGTTTGACCTTATTCCATAAAGAGGTGAAAGGGGAAAGCCGGTGTGGAACGAAAGCAGTCGTTACTATAAAGCAATGTTTAAATGTATCGTTATGAAAGGGTCATGAGTCAAGGTTAATCGACATTATTATCATGTGCATCTTCTGGGATCAGCAGCTCAAGGCTGGAAGAAAAACACAACCTGCCGGCCTTGGGCTTGGGTTTGTATACGCTTCTGAACCTGGGGGAAGATGGATCAACAGGAGCCAGGGTGAGGGGCAAGGACAAAGCTGCTAAACGCTGATTCTTCTCCCTGCGTTCGTTCATAGTTGTGTTTTAAAGTACATCAGGTTGTTATTGAGTGGTTCTAAATTGACTTGGTAATTTTCTGAGAACCACAGAATGCCAGCAAAGAATAATAATGAAGTAAAGATAGAAGCTTGCCACAGAGACAGACAGGGGAGTACAGAAAAAGGAAAGGAAGGACAAAACCTATCAATAAGCAATTAATTCTAATAGTTTGAAACTGGGTGTGTGCAAAATTAATCTGCAATGCAGTATCTGCAATAATCTCCTCTTTACTGTGTTTCTTAAAGGACCTGAGCGTAGGATTTATAGCAGTAAGGTCACAGATTGCCACCAGCTGAATACCGCTGCCCTCACCCGTTTCAGGTGAATATGCACTAATGAAAACATCATTACGAATGTTATATATTCCATTCCTTTCCACAAGTTGCGTCAGTCTTTGCGTTTATTTATAATCTAGAAAAAAACGTACATCTGTTTAAGCAGTTTTCCACACCTGTTGCATTGTTGTGCTAAAGTCATAACACAGGGATTTTTTTTTTTTCCATGACAATGGAGAACATTCAAGTCTAATTGGCCAGAGGGTGTATATCCTGTTTATATAACCACAGGGCTTTGTTATGAAGGACACATCACCCTTCTCTCTATATATATATATAATATATCATACTTCTTTCATTTTACTTGGCTGTTTATGGATAAAATGGCTATTGTGAAACCTGCAACTGATTTTAAGGGATCATCTCTTTAGCCACTAAAACTTTCACTTCAGCACATTCATGTAATGAAATGTTGTAGCTTGATCCTGCCAGAGGCTGCCTTTGACCAAACATTTACATTTTTTTAAAGCTCCCTGGCAGTTTCCTTCCTTGACTAGACCTTAGACCCTTTCTTACCCGTTTTTTTTAAAATATGCTGATGAGCTGCAGATCACGGTGAAGGAGTGCAGAAAATTGGACATGTACCCAAGAAAAAAAAATGTCCAGCACAGGTCAGTTCATCAGCCACATACAAGATGACACAAACCGGAGAAATTTATGTGACAAGGCCCCATTGAAATGCTAATGAACAATAATGGAAGTACAGAATTTTAATTAGATTGTCTTTGCATTGTAATAGTTGCTCTTTTGTTGCTGCTATCAAGAGCTGATAATTCATTAATTGCCCTTTTGGCTATTGCTGTGGCATTTAATTAGAAGTTACGTGGGAATGAAAAGACTTTATCAATTACTTCTCAGTTTGTAAAGTGGATACAGGCATTAGCAGATGCTGAAGAGGCTGACTCTTCATTCTGAATTTAAGAGGAAGGTTAAACATATAGAGGCAGATGGTGATGTGACATCGACAAGTGGTATGAGTAAATGTTTGTTGCATGTATGCACTTTTACACATTTGTCATTTGTTAGGTTCTGTGATCTGTAGCAGAGAGGAACATCACCCAAATCACACACATGCATGCACTCACTCACATAATCCCCATTGGTATGATGCAGTGAGAGTTTCTGTTCTTCTTGTGTTAATGGAGCAGAGAGGAGTTTTATTTGTGGTGCTCAAAATATTCCAAAATCCCATTTAAAAAAACTCAAAAGCAACATGTCTTTCAAAAAAAAAAAAATCTGCTTATTTCACAGACCTTGGTGTCAACACTATTGTCTACTGAATGTAAAAACTGTGAAAACTCTCCACAGCGAGGTCTCTGGGCAAAGAAAGACTATACTGTGCATTTATTATTTGCATTTTCTGCCTTCTTCTAACTTAGATGCTGACCCCGACAAAAATACATTATTTACGTCTCGAGTCGTGGAATGTTTCATTTCTATTAATGGTGCATAAATATTTATTTATTTTTCATTGTGTGCATTTCTAGACTTAAACAGAGATCCAGCCTGAACACGGGCCTGGGAATTTGCCAGACATCTAAGTATCCCTTACTGTTCTACCTGTTTGTGTGTGTGTGTCCAACTATGTGTGTGTGCATGTGAATGTGTGGCCCTACCTATTGTAGCTGTCTGCACCAAGGAACTAGCTGTCACATCTGATCAGGAAGCATATCACTCATGTTTCCCAGATTTAATTAGCAGAGCCTGGGCAAAGCTGCCCTTGGGAAGTCAGTTTTCCTTTTTCTTTGGTGCATTAATTAGATCAGAAAAGCACATTGTGTTTGCCCACTTAAAAGCTTGACACTGTTGTAGCATCTCATGGATGTAGGTGTGTGTCTGCAATGTAATATGACAGATAAGAGGAAAATAATTATAGCTTCAGGAGGGTGGGGGAGACAAGTTAGAGGGTGAAACCAAGGTCTAATCCACAGGTTCCAGACAAGCTACAGGTGACAGGCTCAAATTATTGTACATGTCCCGCTCTGAGTTAATTTCCTTTCATCCACTGCACTTCACCAGGCCATTACAAAGGCAAACCTGCCGTACATCAAGGTTCTGTTGCCATTCAGTTGTTCAGCATTCCCAGATCTATACATTTGCAGTATGTAATCATGCTCCAAAACCCAAACAGAATATTGAACAGGGGATTACACTCAACCCACAGAAATAACAGCTCATTGTTTGCAGGGCCCCTTTGCAATGTTTTGAGCCTTTCACAATTAAGTTAAATTTAATATCTCCAAAACAGGTGCCATTTTTAACTGGTAGCGGTTATGTGTATGTGCTTCAACATGACATGGAAAAGTGTCAATGGATTTTTATTAATGTCCATATGTTTGTCATCTCTTCATTTTCTGTCCACTTTAGAAGGAAGTGACTTTCTTCTAATGCCCCTTCCCTCCCTCTTTACCTCCCTGGTATGAAATATGGGTAAAATGGAGGCTTAAGACATGCCTCAGTGCTCTCACAGCCTTATCACTCATCCTAGAGCAAATTAAGCTCATTATAATCCATTAGTGAGCGTCTTATGGTTCCCTGTAGGCTGAAGAAAAGCATCTCTCATCTCAAACCTCTGTGAGAGGCTGGTAGCCTTCAGAAACATCATACAGGCTAATACTTTCTGATATTGCTGGTGCAGTCTAGAGAAGTGCCACTAGACTGCACAAACCATCATCTATTGAATAGCTGGTCTAGATGGATGAAGAGAGTTAACAGGCATGTGGTAAAGTTTACTGTGTGTGCACGCCTATCTGAGAACTGAAAAGTGGAAAGTTAAGAATTTGGCACCCAGACAGTGTTTCTGCATACATATAAGCAGTAGATAAGACAGTCCCCTGTCTGATGTGTGGCAGACTTCTATGTGAAACAGGAGCATTCAGCTGTCCTTCACACATACCCTTATAATTGACTCAATTAGCAATCCTCACTGTCCCAGTTCTCAAGCCCAGAGACTGGAGGGAAATATGTTCAAGTTATTCCATCTAAACCATTGCCCGCCTACAAAGGCAGACTGCTTGAAAACTGCCAAGAAATTAGTCCCAGTGCTGCGATCAAACTACAGCTCAGCTGGAGAGAATAAGTAGAGATCCAACAGTCTTGTCATGTTCTATTTTATACTCCCCCACCCTCCTCTTCTCTCACTTCGTTTTAAACTGCACCATGCCTGTAGCTGTCTAATGCAATGCCTCATTATCAAGTGCACCCTTTTCTCCATCTCCACTGTCAGTGTATTCATCACACAACGGGCCCTATCCCTTGTTAACAGCCATGTACAGCTGGGGAACTGGGGCGCAAACGCCGTTTTCCTGTTTGCACACATTATTGGAGAGCAGTTACAAAAGGAGACATGATGAATAGAAAAAGAAATGTAGATAATAATGAAAATCCAAAATCAAACCCAGTACTTGAATGATACAGTTACTGAGAGAGTTTTGAGTATGCGTGATCTTTGCTTAGAGCGCTTTAAGCACATAGCAGGTACATTTTTTTCTTCATCTTACAGGCAAGACAGTTAAAACTGCCTTGAAAAGTTGAGTCTGAAACCTGAAAATTATAGAGTCTGCAGTAGTAAGTACTGCTTTAAGTAATTCAAACCTCCCACTCCCTTTCTTCATCTACATTAGTGCCTTTAGCCGATACATCAAGACATTTGGCGTTTTTAAATTACCTTTCCTATTAAGTTCCCATAAGGTTAAGTTCTCATACAAGTTGAATTAAATATCATCCACTGTGACAAATATCATTAAATCAGCTTGCAAAGTATAGAGTAGTAAACATGCAGTTGTAAAATTGTATTTTAAGTTTCAACAAGGTTATAGTTGAGTTGTAGCACTTCAAAAATGACTGTTTGACCACTCCCTCCATTCCTTTACCATCGTTGTCTCATGTTACCTTAAAGCCAAAAGTAATTTTACACTATCCCTCTGAGAGTCACAGTTTATATTAATCATATGAGCATGTAGTTTCAAAACTGTGGAATATGTTCTCTGGCAAACATGTAAATGGATGAATAAGGATATTGTTTCAGCACCATGGATAGAGATGCAAAGGATGTCTGCATTTGACAGTTTCAGAACCATGGAGAGAGACAGAGAGGGTTTATGTCTCAGCAGCGTCTGAGCAGGCTGAACACAGGCACATAAAAAAAAAATGGAAGAGTTGCTTTTCATTTGCAGTAGAAGTGGTCTCAAAGGTCTCAGACGTTGTGAATTTGATCATTGTGACCAAACAGTTTCTGTACTTGATACCTGTTGGCTCTCTGAAGAATGAAGGTGTGTTTTAATTCACATGCCATGGAGAGAAGGACACTGCAGCAGCAGACTCACTTATTCTCTGGGTTGTATCATCAGAATAGCCTCCCTTTTTACACTCATTGTAAACTGAATGTTATACTAGATTGGCCACAGTTTACCGATAGAGAATACTGTTCACACATGTGATTCAAGGTGTTCATCATGTGTCTTTTATAGTCTGTGCTGGAGGCTCCTCTGAACAATTAAGCATTCAGCTGACTCTTAGATGACTTTCCTGTTCATTGACAGAGCAGCAGCAGAAAGCTTCTCCTTACAAATAAGCCTTATACAACCTAAATATCAGATCTAAGATACTGATGCTTTGCTATGTGTAATGTTTATTGTATATTGTTTCACAGTTTATGTGTGTGTACGTACAGGAAACTTATTTCTGGATACATTTTGTCTCCAGACCACTGTGCCCAGTATGACCGTCCAGTATTTTGTTCATTTTGATGAATAGCAGCTCCTTCCATTAGTAGTGGCCACAGAGATAAAAAAAAAAAAATTGACTTCAGTGTGTGATTACCCTGCCTAAGTTAGGGAAAGATCATGGTTTCATGGTTTGGGTGACCGTTACTATTTCGTTCAGTGAAGGCTTTGTGACCTTTGTTGTCATGTTTACAATAATAAGCACTTGCTTAAGGTTCGGAAATGACCGTATGGATAAAAATAACCAGCGCTGACTAGGAAATTGAAACAAACAGCAATCCATCATGTTAAAGTCTGACATTTTGTCTATAACAATGTCTCCTGACTTCCCCCTTTGCTGCCAGGGACAAGAGTCACAATTCTTACAGACTCCACAGGGTTTTGTCATTTGAACATAAACATATCTTATCTCATTGCTGAAGTGACTTATGCTCCCATTTTTCTTGGGAAGACCATCTCTTTTTTTTTTTTTTTAAATCACTGTACCAGGCTTTAAAAAATGAAAATGATAGATAGATAGATTTCTGCTGCATTTGAATGGAACTCATTTCATTGTATCTGATTTGCATTTAACTAACTAACTAACAATGTTAGTGTAAATTTTAAATAAAGCAGATTTTCACCTTTCGAAAATGTTGAAAAAGAGTATTACGGCAGTCATTCCTGCTGAAGCTTCAAAACACGTGGGCGTTAATGCTGCTTACTGATGACAGTGTTTATAACTCCTGAAATGCACAGCGCATCATAAATCTGTAACACAGTATAAAAGAATTGATGGAAGACTCATTAGCAGTGTAGCTGTTTGAATAGGGAGTGTGGACGCTCTGTGGTGTAGAAGTCATTTGTTCAAGGCTCAAAGGCAAAGGCAAAGCAGGAGGCAAAGGCAACCAGACTCTTCTTTTCAACCTGTAAACGATGGGCTGTTGACTCAGTAAGGGAATGAGTCAGTTAGTTAGTGGGGGTGCTATTTGTAACTCCAGGCTAACCTTTGGAGAGCGCTAAAACTCAACTGTGACTTGTGACTATGTTTTAAAAAGGCTTAAATCACAACCAAATAAGCAGTCACACATGAGTAATTCTGCTCAAAGGCTGACCAATTTGTTCCATGTTACCAAATTACTTTATTTCCATTATGCAAAGGCAAAAACTCATTGTTTGCAGATATTTTTCCCTTTAGATTTTAAACTAGCCTAAACCTTTAGTAAGGAATTCTTGATTCCCTTTGTCATAATATTTTCAGAATCTGATCTGTTACTGTTTTCCACTAATGTTCTCCAAAAGCATGTCTAAAAATCTAACTTGCTCATCAAACTTATCACCTGGAACGCTGTGATTATAATGACAGAAGTCATTGTCTGGTCTTAACTAAATTCTAGTTCTGCTTTGATGCAGAGGACCACCCTGTCCTCTGTAGGAGAATGTAAACGTGAGAGGAACTCTCAGACATTACTTTTCATTTGTTTCAGACTTACACAGTGGATGTCATGTCTCCTTTAGGCAAGATCCCTTTCCTCATATTAAGTTTACAACTCCTGTGATCTGCCTTAGGCGTCAATCCTCAATCACATACTGTTCATTTTGTACAGTTAGGCACTGGAATCCATCATCTGCAATTTTTAACTTCCAATTTTATGCAGATGACACATAATCGTACTTACAATGTTTCAAGTTACAATTTTTTCTTTGGTGAAACTTGTAAACTGAACCTGTGGTAATAAATCATGGCAGTTAAAATTTCCTTCAACTGAAGAATGAATTGAGAAAGTTTGTCTAAGGTCATTAGACCCGGGTTTTATTACTGACAGCAATGCAAGTTTTGATACGACATGTAAAAATGTGGCCGAGACACAATTATTAAGAAATTAGTCTAGTGGGGTTTTTTTTGTTGTTGTTGTTGTTGTTTTAATTGTCATCATTTACTCTGATGAGCTATGCAGTGAATTTGCACTGTGAACTGTTTATTTATTTATTAGGATCCTGATACGATGCCTTTATGATCATCTATAAGCTTTATTATGCTTTTGGGATGTGGAGCCTTACCAAAAACAAGACAGCCACTGATTTTACCTGTCTGAATGAAAAGTTCAGTAAAGCTGTCAAACTAAAGGTCAAACAGAACAAAGGAAACCTGATTCAACACATTGTCAACTTGTATTTTAGAAAGTGGCTCTACAAATCCTTCAGTGGTCCGCAGTATTATGCATGAGCATAAGTAAGTAAAACCTACACGTCATCAGGCAGATTTGTGAGAGACACATTTAAGACAATGGTAGAAGAAAATGACAAAAATGTATTTGCTTCTATCATATTTTTATGAATTGCATATTAAGCCTCTTTTTATGATCTTTTAATGTTGCACCTTTCCAGAAATCAATAGTCCTTTCATGATTTATGTCTGGTCATATCAAAGAGCTGTATGGCCTGCACAGAAAGTCAATGTGTCTTGCATGGCTGGCTTTGTAGCAACGCTCCTGAATGTGAATATGCTCAAATCAAAGGTTATAAACATGCATCACCACATGGCTCCTTATCTCCCAACAGGGAATAGCTTAAGCCTCAGATGAAACATTGCTCTTATGCATCAGGATCTGGGAGCAACATGATGCAAGTCCACAGTCACAGTGCTTTTGGACTGTGTGCCACTCATCTTGTTTTTATAGTTGAATTTGGTAGCTTAAAGAGCTTGGTTTATTTGTTATTCAGCTCTCAGTAACGTGCCACTGGCAATGTTTTTGAAAAGTAATAAAGTCCCATATCACACTTTTGTACCAGTCTGTGTATCACTCATATGTAGTTGAAAGGGCCACCCTGTCAGACACACTTGTTTCCAACAGTGATTGTGTTAAGTTGTAGTGTTGTATCTGCAATGCAAATCATGAGAAAGAGGCAGAAACACCCAAAGGAGTGGGAGAGAGAGGGTGCACAGGCTGCTTCTGTAATGATTATTAAACTGCATGCAATGACCCAGTAGTACTTTATGGCTCAGTTGCAAGGTTGACAACCAGCTCTGATTAATACAAGTTCATAAAAAGTGGAAACTTTGACACTCAAAGGAAAAATAATAGGGGTGGTTGCACTTTCCACTACTGAGTTACATAATAGAGAGAGTAGGATCCAGTGTTTTTTGGAGTTTGACCCATGCTACAAGGTGGGGCTATTTGACCTCTGCTGTTTTTGACAATGACCATTCTATTTTAATCTGTCTCTCACAAGTACCCCAACTTTATGTAAGTGTATACTGAATGGCTGATGTGCCTTTAAACATTCCTCTTCTAAGAAAGAGACCACTGAAAGTGATTTATTTCTGATGAATGGCCCAGCAAAATAACTCTGACATTTTATTGAAATTTGTCAAATTTGTCACCGGGGAGTCACAATACTGTGTCTCAGTTATTATACACAGTCCTTGAAATAGCTGTGGGCATGTGTTCTGATTTCCAACACAACTGTAAAAACAACTTAAATGTTGCAACAAAATAAAATCTTTGGAGACATCTTTTCCATCCTGCTCCATCCGCCACCAGTGATTTAAAGGTCTTGATAATATCAGGTATGAACACCATTGCGGGAAGCAAAAACAATGGGGGCAGTTGACTGCAGGTTTTAAATTAGATTCCATTAGCTAAGTAATTGCATCAGGAATGCTCATAATGAACTCTAATTACTTGTGGAGGTCTAAATGAGAAAATCAGTGGCGGGCGGCGGTGGGTAGGGGAGAGTTCAGGCATGCCGCAGGTGACTCTCCTTGGGGAAATTCGCGTGACAAATGACTCAATGTTCATGTTCACTTATCCATACTCTAACCCAGAGAAGGTTCTGTGCCACCACTATCTGAAGCCATGTAGCATTTTCTGCTGTTTCACTTGTTTATATTGCCTGTCTTCTCTGCTTTTTTTTTTTTGCTCAGGTGTCATTTGTTTGGAATAGTAATTCACAGCAGTCTGCGGTTTGCTCCCTTCATATATTGTCAATCATTTTACTCCTGCACTCCATTTCAGCATCCCTCTGTCTCTCTGTACCTATATCCTGAGGCTAAATGTCCTGCAGTGTTCCCAGGTTGGCCAGCTCCTTCCATCTCCTCGGGGCCTGTGTCTTTGTATACTTTCAGTCTTGTTATGCTCTCAGAACAGGAGATTAGTCATTCAGTCAGGCTGAAGAGGAGTCGTTCTGCAGATAAGACTCATGCTGAAGGAGCTCCTTCTCCACGCTGCTCCATATGTCGCCTGAGATTGGCTCCCTGCTTATCGACACAGGACATTTGCATCTTTCCCACTATTTCATCCCCTTTCTCTCTATCTTTTTGCACTCTCCCTCAAATTCGCCCTATCTCTGAGTTCCTCCCTGAACTATCAGAATTACATACTTATTTTCCCTCTCTCTCCAACTGCTTCTCGTTCTGCTCTCATCCAGATATCTTGAACAAATGCCCTGTCAAATTCTGCTTTTATCTAGCATTAGAGGTTAGAGAAATAAATGAATGTTCTCCTCTCTTTATTTGCTGCTAGTACAGTCAATTATATCTGCTTTATATTCACACATTCAAAAGACATGAGTGGAATTGTTGAGCCTGCAGCATGTTTGGCCCCCTCTGTGTATTATAGGCAGTCATTTTTGCCTAAGTGACTGCTCAGCATGCCTCGGTTATGCATGAGAGAGACGACTGACAGATGCAAGTGACAGAAAATACAAGTGCAACTTAGGCAGAAATAAATATTTTCAACAGCAGAAAAGAAAAGAAAGAACTGTGATCTGTTTTAGTTATTTATATTTTTGTCATCATCTACATACGACATGATAATTATCATCAGTGTGGATGAGGAAATCAGCTCATTTTGTTTGCTAATGGAAATAAAATTGGTGGATCTAGTAAGAGGAACATAAATTAGATGGTTTTCTTGGTGATCATAAACAGCAGTTGATAGCGGACGTGCTTCTATCATCCCACACCAAATGAAGCCATCTTGCAAATGAAAGGCAGTGGAAGCCTCAGCCAACAGTTCTGTCTGTTCACATCTAATACTCACCCACTCAAGGACTGCCTATTCATTAATCTTACATTTTGGCAAAGTAAACATCACCTATAAATATAAAACAACAGTCACATTAAATACATGCTTTTTAGGGATCATATTTATTCTTGCAACCATCCGCTATGAACTTCTTTAATATGTGTATCGAGTACCTGTGGGATGTACATGGCAACTGGCCGGACTTTCTGGATTAGGATGGATGTCTATGCAAGCAAATGGCCCCCGAGGCAAGGCGCCTTCTGCTACTCTATACTTGGCTTTAGCCCTAAAATTCTCACTCCAGGGACACAAGTGATCAACATCACTTGTGAACCCCCCACCCTTTTTTCTCTTCCACCTTCTGTTTTTCCTCCTTCTCATATTCCTCTTGGACCTGCTCCTCCTTACATTCTAGCCCTCCCTTCCTCCTTCCTGGGCTGTGTGGCATGAAATATGATCTGGTTTGCAGAGAAAGGCCCAAACAGTGCAATTTATCAGAGTTAGAGACATACAGCAGTAAGGCACAGAGAGTACAGCCTAAACAGCCTCGTGAATGGACCTGACTCCTGTAGGTAATCAGTGGTAGCACCATATAATTTCTGTTTGTTATACTGCATCTCAAAATGACTCTTCCATTAGAGAAAGGTGCAGGGCTATACATGTACAATAAAGAACTACAGACACACATACAGTATACATTAATCCAAGCTCTGCCCATCTCTCTTGTATTCACCATTCACTTCTGTCTTTGACTGTCTCTTCTGCTATCACTCACGTTTTCTTTCTCTCCTCATCTCCCTGTGTTTCTTTGTTTACTTTCTCTGCCCTGCCTGGTCTATCACCAGATCCCTTTCTGTTTTCCCTTCTGAGTCTCCATCCCTCTAATCTTTATTTCCCTGGCATCTGCTGTCTCTTGTGGTAGTCCAGAGAATGTAAAGACGCCAGTCTCCCTTAGCAGAACACAGGTAGCCTAAAGACCAAGTTGTTTACTGAAGGCCCAGTGTGCTTTATTGCTTGCATGTAAAATGCATATATTTTCCCCACTGTCATCAATAAAAGGCAAGTAACAGAGTGAGACCAAGTGTCTTGTTAACTCTTTGTCAGCTTCTTAGTATAACCTCTCTGTGCCTTGCATTAACATGCTGTGTGGAGCATTTGGATGCATTTGCCAAGGTTTTCAGAGAAGCTGACAGTATGTGAACAGCTGAAGGACAAAGGGGTGAAGATTGGTGTGAAAGAAAAATGCCACAGTGAAGTATGCTTCACCATGCTAGCAGATCTGTGAGGCTGCACAGACACAGGCATGCTAACATGCTCACAAAGACTGTGCTGACAAATGTGCGGTAAAATGTGTGCCATGTCCACCATCTCAGTTTAGCATGTTACCATGCTGACATCTGCTAATTAGAGCTAAACATAAAGTACAGCTCAGGCTGAGTTTTGCAGGGTCAAAATTTTATTTTATCCAAGGTATTGGTCAAATTGAAATTTTGACAGAGCACCTCCTGAGGAGTACATGCTTGATCCAAAGTTCACACCAATTCATCCAACTTCATGGTGGCACCACTATAGGAAAAGTCAGAGGATCACCAAAGTCAGTAAGCTTGATCCCTTGGGGACCAAAGATGTCTGTACAAAATTTCATGATAATCCATCAAGTGCTTGTTAAGTTATTTCTGTCTGAACCACAGTGGTGAAGCAGCTGATTGGTGTTTGAAAAAGGGCATTTTGAAATTAAATTACATTATAATTAATAACTTGTTACTGTCTGTATAAAAATTAGTAATATTTCATAGTTAGCTGTTTTAGTAATTTATAATTAAATTTCTTGTTTAAACTGTGTATATACTGTTCTTTATATTCATTAATGTGATTAATTCATTATGTCTTGTAAATTGTAATTAATCTTTGCACAGGTGGTATTTAATACATGGATACTCAACTGAATATAAACTAAAAATCATTTAAGCTTGTTTTAGCTCATGTTCAGACTGGCAGCCAACCCAGTGTAATTATCCAGACTGGACAGTGATATCACATCCAGACATGAAAAAAATCCAATTCACTTTTCGTTTACACAGATTTGTCTCAGCTTGGACGCTGAAAGTCTTACGCTGATGTGGCATCCAACGTGCACAGGGCTGCATCTCTTCTGTCTCTGGTGTCGTCCATTGCAATGCACAGCAAAACATGCCAAAGGACACAAACATACATGAATGTGCCTATGGTGTTGCCACAGCAACAAATGCAGATGACATGGACTTTGCCTTGACACACAATTCAGCTTGATTGCTTGCAAATTACAACTCGGACAGTCAGTCCTAAAGGTCAAATTTGAGACGCAAATTGGATTTGCCAGGAGCAAACAGACATAGTAATTTGACTAATATTCATGCCACCACGTATAAAGAAAAAGGGTGACAAGTCAGCTACTGTAAACTGTTTACTGCTTTACTGCTATAAATGATGTACCAGTTAACGTGTGTTGTTGTTGTTGAAGCATTACAGCAAAGATCTCCAAGTCCTCAGCCCCAAGCATCAACTTCCAGCTACCTACATCCAGACAGCCACACCTATAGACCCTACAGATCGCAGATTTGATGATATGAAAATGTGTTATACGTGTTATCTCTGCACTTAATCCACATCAAGTGCATGTGCAAGCTGGTTTTAAAGATGACTAATTTACTGGCAAAAGGTGTAGGTGAGCTCAATGGTACTTAATGGTTAATTGCGTTGTATTTACCACAGTGTGTCACTTATGTCTGACTAATCCTGTGGGCACTCTCCTCACAATCAGTGTTGACAATATTATGTTCAAGAAAGTGTCAACTGGCTGTGCATTTCTTACAACAAGACAGTGAGAAGCATTTCATGTGTGAACTCTATCCAAACATATTCATCCATCAAAGTCATTGGCGGTGGGGGGAGGGGCGACGACACAATCACCAAAAGGGCACTTCTGTATGGATTTTGTTCTGTTGTGGAAGGAAGCTCGCTAATGAATCTCAATGACTTGCAATTACAGCTGCTGTAGTTACACGCCAGAATCTCCCGAGCATGTCGAGGAGAGAGGCAGGCTGCTGTTGCTGCAGTGGGATTCCTTCCCCAGGTGCTGCACTGTGTTGTGTAGAGAGGCTGTTATTGATTCCACTGGAAACAGCTTCTTTATTAAAAACCCACATCTCAACCATCTGGCATCAGGATCCAAGAGTTGTCCATACAAGCTACGTGAAAATTTAATCAGCAGCGTCTGTCCAAAGTGAATGCGCTTACCCTCTGAATGTGGCATGTATTATTTATTCATGCTTGCTCTCTGCAGCCGTCCTGTTGACCTTTGAATTACTATCTTCTTGATCACTTCATGTGAATACACTCAGCTGACAGTGAAAATGTGATTTGACATCACACAATACTGTTGACCTCCTATAGCACTGAGTGTAGCGAGGATGTTTACCACAGCCCTTCACTGCCAGCAGAGATGAATGTGACACCTTACTTTTATTCACTCAATAACTTATTTCTTTTCACTGTAAAGTTACAGGCATGTCTACATGGAATATATCATGGTCAAACAGCATTGTGATTTAAAGATCCTTGAGTGTCAGACAGGGTTTAAATTAAGTTTGGAATTTATGTCATAACTGCAGTGACCAGCACCTGGACTAACTACTTGGTATGTCAATGCTCACACAGGCTCATACATCAAAGAATGTCATCCTATACTGATTTTCTGCTCATTAACGTTCACCGTGTATAGAACAGCCAAACTCAGCCTGTGTCAGTAATGAGGCCAGTGACTGTCATTTGACCATGTCTGTGGGTGATCCAATGTTCTCCAGCAGAATCACAGAAATTGCATTTCATCTCTAAGAAATATGTATGACATGATAAGGTAGGCACATTAAACTGGTGTGTTGCCATGGATGCGAGTGAGGCTAAATAGTCTTTGCTAATAAAATAGCTGCAAGCCAAGCTGGGGGCCAGGCAAGAATGCTTCAGCGCTATCGCAGCAAAAATGGAGGTTTTCAATGCTTTTTAATGCCTTTAATGTACTCAATTGAATGCGTGATGAGCTCCATTGATTTAATTACATTTCAGCCGCCAGTGTTTAATTTATCTTGTCTTAATGTTTGGCTTTGTAGGGTTTTATTTATTTATTTATTCTTTTCCGTAACACTATGAACTTGTAAGTTTATTTAATAAATCTATTTGACTGAACAATATCTCCTATTTCACATTACATAGTACATTAGAACAAAGACACAGGCCTGCATTTGACATACCTCTCATTTTTAAAAGAAATTAAAAAACACATTCTTGCTTTATCACCAATGGACTGTCTGTTCTGGAAAGACTGTCCAGTTCCATGTCTTGACTGGGCATTGTGGGTAATGAAGTTTGGATCATCACAGTAAAACTCTCGTCCAAATGTCATTAGTTGGAAGATGGTGTTAAACGATGTTTAAAGGGAAAAAAAGAAGGTGTCTTTCAGAAATCTTGGTAATGAAATGTACTAAAACTAGTTTAGTCACAGCAGATGAAATATTGTTGCCTCAGGCTTCAGTAGCAGCATATACAGTATATCTTATCCAGAGAAAACACACCTCCTATTCAGACTCTATCTCTTTCTCTTGTAACCCTGAAACAGAATTGAAAGCCTCCATCTTGCCAGCCATCACAAAACTCTTACTTTGAGATATCCTTCTAGGAAGCCATATATCAGTGCTGTCCACAAACAAACCCACACCTGCATGCCATGAAAACTGAGAAAGCTGAAGTCGTTTGTGTTAGTGAAAAGTGAAATCATAGAGTAAATCATATTAGTGTCTCTGACTGAAATAAGTTTCCGTGCTCTACAGTGTTGACTTTAAGCAGCTAGTCATTCACACGTGAAATCTAGGATAATTATCAACACGAGGCTTCACAGCACCAGAATAAAAATCAAACAAGTTAAAAAAAAAAAAACAGTCAAATTAGTTTGAAATTTATCCTGCCTCTATTTACTAATGTGTTTAAACAGTGACATTTATTGAAGCATCAAAATGCACAACACAACAATCTTAATAACGAATGCGAATGTGTAAAGAGGAATAACTGATTATGACATTTCTGTCGTTGCCAGTGTGAGTTAGCCAAGCTTATAGACGCAGGAAAGAATGGAGCGAAGACATAGAAAGGGTTTACTGAAATGGAAATACAGAGAAAGTTAATGAAATGACTGAAAAAGGTCAGAAGGAGAAGCAGAGGGAATGAGAACAAGGATGAATGAGAGGGGAAAAAAAGAGGAAAGAAAAAAGATTCACCAGAATCTGCACTGGCCCAGCAGCAGCTGTCACTAGACTTGTGCCACTCCCCACAGCGCCACAACTGAGCCCAATGAGGAATAATGAGCTTTAGAAATCCACAAAGGTCACTCACTGCAAAGATCTCCCTCCTCAGTCCAGCCCAATCAGAAATGCCACCACTAGAGCTCAAAAAGAAAATTCTATAGTTAGGAGAAGGGGGTGAAAAAAAAAAAAAAAAAACCTAAAGGCGAAGAAAAGCAGAGCCAAGCACTCTAAAGAAGATCTTCACCTTTATCTGACAACCTGAGAGCAGAAGAGCGGTGGGGGGGCTACAGCGGGAGATGAGAGAATTGAAGAGGGAAGAAAGGAAGGAAGGAAAGAAAAAAGGAGGAGAGGAAAGGAACACATTAAGGATGATACGGGGAGATTGTGTACTAAAAGGGAGGCAGAAATTGTTGAACTGAGACAGTATAAGGCCTTGGTGGTGGGGCAGAGAGAAAGATAATAGGATTGGTATCATTAGAGGAAGAGCGGGGCAAGAGTGAAAATATGCTATAAAGCCTTAGTGTGTGAAAGAGAGCAATATCAGTGAGGATACACAGAGCTTCTTTAATCCTGGTTAAGTGGTCTGTCCTTCCACTCCTATACCTCCTCCTACTCAATGGGGATAGGGAAAGAAAAGAGGAAGGAATTAATCTTTATCACGCAATATATCATGCAGGAACACATGGCACGTAATTGTCTCCTTGAACTTTACAACATTTGAACTATTCAGCTCTGTAATAATGCACTATTCCCAAAATGCAATTTATGTGCAGAGCTCAACTGGGAGTGTTCACATGGCCCACATTCAACAGGCATTGTGGACACTCGAAGCAAAGACCAGTGACGGTCCAGTGAATAGTGCGTTTGTCGAGTCAAATATAGCAAGACTTGATGACTGAGTGAAGAACAGAAATGTCAATTATCCCTCGTACTGCCAACTTGAGATGTTTGTCTCAAGCTAAGTCATCCGTGGTGCTGCCAAGGCACAGTGAGAGGAGTAAATATGGTGGATGGCTTTCCTCTATGGTCAGAGTCAACAGTACTCCACACCAGCAATTCTTTATACTTCTCATACCACTCATGTACCTTAGGAGGCAGCACAATACAGCTGCTCTCCACAGTGCAATGGCTTTATTCCCACATTGGACTGTGCAGTACAGCTTCCATATTTGCTACAGTTTTTTTTTTTTTAATTATTAAAAAGCTCATTTTTTACTAAATAAATAATTACATACAACAGCTGTTACGCAGTATGTGCCGTATAAGTCAGTCAGTCAAAAGTGTCTGCACATACTGTAAACAATGATGATTTGTTAAGCATTTTTCATTAGGCTGCTTAATGAGACACCTGTCTTGACTTGCACTCTTAGCAATCTCACCAGAAGGCTAAATTAAGCAAACAAATTGGACTGTAACTAACAAATACTGACTAGATTTTATGTGGATGTTTAGATCTTTCCCTTCATCCTCACCCCTGAAAAACAGTAAGGCCCCTGTGCAAACTTTTAGTCTGTGAAACAGCAACTTCTTACCATCGTATTTGCATAATAGAATTATAATTTTCCAGATATGTATGTGTTATTTGAGTAAAAATTAAAATGCAACAATTCAATTTGAGTTTTCATTTTCACAAACTCGTACTGGAGTTCAATGGCCATATTAAAAGGAAATGGAAAAGCTGTTTGACATTTAATGTTTGACATGTTAATGTTAATTCAAATTTGAAAATTAAAATGAAATATAAACAATGTAACCTGATTTTCCATTTGAACACTTCAACTGCTCTACGTGGACAATATTCCAATGCAATAAACAAAACACTCTTCAGCAACAATGTCCTCACCCGCCACTACTGCTGCTACAAGTCATGGACATTACCTTCATCAGAGATTTCCATGTCCCTCTCATTCTCTGTCCCCAAGTCAAATCAAGTCAGTTTTATTTATTTTATAATGAATCTTCAAGGGGCTTTGCATAGGTCTCATAGGTGTTCTAAGTGTAACGGCAACACAAGCAACAGTCCCACCATTAATGTCTGGGGTAGAATACCAAGGGGCACCCCATAGTTTCCCGTCCCACTTATTTTTTATCTTTTGTCTGTAAACTAGGCAAAAAAAAAAGACGCATAAAAAATTCCCCCAAAATACCACTTGGTTGTGCCTCCGGTGCATTTTCTGTCTCTCAATGACATATATATTTTACTTATTTTACTTCGCACATATATCTGTAGCTCAGTTTTTGACTAAGTTGATTGAACCTACTTGAATCATGCACAGAAAAAATAATCAGTCGGTCAATTTCAGTTTTGCCGTAGTAACACTGGGGGTATGTTTACCAAGGTTATGGTGCAATACTTGGAGGGGTATAACACACGCAAAAGAGATAATTTACATGAGAGGTCAAGTCTTGAATGAAAGAAAAGGTGAGGGTAAACAAGCTGATTAGTTACAACGAGACTGATGAAGTGAGGGAATGGAGAGTACATACGGGTGGAATAATAATGAGATAGATGGCCAAGTATGAGGATGCACACTGATATATGCTGAGGCATGTACTGTCCTCCAGTTGAGTTCAGGATGACTTTTTCTTATGGTACACTGCAGCATCCCTAATGATTCAAACTACAGAAGTGCTTAGATCATCACAAGTGTGCTTTTACATAACACACTCATCCAAAGTTTGCACCAGTTAAAAACACCCACAATGCCCACGACACCCACAGACCACATGAGTCGACACAACACTGACATAGGCGTTTAAAAAAGATCCCCTTTGAGCTGGGCTGTGAAATGTCAGAATCTGAAGATGAATGATGATCTTACACCAACAACCTAAAATATTTTCTTATTTTTAACTTCTACATTCTAAATGACTTTACACTGACCTCAGGTCTCTCTAAAGGCAGAAACAAGACAGTGACTCTAACTTGTGTAGTTGCACTTGGCATCATTTTCTTCCCAGTAAAACAGAAAAATGGTTGGATTTGTGATCATTTCTCTACTTTACCAATAAATTAGGGAATTCATGCATGTTATTAAGTTTCAGTGCACCTGTATGATTCAAAAACACCAAAGGCTGGATGAACGGCTTTCTTCCAAATTATATTCCCTCATTTAGTGTATGTATGATGGTGGTGGAGAGTGTTAAACCATCTCCGTTTCCAGTGAAGCTACTCGGGAGAGTTTCTCTCAATCAATACAGTTTATTTTAATTCTGGGAGACAGCTATGCTTGTTTATAGATCTCAGAGGTCATCAGAGAGCATGTGTAAATTCTGTTTCAGTGTGGATTGCCAGGTGAAAGGTTCCTCCTTGTTGATTTTTTGTTGAGCTTAATTTATTCTGGAAGTCTCCTTGAGATCAAGATCTCTTTTGCATTCTGTTGTCTTTTCTGTTGTCTTTTCTGTGTTATGGAGAAACAACCATTTTACACATTAAATATTTTTGAACTATAAAACAAGATTTCAGTTAATTAGGCGATCAAAGGCAGACTGCAACCTGGAGAAGACCTGATTTGCTGTGAAGCCATAGAAGATGTCATCATCAGCATAAAAGATTTATTGGATTTATTTATTTTCAAACTGAGCTCTGTAAGCTTGCCGGAGATCCTGCAGAACCAATTGAAGTTGGGGTCACCCATGATAAGCAGCTCAGAAAAGCATACTTTTACCATAAAGTCCTAATCTCTTCCAGAGAATCATTAATTGCACAGTTGGGGAAGGGGTTAATACCGATACAAGTGATGTGAGCATACCCTTCAACACATACTGTATGTCCAGAGCATTCACCAATCAGTCACAACATTAAAACCAGTAACTGCTTTCAATGTTGGAGCTTATCCGTGTATAGTCACATTCATGAGGCACTGAAGAAGACTTAAGTAGAGATGCAACAAAGCAGTTCTCGACAAAAATCAGTATGCCAACCCCTTTACCTTTCCTGTCACATGTAAACAAGGTACAACAATAGTTATGTCTTCAACTGGAACATGCAGGATTTCTTTGAGGATTAAAATTTCTTGTGCAGTTTGACTTCAACACATGTACACAGTCAATTTTTAACTTTGCACATGCATTTGAAAAGTCAGGTACAACATCCCTTGGTGATATTTATTTTCTTACAGTATCATCGACACTGTCACAGAGTGCAGGGTGAAGTCACGGGCAGAATACAGAAGAGGTGTCATGTAACTGCACACAGTGCAAACTAAATAATTGAACTGGAGTAACATTTCTGCCAAGTGTTCCCACGGTCAAACTAAAACACAGAGAACAAATCAATTTTCATTATCACTGTGTCATTTTTCTACTGTGCCCCAGAACTACTGTAAGAATAATGCATTGACTTTTACACTTTACGTGTAAAGGCTTCGCTCTTTCAGTGCTTGTTTCTGTTAGCTGATATGGGATGAAGGTTCCATTTTAGCAAGAGAATACATGGAAAGGTGGAAATATTTTCAGATACATTTAAGTAAAAGTTTGGAGCTGTTCGGGAAGGACTGGTTTAAGAAATTAATAGAGTTTTATATCAGTTAAATGCAGAGTGGGTCTTTTATCGCAAACACACAGTTACACATCAAGTATGCACACACACATTCCCATAAACACACACATCAGTTGGACTGCAAAAGGAGAGAGCAGACATGCAGAGTGCGATTACACCAGCATGCAGGAACATCTGCATGAATTATCGCCTTGGAGCTATTCATCACACCCAGAGCGCTTCCAAAATACACTGTATTTGTAACACAACACACAGGCCGAGACACACTGCATACACACACATAATCTTCCACAAACTAAAGAAGGAAGGAAGAAGAGACTGGAGGTGTGCCCAGACCAGGTCAACCATGTCGGAAAAAATCTCTACATTTGAGAAAAATAGGACAGTTGTGTGAGGGAAAAGAGGAAAATTAGCAGGTGGACGCTACAGCGCTTAGCCTCGGGATTGATCACAGCCACCACACTGACGTAAGCCTCAGAGAGGTCAATAAGGAAAACCATTAGCTGACAAATGGCCACCACTGTAATGTCATTATAAACTAGGCCTATAGGAATCAGAGGGTATATATCAACACATGAAAAGGAATAACAACAGCACAGACATTAAAACTAATGCTTCCCAGTGATAATCCCGTGCTTCTTACTTTGAAATGATCATTAAGTTGCACTACTCAGATGTAAATGGGACATTTCGGTCATTTCAGTGCTTTCATTTATGCTTCTAAGCTCAAATCCTCCATATTTTTCAGGCTCACAGCTCAGGCTGTTTCACTCATGGGAACGTAGGCCATTTGGATAAGACCAGCATCAGGCGAAATTATTTTCTCCTCTCACTTTCTCGCTGTGTCTTTTCATCTCTGGCATGTGTCCTAATAACACCAGGTGAGACACATAGAACACTGAAAAACAACACTGCAGCAATATTCAGGGCACTTCCACGGCCTTGCTTGCACATGCATGTACACCCCCTTCAGTGATGGCCCTAATGTAGGATTAATGTTGTCATTTGCACCTATTGTTCACAGTCTCCCCGCCTCTTCTTCATCTGTCCTGTCCCCTTGTGTTGCAGTTTTCTCTGTAGCCTGTAGCCTTCCACCATCCCCACCTCCTCCCAGCCTGCTTCCTCTCCCCCCTCCACTGACTTTTAAATGAGCAGAGCACATATACCACTACCTCCATTAAGCAGACCCTGTTTGCCTTAAGGTGCTGTGTGGTGTGTGAGTATGTGCCTTGTGTGTTTGTATGCACACAGGTGCGCGCACACGTGCATGTGTTTATGGAAGTATTATATGTGCATACGGTGAGAGAAGGGGAGAGAATGAGGAACAGGGGAGGTAAGGAGGGTGCAATGATGTGTGTGCATTAACTGCATGTGTGGGCGGGTTGTGATCACGTACCGCTGAGGTCAAATTTGCAAAGATTGAACATAAACACCCACATTCCTATTTTCCATTCATCTAGGGTGGAACAGCCATTAAATCAGTGACCTGGTCTCCCTGCCTGCATGTGTTTATGAGCCTGTATGTGTGTAAATGATGCATGTGGATATTTAGGAGCACAAACGTGAACCTCAAATAATGTAAATTATTTCATGAAAAATGAGCAGGGACAAAAGAGGGCCAGACAGTTGTAAGCCCACTTGAAGAAACATGTGCGATGTATGATTTATGGAGCACCTTAAAACAGCCGTAGGTCTAGCTTTTAAACATGAATGAATCATGTTTATCTTTCACAATAGAAACAGCCCATAGTTATGGTACTGTTACTGGATGATAATCGGTTTTGTGTGTTTTTGCTTTATCTCCTGGGAATTTCTACATGTCGCCTGTGGATGCTTGACGAAGCTTTAACAGTATGGATTTGCAGCGACAATGTGAAAAATCCCACTATTCCCTCCTCTATTTCTCTACGCTTTACAAATCAATATTAGTGTGACCACCTTACTTGATATTTCAATGGTGGAGTCTGATTTGATGGAGAATGCACTCTGGGTAAGTGTTACAGTCACTGCAAAATGTATAGGAATCATTTAACCACGCTTTAGGTGATGAGGTGATGGGGTTTTTTTTAGATTGCAGTCGTTAGTGCTTCCTCAGCCATGGTGAAAGTTTACAAGGCTCAGATGTATCTTTCGTTCATTAGCACACCAACAGTGTTAGCAGTGTTCCCCTCACCCTTCGACTTCCTGCATCACCACATAGCACATTGTCAAGCCTGGAACAAAACTGTTTGCCCTCACTGCCCACTTCACATTTTTTTTTAAATATCATGCCTAGTAAGAGCCAAGCAGAAATCAAGAGTGCCCATATGCTTCAAATATTGCATTTGTGACTTGCAGGAGAATTTATGTCCCTTTTAGCCCTACCTCTGCAGTAGATGTAGTTTTAAGAATTTTTAACACGATAATTGAATGGTTTCTGGGGAAAATCATGTCAGACACAAATTATTATTCAAAATATTTGTATATGACTTGAATAATGTCTTGAGGGGATCTTTAAATGGTGGAATAGCAAATAAACCACTCATCTTCCACTTTCCTCCTCACACCATCCTTTCCTCTGCTGTGCTCCACTCCCTTTTATCCCCTCCATGGGTTACTTCACGAGAAAAGTAGTATAGTGGTAGCAAGGAAGGGGAGGAAATAAAGCATACAGAAAATGAGCTTTGGGATGACGCATGAAAGTTGTTTGTTTCCTTCTTCATTTCCAAACCTGTGGGGCCTCACAGTCAGTCACACAAACAGGAGGGCAGAACATTGGTTCCACTTACAAGCCAATTCAAGCACAAAGCAGCTATGTCCAATTATGGGAGGTGCAAATTAAAAGTGCAAATTGCAGTGTAAAAATCTCAGAGTCAAATTTAAATGTAAAACTTGAAGCCAAGGTACGTGGAGCATTCTAATGAAGCCACTGAAGGGGATTAATATGTTGGGTAATTGCTGGATCTGTTCTTTCTCTCTAAAGCCCCTTTTTAATCAACAGTCCACTAATTACTAAACCTAGGGATGTTATGAATAAAAAGCTGTTGGTCTCAAGAAGATGGGTGGACAGAGAGATAAGAAAATGTGGTTTGTCCCTGCTATCCATTCCGAAAATGTGTGTTTTTGATATTACAATAACAGAAGGAATTGTTGGAGGATGCATGAGCAGGGGCGAAGCTGCAAATTCTGGGCCTCTGACAACAGCATAACAACAGCTCAGACACAATAAATATCTACAGTCTGTGCTTTGTTACAGGGCCCCTGTCTTGCTCTAGGCCCCCTAAATCTTTGAAAAGATTTCTTCCCTTAACAGCACCCCTGTGCTGGAGTGTCATATTACCATGTTTGCAGGTCTCATGAAACTTTGAAACAGTTTTGGAGAACAGTCTCCAAATCGATCTGTTTATTCTGCTCAGTGTTCCCAATGCTGGAATGGTGAATTCATTTCATATCAACCTTGGACACTGACAAATCACCCTGGAAGGAAGATACAGTGTGGACTAAGACTATACAGAGCAGAAAAGCGGGGTGAGTTATACTGGGCAGCTGAGGAGATCTCTGAATTATTTCCCATTGACAATACACTTCCAACATTGTGATGGCCACAAAATATTCCTGGTAATTCATTAGTGCAGTTCATAGCAGTGTTGAAAAAAAAACAGTCTTGTTTAGTGAAATAAGTCAAAGGTACAGAACAGTGAATCAAAACTTTGGAATTTCAATACGAGTAATACCGCACTGTTTGCAGAATTATCAAGCTTTAAATTCTGTCCACTGCTTCACTAATTCCAGCACTTACAGTCAGAGGTTTAAGGTTTATAGAGCTTATTAAATACACTCAGGTCTAGACAAGCTCTGTTTGAATCAGAAAGGACAAAAAATATATATAGGACCACTGTACTTGAAATAAAGTCTTTTTTTCTGGTTTGTGCTAAAATGTGATTTTTTTTTCACATAAATCACTACAGAGCTTTTAGTGCCACCACTCTGTAAGCAGATCCAAGCACTGTACATCCCTGCACACCCAGAGGATCACCGCCATCTTCACCGGTCAAATCAAAAAAGCAAATAAAAGCAGTCATTTCAGCCCCAAAACATTCACGTTGCAGTTACATATCCTTCAGTAACAGTGACAGAAATCTTATCAAGTTTCTGTTATAATGGTCCATATTTAGCATTTTTAGCATTGCCCACACTTGTTTACTTGGCTTGCAGCTGGTGTTCCTTCACATTCACGTCATATCGGAAGAAGCAGAAGCATGGACTTCTCATTGTGACAGCTTGAAAGCATTCCTGTGTTTTACTCATTTAAACACCCGCATCAAAAATCATTTTTATGTATGAATTTTATGTATGAAATCAAATCTAAATGAACCAGACATCTTTTGATTATTTGGCCTAGAGTGAACATGACAGATGATTGTGACTTTGCTTCGACTGCCAACGTTTTTTGATTCCCTGTACTCCTAGCAACAGACATCCATTATTTTCGATGCCAACATCATTATTCTCCTAAGTAACATGCATTCACCCGTTTCTTAAAGCTTTAGTTATTAACTTCAGTCATGTGACCATGTGTACAGCCAGTGCAGTATATTTAAGTTTGTGGCTTAATGGATAATCAACATGTTAGATGCAGTGGGACTTTAGATTCTGTATTTAGTTAATTATCACATTTTTGAACAGTAGACTACACCCATGGTCATTTTGATTTACAGAATTTATATATTTTATGACTTTTTATCTAATTCAACATGTTCTACAGTGACTTAGTATTGCACCTCGATGAAGTTGGATGACTCTTCAGCTTTGTGTGCAATCATATTGTGACCAAAACATCACACAGCATAAACAGGGTTGTTATACATAGATGTAATACAGTTTTGTCAGGATAGAGAGGACTTTCATAAAGAAGTGTGATGGCAGGAAATTTTTGTGACGACGTGGCAGTTGTGCAGCGCTCATTAGTTTGTCAGATAACGCATTCCCTGAGGGGATATGGCAGCCTCCCCCTGCATTGCTAAGTGAAGCGCTGACAGCTGTGACATCAAATCACTGTTTGAAAGCGTAACTCATCGCTACGACATTGTGTCATCATAAAAAGGAGGCCATACCTGCTAGTCTCAGTGCAACAAGCTTCACGTTATGACAGCCAGCTGCACCAATCTGCAGCATGAAAGAGGTAGGTGGCAGGTGGGGGCTAAAGGATCTGTGGCTTTGAGAGAGGGGGAGACGAGAATGAGAGGTAAGATGCACGGGGAATAGGAGTAGAGAAAGTGGGAGGGCAGAGTGGAGTTTGAAGTATTACATGGAACCGGGGGAGCAAGACATGAGTGGAAAGGAAAACAAAGGACAGAAAAAAGCACTGGCAGAAACAGAAGAGGTTAAAGCAGAGAAAACAGATGGATGAGAAGAAATCTGTCTGAAGTTTGAACAGACAGATTTCTGTAATCTCATTCAAAACAAACTCCATTTGAAATTAATATTCTGTCCATACTCACGTTCAGTTGCAAAAATGGCGAGACCGTCGTTTCATGACAGTCTAACACTTTGTCCGATCAGAGGCTTAGGAGGGGATTCAAAAGGAGCCGGCTGTGCTCTGGTAAACACAGATCACTGCCAATTATCACCCAAACCAGCCAGATGGCTGCCAGTGCTTTTTGTTTCCTTAAATGCCCTAAACAGAGATTTACAGTTTACACTGTGACATTGTGATGTCTACATTTTTGGTACTGAAAAGGAAGTGACAAAAGAGTGTTTTCTAAACCAAAACTACAAATTCCTAGGTGATACAACTGTGACACTGATTCAGAAAAGGTGCAGCTATATGTATACAAGATGTACTTCTCTGCAGCTGTGTCCTACAGCTTTTATTTGACGTGACTTTCAAAGAGAACCAGTTTTTATGAAGTCAGCACTGTGATTTTGACAAGCTGAGTCTCAGGCTCTGAGTGTGTGGTCTATCTTCTTTTCCTGCGTCACAGAAAAGCATGTGGTTGACTTATCTGAATGGTTACAAAACAGTAGGGGGTCCCAGGCAATACCCGTGGGTGCTTTGCAGACTTCCCCCCCTAGCTTCAGCAGATTCCATGCTGAGCTCATTCAGTCAACTCAAATACTGGCCACAGTTTTGAAGTCAAGAATAGGACTTCTTCTGCTGACTGAACTTTTTTGTAAGACTTTGATTCCCTCGCTTGTCAAATGTGTCACAACTAAAGTCAGAAACATTATTCTCCGCAGATGAATTGACAGTATCATCCTGATTTAAAAGACCTGGACAGGCAAACTCATCTGCAGCTACCCTCAGGAAAAACTGCACTGCAGGTTTCTGCTGTAGAAAAACAATTTCCCACACCTCCCTTCTTCCAAGATTTTTCCTTGGTTGATGCAGATAGTGCTTTATTTGCATGTTGTTCAAACATGTAGTTGTCATATGCAACAGTTGTGTTCTCACATTCTAAATGTACATACAGGTGGTGTGATTATGAACCTGCTTGATGAATAAAAATCTGTTTGCTTAGGCATTTGATTCTTCTTCGTAATGGCTGATCCACATCCAACCAAACAGATTTGAAGCCAGGCCTGCTCTCATCCAAAGCCAGCAGAGGATTTCACTGCAAATTGATGTGGTCCCTTTTACTATGTCCCTGCCTGAGTACTGATAGAGCCCCAATAAATCAAGACAATCACAAGGAGATATGGGAGAGACTTTGCAGTAAATCCCACTGGGATCATAAAAGTACAGCATCTAAATGTGTCTGTCCACACTACCTGTCTCTCTGTATTTCACGCTGTCTGCCCTATGCTTCCTTCTTTTGTTGTTCTTTCATTTCTTTGTCTCCCTCTTGATTTCAAACACTCCCTTGTCAATGTTAATCCTAATAATTTTTTTAACTGTACGAGTGCTGATTTGCTCTGTCACCTTAAATGTTCACTTACTTTCTCAATGACTGTGCCAAATTTCTAATGGCAAAAGTAAAGTCATTCATAGAAAGAGGATTAGAGTGCACAGTATTACACATCACTGGGTTGTGGCTCTCCACAACCACTTGTTGTACTTGTCACTCGTGGGACTCATTTTACTTTGACACTGCAGTGGCTGCTGTGCACAGACCCATGGAGCAAGCACACGCAAGAAGCCACCTGGCAAATCACAAGTTCCCAACAGAATGTCGTTTTTTTTAAACTTACATATATCTTGACAGTTTAGCATAAACAGCAATGAAATTGAAATGAGACCATTGCCATTATTGAGCCAACATTCATCACAATAGTTTGTTCAAAATCTGTATGTGCTCATATTATTGTGTACTTTTTTGATCCTACATCTTACACATGTTCAATAAGCAAAACAAAAAATTGTTGCCAAAAAATTGCAGTCATCAAGAACTACAGGGATAGAGACTTCTCACGATGGCTGAGTCTAGAGCAGATCTAGGTGAAAAAGCAGCATAGTGTTCTTTTATTCCTCTATTTTTATAAATAAATTGTCCCTTTAGGTCACAGAACTCCCCAGAGTGACATCCCTTTATGGAGATGACCTGTGCCTGCTGAAATATTCCAGGCAGTTTTAGCACCTCCAGTCCTCACTGTGAATCACCACAGTCAGCATATACCAGAATGTCCTGCTGTGGGGCCACCTGCCAAGTACATTTATCACCATATCAATGATGTTGTGCGTTGCGTTCCTACAAGTGGTGAATGCAGGTGCTTTGGTACTCACTACCTGAATACCCAGAGGTGTAACAACCTGACTGCTCCTTTATTTAAAGATGTTACAGAATATGTTTTTCTCATCAAATGAGATTATTTTACCAAAGCCGATGGTGGTGCGGTGCTTATATTGACCAGCAGGTGGAGAAGTTTTGTGGAGTTTTTTTCTATCCTCCAGCCCCCACCCCTGTCCCTCCTCTGTCTGTCTCATGTTGCTCCAGATGAGAGGAGTTTCTACACAAACTTCATTCCAGTCCACATAGGGACAACACATGTTGGAGACTCACAGAGACCGAACAGAGAGTAGAGAAACGACACTCTCAGACTGGACTTATTTTCTGTTGTTGGATTATTTCTCTCAAATCAGGGTCTTCATGTGTTCTCATTTCTGTATCAAAGTATTTGAGGGTGAGAGCTTCTGTGTGAAGTGTGAATGCGATTGTAACCGCTTGTAGACATGGATTCATCCTTTGTTGTGACTCTTCCGCTGGCCCTTCTCCTCTCTTTGCATCTACACTGCCACTTCCTTGTTTGGGCCGCAATGGACTCCTGCTATGATGAGGAGGGTATCCCGAGCCGTTGCATGCCCAAGTTTGAAAACCTTGCCTTCAATCACACTGTGGAGGTATCAAATGTGTGTGGTTCCCCACCTGAGGACTACTGCATGCAGACTGGTTCAACGCGGTCCTGCCACTACTGTAACGCATCAGACCCAGACCTGAGCCACAATGCCAGCCTCTTGACAGACTTCCACAGGAATGAGGAGCTTACATGGTGGCAGAGCCAGTCCATGTACTATGGTATCCAGCACCCCACTTCCGTCAACCTCACCCTCCATCTGGGTAAGAGCACCACAGAGCATTGGCAGTTCAGTCTGAGCCCAAGCTTTCTTCAGTTTATAGTATGTGTTTGCTCAGGGTTCAGTTATGGCCTTTGTTCTTATAATGTTACACATTATGTCCTATTTCATTTTAAAGTGCTTGAAAGCTTTTTATGTGCATTGTATTTGCTGTGTCCATGAATAGAATCTGAATATCAGACATAGATTTAGTGCTTCACTGAATGCAGATGGTTTCCGGGGTAGTTGAATATAAGTGTCATCAGTTTTTCACTTTTATTTTCTGTGTGACAGAATACATTGTTTTGTGTACTGCAAGACCACTGATGGGGAAGCCTTTAATACAAAACAGATGTCCTCAATAACACATGATTTGTATTATTCAGTGGTAGCTCTGATCTGTCTTCATAAAAAAAAGTCTTTGGCCCAGACATGGCTTATGTGTGACTGCATAGCCACAGTGGAATGTTTGAGAATTTGGTTGGATTTAAAGTGGATCAGGAGAACACACAGTTCCATCTAGCATGGCTAGATAGCAACTGAGTGATGGCCCACATTTACTTTCATTCAGCCCACATACGCCCATGGAGTATTGGTGACAAACCCAGCCAAATCTGGCTGCCACAGTGCAGTCACAACTCAAGCTGACGAGGCTTTTTATAGGTATGAATTCGACCAGAACTTGACTAGAATACAGCCACAACATACAGCCTTCATAGAAAGCTGTCTCCAGTATGACTGGTGCCAGACCATGCTCACGTTTATATAACCATTTTAGCTTGAAATCAACATTTCACATCATATCAGGTTACAAATTAAAACAGATTTCTTGCGACAAGTTCAATTCATTGTTCTCATTTCAGCAATCAAAAGGTTTTTCTACAGCATACTGCCCAACTGTCTGTAAACAATAGCCACTAAATATTTTCAGGGAAATTCCAGGAAACAAGCAGCTGACAACCTGCAGAAAAGCCCCAAGTTTGGCAGGAATAACTCAATAATAAGGAAAGAAGGTCCAACTGGTTTCTTAGACATTTACATAAAATCCATTTGGAATTCAAAAGATACACTTAGTTTTCAGGGTGGTAAATAACATTGACCCCTGCAGCCAGAGTTTTTTGCTTTTGGTTGGTCAGCAGGTCTACTGTCACATGAAATTATGCTTATTTTCCCTTCACTTTGGTGAAAGTTTTCATATAACTTCTGTAAGGAAATTCTTCAGAAATACACTTAAATCTAAATTTAGTTAGGAGTTTTTAAGTGTAGTCAAACACCTTTTTTTTTTTAATCACAGTTACTGCAAAATAAAATAAAAATAATACAGCAACGTTTTCTAAAAGAACAAAAAAAAAATAGCACTTGAAAAGCAAAAAAGAATTTTAAGGATTTCCTCCTCCACAGTCTTTTCCTCTGAGAAAATGCATTTGCCTCACTTTTTGTGCACTGCGTACATATTTGCATCTGAAGACATTCCTCATTTTACAAAATTTTATGAGACCAGCTTGAGCCATTAGCATCATTATCCCATTACCATGCTGCGGAAAACTGCTGAAATAAGTAACACAGCACATTTGTCACTTTAACTGAATTAAATAGTGCCGATTAATGTTACAAAGAATTAATGCAAATCTTTCTATGAAATTACCTTCCCCACTTCCATTTATTTGCTGAGCCGTGTTTGAGTGTGAATGTTCTGGTGCGTATGTGTTTGTAACAGAGGGTTTCTTATCGACAAGGGTATTCACACCAATTTGGGGCCCCAAACGACTATTGCTCAGGGTCCCCCTTTAATATTAAACTAACTTTAATTAATATTTTTTGTAAAGAGTACATTTAATAAATTGAATATAGAGGCTGAAAACAGCAGCTTGCTGTTTATTCTGTCTTGTCTTTGCTTATTTTCACCGCACTTGCCACTGATTGCTACCAAACCAGAAAACTTAGTGCTCTATTTATTCTGAAAGAAACAATACATTTTAAGAAATATGTGTATTGGCTTTCTTGATAAGACTAAAATAAGAAGACCATCTTGAATGATAAATCAACCTGTCTGTTCTAAAAATTAATATGCACCTAGTGACTGAAAGACAGTATGAAAAATCAACTTCCAAAGAGTTGACACTTGCCTGTGTAGAGCCAATCCATCACAGTGAGCATTATTAATTCATTCATTTTCTCAAAGTTATGTTACTGTGTGGTAATTTAGTTGAAAGATGGTTGATATATAAATTGCTCAAGTGGTTTGTTACACAAGAATTTTTCCCCAGCCTTTGACTGATGACTCAAACTTGCCCACAGGTTTGAATGTCAGGGAAAATCTGTTACCCTGAGTTAGAACTGTAGTGACCTGTCAGGTACCCTGATTTTGCGCAATGTGCTGCTGAAATATACTTCAACCCTCCCTGCTTTTTTTTTTGTACAGGACAAATGGGAAAATAATGGGTTTATACATTGATAATTTTCATCAGTCCACTCCTGCTGTAGACATAGACCACATCTTGGGGAAAATTTGGGGTCTGAACAGTAGATGAAATCGATTACCAGGTTGTCTATAATATGTATATAATATGTTTCTGGCCACCTGGTGGGTGTAAGCCCATTCTCCTTCTTACTCCGTTTTGTCTCCACCAACTCCTGAGGGAAATATGCTGTTACAGCTGTTAAATGTTGACCTTGTAGTTATGGTAAGAGTGACCCAAACAAAAAAAAAGGCGAAAACTGAGATTTTGCCTGTGATTTTATCTAATACGCAGCCCTGGCTCTGTAAAGCCACATGGAACTATTCCAGCCAACAGGGGGCGTAGGTGGTCGTGCATAAAAAAAAAGTAGTAGAAGAAGAAGGGGGGGTGCGGGAGCGAGTGCTAGAGACGGTAATTTTGGGACATGGTAATCTGTTGAATCCAATCTCATTCAACATAATTGCTTCGTCAAGAAGGAGAGATAGACCTGTCTGTTGATGATGAAAAGTTTTATGATCAGGCAAAAGGTGGAGAGACCTCTGAGGGTTGAACGACGTGAAGACGGATGCGGAGGTTACTCTATTTCTACTCGACAGGTGTGTAAAGATTAAGATTAAATGTTACTTTATTAATCCTCGTGGGGAAATTCGGTTGTAGCAGCAGTCACAAGGAACGCTAGTTTCGCTAGTTTCGCTAGTTTCACAGAGCTTATGGGTCCGTGTTGTTTGCTAATGTTTGTGATGGCTAATACCAGCAGGTTAGTTAGCAAGCAGGTACCTGTGTCACGTGTGGGTTTCGCTAACATCAAATGACCTGACCTCCCTGCCTGTTAGCGTGTTAGATTCGCAGCAGCAACTGTAGAACGTTTGCTAACCTACGTACTTTCTAACATTAGTCACATTACTTGTTGTCTCCTTGTTTGCTCTGTATCATGGTATTTGTCCGCATAAAAAGTCAAAGATTTTATAGCCACGAAGATCTAAATATACAACTTTGCTAGCTTAGTGGGATTATTTGGATTGATGTTTGAAATGCTGTACCAAGTAACGTTACCTGTCTTGTTAGCTTGTTAGCTACAAATTATCGCGCTTTCTTCTGTCTGTAGTCTTGTACAAAAAAAAAACAACTATGTAAACAACTAACTCTCGCTAGTGGTACTCTGTGGGTTTTGGATGCTGTGTTTGTGGAAATTTAGTTTTTTTCTGATAGCGTTATTTATTGTAATATTGCTTCAACTGTGAAAAAGAGTATCCAGTTCAATGCCGTATGACACCGTGGATTGCGCCATATTCATATAATTAATGTTAACGTAATTCTCAGTAGAGTTGTCTTAATGAGTATTTCGATCCGTTGTTATTATGAAAATATTGATTATATCCTCTTGAACTGTGGTTAGAATCACCTTTGCTATACCCTCAGTACTGTGCAAAAGTTTTAGGCACTAAACAAAAAGTGGACATGCTTCCAAAAACAATGCCATAAATTGGTTTTATTTATTAACTAATTTCACACAAACTGCAGTATGGGGGGGAAAAAAAGTATTTGGCTTGACTACCAAATTTTTAAAACCTTTTTAAAATTTGTGTGCAGAGGTGTAAGTATCTTGGAGAACTTACCATGGTTCTGTGGATTTAGGCTCTCTCCATGTCTTCTGTCTCTTCATGTAATCCTATACTGACTCCATGATATGAAAGATCAAAGCTCTGTGGGGGCCAGACCATCTGCTGCAGGACTCCTTGTTCTTCTTGTTACTGAAGATAATGACTCTGGTTGTATGTTTGGGGTCATTTTTATGCTGCAGAAAGAAACTGGGACAGATCAGATGCCTCCCCTGATGGTATTGCTACCATCTTAACATCTAAAGTACCTAAAACTTTTGCTCAGAAATGTACGTGTGTGTGTGTGTGTGTTTGGACTTCCAACAACCAGTCAGGGGAGGCAGCTCCCGTTCAAAACTAGAAATTTTCTTGACAGGTCGGATCTCCTCCCTCCTCCTCTGTAGGTGGAGAGTGGGCGCTCCCCCATCAAAAAGCTCTGCTTCAAAGGAACAAGAGACAGGGACAAAATGATGACAGAGGTTGAAAATGTCAGAACTTTGACTTTACACAAACTGTTATATCACGTGTTCTGAAAGCAGGAAGTGTCTCCGTCAAATGTAGAATATTGATTTCCAATAGCAAGCAGATGTCTGGCTGTGTTTTGAGGCTTTGTTGTTTATAATCTCTGGCTGGTTCTTTTCCTGGAGAAAGGTGCCAATGCTGCTGCTGCTGCTGCAGAGGTATGTTTTGCGTTGTCTGGAGGGTTTGTTATTCTTCAAACAAACCAAACACCCACAAGTCTGTCTCACTCAGACTAAATTGACCTTTGCTCATTTCAGCACTATTGCCAAACATGTGTTTCTCAATACCCGGTGCCTTTGGATTATTCTACCTGCACTCAGTATTCATAAAAGAAGGATCATTATGTTTTCATAACACACAATTTTATGTAACTGTATACCGTTAAATGTTGTGTGTGTGGCATCCTCATCGTCTGTATGAAAGCTCTATGTTCCATCTGGGTTGCTGGTGGGGGGTGCCTTTGACATTACTGTTTTCTTTTGCCTCTCCAAACAAAACAAGCGCTCTCTGAAGGGAATACAGGCAAATGCTGGGATGATAAACACAGCACTAGGATGCAGGGACACACATTGCAGCCAGGTCAGAATGGGTCTGTGGAAGACTAGAAAGAAGAGGGGGAGTTGGGCTGCTTCAAGGGGAGTAAACAAAACATAATGAGGAAGAAGGGGGGAGAAAAAAAAGAAGATGCTGGGGGGTTTGCTGGTGAGGAATTGGGGTCAGATTTTTCCCACAGAGACTTGGTGAGTAACACACACACACACACACATTCAAACAGCACACATTGATGTCTACAGCTGGTTCTCATTCAGAGCCGTCAAAGAAAAGCAACATCCTGTCTCCGATGTAAAACAATGATAAAAGTCTACCACAGTTGGCGTGACGCGCTCACAGCCAGATTATTGGTGTGCATATGAGACACAATTCTCTGTAAGAGACTAGGAATTCATTTCTAAACTTTTAGGCGCAGCAAGATTAGGCAAGATAAACCCACTCATCTGTGTATTTGCTGATCACAAATATCTCAGCTTGAAGTAAACAGATTGTAAATATTGAGTCTACAGTACTTGTGGCGAGTTTCGTCTAAGCCTTTCTCAGTCTGGGCAGACGAGAGCAGCTGTGTTAAGGTGACATGGATGACTCAGAACAGGTCAGATGCAGTACTTCAGCAGCCCCCAGCCCTTCCTCTTAAAGTAGTATATGTCCAAGCAGTCGTTTTATTGTTGTGTCTGTGCACAATGTGAAAAGCTTTGGTTTTATTTGTGATTTCACGAAGTTCTGGCTTAGTCCTGTAAAGTCACACAGTTTTACTGTGTTATCAAACTTGTCTTAGTGTTCAGCGCTTAAAGACCTGTCGCTTGGTGAACAAAGAGAGAGCTTCAAACGGAGATATCCAAACTGTGAAGATAAATGTGTGAATTCTGTCTCAGGGCAAATTTTCTCTTTAGGTAGTTTTTGTTGTATGCAGCTTTGCTTTGTTAAAACCTAACAGCTAAAGCCCCCCTTCTGTTGTGCCCGTATAAACTATGCGCTCCTGAAAGAGAATGAATCACGAATCATTAAACATTATGCATACAAACATACAAATATCATTTGCAATTAGTCTGCAGTTCATCACAGGGGATATCCAACAAATGTTTCATCTTCTGCCTCTTTTATGTTTTTTGTCTCAGTCTCAGCAGGGCTGAGCTCACCTCATGCAGGGAGTAAATGAAAGCTAAATGATCTTAGGGCTCCTAAAGGAAGGATACCATTAGAGTTTGCTGCAGAGAAAGAGACAGAGATGCTTGTTTCTGACTTGGCAGAGAAACGCAACAGATGTCATTATGGCTGTACCAGAGGATGGCATCCCTCTACGAATTTGCAGAGTGGCGGAGACTCAGTATCTAATGATGTAGAAAAAAATCCCCAAGAGTGCAATGAAGAAGCCTGTTCTACATGTTACTTCTCACTCTGGTCTCAATATGACTCCAGTTTGTGTCTGCACAGTTAATCCTTTTTCAAGTTGCACAATATTTGGCAGACTCTGAATGTGTGTTTGTACTCAGGAAGTATAACTCTGCAAGTGTGTCTGATATGGCTCCAAGATTATTGTTTGAAGTGTCCACAGTGAGTAAACAATGGGAGGAAATGACACCACTCAATCATAAAGAAGCATTGATTCTCTGTTTGCCTTGAGATTAAGGAAGAAGATGTCAGCTTTCTTACAAAACCAAATAAGGACACTTCACTTTTCCACACAGGAAGCATTGTCTCATTAATTCGAAATCCTGTTTAATAAAAAAATACATATACAACTGAACTGCAATAGCAAATATGTTTTGTATGAAACATATTTGGCTGTTAAAAAAAAAGTCTTTCATTCATTCATCCAAAAAAAAAAAATCCTAATTTCTATGAGACAGGGTTGACCTTGGAGACTCGTGCCTCCATTTGCTATGCACCTTCAAAAATACTTTGCAGACATTTCTTATGTTACAATGTGATACCAATTATAACACAACTTAGTCTGATCTGCTAAATCCCCCAACACCAAACCAAATGGAAATCCGGGTATATCTCCTCATTTGCTCCGGATCCTCCAGATGCACAGATTGTGCTCTGAAACCCATTTTCCTTTTTCGCAGATTGAAGTCAAATCACTGTTTTAGGGGGAATACAAGTCTAAGAAAAGTCTTACTTCCTCTCTGCTTCTTTCTGTGCCCACAAATCGCCATTAAAACCTCACCTTATGTCATTCAATCAAGGACATGTTTAATTCAGTGCCATGCTCAGCCCCTCATGGCAGTCATTAGTGTTTTGCATGTTTGATTAATCACTTTTGTGTCGATCAGATTGGTTGCTTTCTTATCATGTCTCAGATGTTGCATCATTCTGTATTTTAACCAGAGATTTGACTATACAGGCACTTTTCCCTTCTGTGATTTTGCGCTCATTGCCCTATTCTATCCTACAGTTAACATAAGAAAAAAGACTTTTTTGTCTCTTTGCCTTTGACCTATGTTTCATTTCTGAGGTCCATTATGATCTGGATAATAAGAAAATAATCCTGGGTATTCTTCTACTCCTGCAGGAATGACATTCATTTACCCTGCACAGAGGCACAGGAAATTAAGCCTGTCCCTATTGTTTTCTGTCTTTTTATAATGCAATTATGTCAGTTTTGTTTTCTTTGCTCCTGGGCCCTAAACTATCACCCCACAGTATTTGTCTCTTACATAACCAGCCCCTGATCTAACTGTAGACTACAATGGATGTACTTCTAACAGTAATTCTTTCAATGATTCCATTCAAATCTAATCATGTCTGTTTTCCACAGGGAAGGCCTTTGAGATAACCTATGTACGATTGAAATTCTACACCAGTCGGCCGGAGAGCTTCGCCATCTACAAGCGCACGGAGGACGACGGGCCCTGGTTGCCTTACCAATATTATAGTGCGTCTTGTAGGAAAACCTATGGGAAGGATGCTAAGGCCTACATTCGCCCAGGAGATGATGAGAGGACTGCTTTATGTACGGATGAATTCAGTGATATCTCACCCCTCAGTGGAGGAAACGTGGCTTTCTCCACCCTGGAGGGACGGCCCAGTGCATACAACTTTGACCAAAGCGTGGTTTTGCAGGTGAGGCCACATTTCGTTTGTATAAATATTACAGCCATGCTTTTTTTTTCCTCCCCATATTTTGGTCAACGTGACTCCACTTTCATCTGTTATCTGAGTGATTTAGCAGGAACAACTAACTAAAAAGCTGCCACACATTCTTGTAATGCAAAATTTGAGTGTAGCAATTAAAAACAATTAAAACACAAATTAATGAAAAATAAATATTTATTAGAGACAAATGTTATATATAGATTAAACACAAAAAACATTGAACTTTTTACTACTTTTTAATGCCTGTTTTAATGCATTAGGTTTCAAGGCCTTAACCCAAAATGGATGTTAGATCCTGCTAGTGTTGACCTTTCCAATATTTTTATTTCAACAACTTTTGGGGAAAGACATGTCTCAGTTTGACAGTGTGAACAACTTTCTTCAAAAAAGAGTTATTATTAACCTCTAGACACAAGGTCTGATCTCATCACATACGTAGCGCATTGTAACAGTGCTGTGTAGCTTAGGTTTATAATGGCATGTAATGCTTTCGGTCAACACCTCAAGTGTGAATCATCAAACTCGCTCCACTCTCCAACATTTATAAATAAACAAAGACAGTGTAGCCATACAAATATACCGTATATTCATGCCTTCAAGCCCTTTTCGAGGCAGCTGAAGGGAATCTAATGCTGTGTTTAGCTCTGATTAACATTGATGACGCCTTGAGAGGGCTGTGCTGAATTAATGGCAACCTCTTGAGGGCAAGTCTGGGAGGGGTGGGCACAGTAAAGCCTGGCTAAAAATGAGTAAATAAAGCTCTTGCTGCAGACTCTTTGACAGGGCTGTGAGTATGCATGCACGGACCTGTCCATGTATATGCTCTGCTTCGCTGCTGTCTTGTGTGTATTTAATGTATCTGCCTGTTTAATGTTGTGGCTGATCGGTGCATACAGTGAATGGAACCTTGTCACGGCAAATTATGTGAATTAGCTAATTAGAGCAGAAATCCTAGAGGACCAGCTACTGAAGGAAGATATATCATGATGCTAAATACATTAATAATAAGGAATACCTCGATTTCTGAGCAGATGAACCATGAGTATACGTTGCCAGAAATAGTAGATCAGGATATTAAATTATGATTCTCCGGTTCCGATGGGCAAGGAGATTTTAGTTACTGCAGATTTTCAGTCTCAAACTGAAATCTATGTAAACATCTAGCCAACTGCTGATGGTTCATTTTCTTTGGTTTACTTAAATTTGTAGGAGACAGACTTGAATGATTGTGTATTTATCTACTACTAATTTCTTCTGCCAAGTACATTTAGAGTAAAATGTTTTTAACCGGATGATTATGTTCAGTTTTTTTGTTTTTTTTTTTCCCCCCAAGTGTTTTACCGTCTTGTACCACAGAGGCCCTGCAGTGGTTACAGTGTGTGGTGGGCATACAGAGTGCAGGGCTTTGATACTGGAGATCGGGGTTCACGTTCTGAGTCCTGCTTTCAGATAGATTTAGGCAACAAAGGCTTGTTGGATAAAGTCATTTAATTATTAATACAGGAAAGACGCCCTGTTTTGTGCCTTCAGTCCTTAACCAAAACCATAATCTTTCCTTAACCTTCAGTTTAGTACTGTGAGTACCAATCAGAGCAGAGGCAATAGAAATAATACAGTAAAGCAACAAGTCTTTTAAAGCCCATTGACGGAATGAGAAACAAACTTAAATGACCTCTTTAGGAACAACATAGAGAACAAACCTCATTCAGAATCTAATTTATTGCTTCTTAGTTGAAGTCCCACAGCCACCTCCACATTCTGATCCACAGGATGTGGACAATGTCCTGGCCTCCCACAGGCCAAGTTTTTTCATTCTTCCTTTTTATTTTTTCCACTGTCCCTTACTCTTTCTGCATGCTGCTATTTTTTGTTCCCTGTCTCTACGACAACAACAGAAATTCCCACCCTGTAGTGGACATACATCTTAAACAATAATCTCCCATTATTTCAGAGGGAGTTTTATGCTGCAATGACCAGACCACAGTCATGCCCCTCTCCTGCCATGAGCAAAATGTTCCTTAAGACAGTGTTAATGGTGGCATGTTCTTCTGTCTGACCTTTCTCCTAAAATATAGTGTAGAAGTAGGTCTGGAAATGCAAGACTACCACCTGTGTAAGAGAAGCTGTCCTCCTCCACATCATTAAATAAGATGAGTAAGGGTGTCTTTTGGAGGATATGTGAAGGATGTGCAGTGCAGCATTGCATAACCATAACCCGCTCCCACCTCTATAAAAGAAGCCATCTTCCAAAACTTAATAACATAAGAACGCGGGACTTTTTGGAGAATATGTGATGCTCAGCCTGCCAGTGTATCTGCTGTTTAGTGTATATGACTGTTATAAATCAATTTAAAGATGTTTAGCTATAGCCAACCCAAATTGCAATATTTCTTCCCAGCTCTCTCTTTATTTTTTTGAAACTCATCTGTGAAACATGTTGTGTTTCAAATCTCTGAATATGACATTCAGTGAAAAACTGCTGAAGCTCGACTCTAGCAGAGTAATGGCTTTTTGTTCACCAGCGCTGGTGTATTTGAATAATGTTTGACTCATTTCCCCCTAAACAAAATATATTTAATTTGTGAATAAAAGCTGTTTCATAAAGGTTAGTTTTAAAATACATGTGTGAAGTGATGAATAAAAGTAACTTAAATCTTCAAATAATCACTTTTGTAGCAATGCAGAGCACGTTGGCTGATTCTAATAGTTTGTAAATGATGAGGATTTACTGTGACACTAACATTGTTTTATTTGCTCTTCTAAACCTCCTTAAGATATGAATTTTAAAAGGAAAAAAGAGTGATGCAGCTGACAAGCCCTTAGGGCTACATATGGTATCTCTGCCAGCATGAATACCTTAACCCCACCCCCCCCTCCCACCCTAACACACAGATGCTTTCTGTGCCGGATGCTGTCTCCTCATAAAACCCCCCCTCTCATCAACCACGGCACTTTGAATGGGTGACATATCTGCAGCCTCCTACAGAGTAGAAAGAGGCAGCCTTCCTCAAGAGTGATCCCATTTTAAACTGGGAAAGGATGGAGGAAAGACAGAAGTGGTGAAGCCACATCAGCTCTCAAGCATATGCTAAGCTGCACTGAGCAGCAGGATAAAGACATTTTCTCCTCATCTCTGCTATGTGAGGTCCCCGTGCATTTGCAGCAAGTGAAAATAGAAATAAAATGCACTATTGGATTAGCTTTAGTGTTGCTACGGGTTGAGCATATTGTGTGGCAGGCTGCTGTCAGTAAGACGACATACAGCCGCATGAAAGAGGAATCTGCATGCAGGACTGGATTTGGCTCCTGAGCTTCAAGTCCAGAGATTCTACTTCATCTGTCTTGCAAGGACAACAAAGAAAGAAGAGTGGATTAAAATAAAAAAACATATTTCTGTGGCTTAGCACTAACCACTTAACGTACACTGAAAAAAGACCTCTCTGGAAGTTTCCACATGCACAAGGATTGTCTCTCTCCACCCCATTATTCCCTGATTCATCCCTTTTCTTCCTGCTCAGTGTGTATTACTTTGCTTCACCTCCTGCACTGGTAGTTCTACATTTTTTGCATGAGAGCAGTTTTAAAGTGCTTACAAGAAAAGGTAGTGCAGCCCGGTTTTCTAGTTCAGAGATTATTAAACTGTCCTTTTCTGATTAATCCCTTCACACTGGCCCTCCACCACTGTTCTATTTCAGCCTCTCTATCTCTCTGTTGAATAAATGTGGACTCTGGGAAGCTGGGACAATAGCAAGCTGGAGTCTAGGTTTGTAGGACATACAGAATTTCACCTGGTTTGCTGAAATTTTGTGAAGTGAGCATTGTGTTGTGTAGTTGGAAATACATGTTCCATGCATGAACAGAGTATTTTTCTTACCACGAAAAAAGGATTATGTGGGATTAAGGAGTTAAGGGACTAAGGATTATGTGAAGGAGGCATGGCAAGAAACAGGTAGCCTGAGATCAACAGTAGTGTGATAGGAAGAAAGGGCATTGTGGTCGGGGTGGGGGACACTTGCCATAATCTTAAATGACCCAGGCTTAGTTACAAGTCATGGAAGGAAAAGAAAAGCAAAAATGATCTGGTAGCAAACTTTATTTTATTTTTTTGCCAGAAAGCTTGCCCAAAACCTCACCTAGGCTGAGTTTAACTGAAGTTATCTTACTTGCTTACATTCAGTCGTTTGTTCATTTTGTCAGTTTGTGCGGTTGTCACAGAATTCAGTGGAAGTGGTATGTAATGATTGTGTGTCCACAGCACACTGAATTCATCCCATTATATCTGTACACTGTAAGGTGCGAAAACAAGAGGGCACTTTTTGCTTTTATGCATCTTGTAAAGTCTCATCATGAGGTGAAATCACTTTGTGAGATACAGGCCTCTGAGGATGGCAGCACTGTTCCAATAAATACCCATATGATTCTGTTTTTTACACTTCAGAAAACTCATCAAAAAAAGCCTTCAGTCTATTTATCTAGGAGAGTTTGATTCCCAGGTGCGTTCGTTGTCTGTTCCTCAGTCAACATCTTTGTGTGATCATTCCTGCTCTTTGGTGTATGTGGCACCACTGTGACCAGCTGGATGGAAAAATCAATCAGTTAATACATTGGTCAGCGTGTGTGTGTGTGTGGGGGGGTTAACAGTGTTCAGTCAGTAAAAAAAAAAAAAAAGGTTTGTATACATGTGTCAATGTTAGATTCTGTTCTATTGTATAGGTGTTACTTCCCTCTCCTGTAAACGGTACAATGTTATTGTATAAAATAGTATCATAAAGTGTTGAATGATTTATTTTCTGTGTATGACATAATTAAGATCTCTATCAAAACTGCTTCTTCGTATTAAATAATTATGTGCTGAGAAAAAAAAATAATTTGGAGTGAAGTAAAGGTTAACATTAATATTTCTGAATATACTGTTTATTATTGTGAAACACAAATTAGTATTGAATTAATAAGCTCTGTTATGCAAACTTATTTGTGCTTTCATTTCAACAACTAAAGCTTCTGATTACTCCTCATAATCATAATTAATGTGCAAAAATACACAAGCTCAGTCTTTCTTCACCAGTCACAGTGTTGAAACGGCTTAAATAACCAGGGAATATTGTCATATCTTGTTGATCTATTGAACCATTAGGTGTTTTTATTTTCATGGTGAGGTCGTGTAAAGTCATAAAGCCTGTGCATGGGCGGGTGATTGGACTTCAGTTACATTAAAACCTGACTACTAATGGTGTTCCTGGCTGTATTTCAGTATGCTTTGGATGACATCGACCCACTGATTATAAAGCTGTGGGGGATCAATATAAGCCAAGAATACATAGATTAGGTGGCAAATCTCTCAACAGACCTGCCAAACACCCTCTCTCCTTCACTCCACCGCTCCCTCTCAGCCTTCCTCTTAAACAACAAGATGAGAAGACCCATAATTGACTGTGATCTGTTCTCCCATTAGAATAAAAGGCGGATCAATTCCACCATTTCTTTCATTAAATCTCTCATTCCCCCTCTATTTTAAGGGTGATGGGACAGATGGGTATAGTGAGCAGAGACAAAAACACATCAGCCGTCCTCTTTGATGCAAAAACAAAGTGAGTGGAATGCAAAAGAGGATTTGTTTCCACATAGTGAATCATAAAAATGAAGATGAGACATACTCTTCTTTGATGGTAACATACTAGTTCCAGCTTGAGCTACAAATACTAGAAAAACAAGAAGAAGACAAGCAACTCAATACAAAGGGGCGGGAATGAGAGCAGCACTCAAAAATATCATTCCCACAACAGCACTATTTATTGAATATAAGATGAAAGGCGTAAAAAGGCGGGAGGAGAGGGCAACAGGGAGGGAAGTGCATCCAAGCTATTTGTTTTAGACAATAAATACAGCCCCTTACACATATCCAAAAAGCTTTTCCCCCTGTACTGTAAATAGTGAGTAGTTTATTTCTATATTATTATATCACTATACTTATTATTATACTTTATTTCACCAGGATAATACTGTATATTAGAAACAAACAATAAGACACTTAAAATATGTCAAACAGATGGTACGGTCTGTATTTAAAGTCCTGTAGAGTATTTTTATTTTATTATTTTATTATTTATTTTTCTTTTGTAGAACTGTCCAACTTATTCCCGCCTCTCCAATTTTGGGCTGGTGGTGAAACCCCTCGTAACAGTTCTGTCAGATACGGGGAAGGCTGTGTGATGCACAGATTTATAAAACCCACTGTCAGTATAGTTACTTTTGTCCTTTCCACTGTGATGAAATTATAGCTATCTGCAGAAGTTTCTCTGTCTTTCTGTGGTTTTTTTCAGGCTGTGGCCTGTCATGAGACAGGCAGCTCTGTTGATCACTCACTGAACCTGAACCTCTGTTCTGTTATGCTGCAGTGGTGTTGGGAACCAGGCTGTTCCCCAGCAATCTGAGCAAGCAGAGGGGCGTTGTATATGATGATGATGATTATGATGAGGAGGAGGAGTTTTCTGTTTATAAGTGCCTTTGCTCTACTAATTACATCCAAGCCAGCAACTCATTTTTTGATAGCCTTGGTCTTAGTTATTTGCAGTGTAGGCAAGGATCAGACCTACCCTTCCTTTCTCTTTGAGGCTGATATAATATCTTAAACCACAAATGCCTCTGTGTGAAATGTACTGTAGATTTTGCAAAATTTCCAAGGAGAGACATCATGACTCCCTCATCATGTCTCAGTCTCAACAGTTTTGTGAATCCTGTTACGTTAGTCCACATATCAAGTGGATGTCTGTTGTCATCTCTACATGAGCCTGGCAATTTTGCTAAATAGCACTTTAGCAGCAATCACACTCCCTGAAGAAGTCCTTCATCTTCACATACCTCTTCATTAAGCCAAACCTCGTCTGCGTGAATATGATTATATTGCAATATGGAGGTGATATTGGCTGACTGTGAGGTTTTTGTATGAGTAATATGGGATAAGGGTAATACATGTAGGATATCTGTCACATTTTTAGCACCTTTATGAGTCTCTTCTACTTCCAGAGAGCCACACGCGATGACCTCCCATTGTCGTTGTTAGGAGTTGACCTTTTCTCATGTCGAACTGCAGTAAAAGAGCTGCAGTTAGGTGACTTGCATTTAACTCTCTTATTCCTCAGAATTTAAACCCTGCAGAGCTCTTGCACAAGCAGCCGAGAAGCAGGAAAGATTTCAGTGCTGTGATTGTAGACGGTGATTGGCTTTGATGAAAACACATCTATAAAACAAGCCTTAGAATCTGATTTTGTGAATGCCGTGTTTTTCAAAAAGTTGATGTAATCAGAGTAAATGCCCCAAGCACTTTGTTTTTTTTTCTAGAGTTGTTTGTTACAATATTGCATTTCTATAGACATGAGCACTGATCCAACTAATGCAGAAAAATCATACATACATAAGGGGCTGTAGCCTGCCATATTTTGTATGTCTGACGGTCAGTGTTTTTTTTTTTTTTTGGCACATCATCAGAACATTTTAACCAATGACAGTTTGCATGACCACAGAAAAGGACGCATTTTAAAGTCAACGCAAGCATCAGTGATTAGTCTTGATGTGTGCACATACACTAATTTATGTAAAAAGCCACGTCTCTGTTTTCAGAATGCTTCAGTGACAGATAATACTGTGAATAGATCACTTAAGGATTTTTTTATTCCTAGAATTCACATTTCAATTGGCTTTCCTCGCAGGGAAGTGAAGATTGGGCATTTGTGTCAGGGGTTAAAAACCCCGCTCTTTACATACAGATTGTCAACAGAGCATAAAATGATCTCTGTTCCTCTCTGTGGCATGTCAGTGTGCCATTTCCTCTGCATATGGCTCATACGGAGTTATGCATATTTCATGAGGCTTAAAACAGGAATTGCATCCTGCCTGTTTTATTAGCATTTTAATCCCTTTGCAGATTTGCCGCTTGTGCCTCAGTCTGAGGAGCGCGTAGTTTCAATATAGAGACTTCACACGCTTCATCAGCTGCTTTTAAAATATATCTCCTTGTCATTTTGAGAGGTCAAAGCAAAATTACATTGGGGAAAAAAAGACAACTGGTGACACTTCAATGTGCAGGTTTTTTGTCTCATGCATATGTCGTCTGCATAAATATAGTGTTCTGTGTTATGCTAGTGATCCAATGCAGTGTGTTTTCATTGCCAAATGATGTTGATTTGGAATAAACAACAGTCACCTCGTAACGCGGCATTTAGATGTTTTCTCAAAAGTAATGGCTTACTTCAAAGGGGGCTCTGTTGTCAAGTTTGTAAAGCGCTCTTTTTTCAATAATCAGGCAGAAGATGAAAGCTGCTGTATGAATTCAAATTTAATTTGTTCAGTCATCCATTAAAACGGTTTGTCTGTCTCCCCTGCCACCAGTCCATCCTCTCTCTCTCTCCCTCTGTCTCTCTGTCTCTCTCTCACTCTCTCTAGAATCTGTGTGGCAAATTGGAGCTTCAACATTGAATGACAATGAGTAAAGGGGGGAAAAATACATATTGAGGGCACAGTGAACTTAAGCAATTATATTAAAAAGTTATTAACTTTGGAATGAGGGACACAGCTCTCTTTCCCGGCACTGCCTGCAGCCAGAGGCTTCAGAGTTCAGGGAAATGCTCTGAAACGGAGAGGGGAGAAGGGAAGGAGACTGACAGGGGAAGAGACAGACAAGAGAGATTTTAGAGGTGAGGATGAGGGTTTATAACCCCTGAGCGGAGATGACCTCTAAAACTGGGTTTGATAAAAAACTTTGCTGTGTGTGACCCGATGTATGTCTATGTGTGCGTGAACCTGGTCATTTAATCATTAGACTGTTATTGTCTTAGGGAAAGTACTGGCTCATTGCCACTCTTAACGCCTCTGCCTATCCCTAAGTCAGCATCATTGTAGCATTGTGAGCTCAAATTCCAAGGGAGTGAGAATCAAAGTTAATTAAGCTTTTGCTGTGGTTTGCACAAATAATAAGTATGGGCTGACTACTAATTAACCCTAAGAAACTGCTTCCTTTCAGTGCAGTAAGTGATATTTGGAACTATGTCTGCTTTTCATTACACAATTAGCAGTGTTCCACCAAGCATAACTAATAACTCTTCCATATGATAATGGTCTTGTACTCTATGATAAATGGAAGAGAGTATTTGCTTTTATGGCGTGTAAGAATTTTGAAATGCTAACAATGCATTTAAAACATTTTATCATCTGTGTATGTGTTAAAGCACGAGAGCTGAGTGTTTGAAACAATAGCTGTGTAGTATCAGTGTCCTGAATGTCCCCTCATTAGTGGAGGTGTGAATCTCATGCATTTTAACTGTAATGATCATCAGTTTGTGCTAATCATTTATTTAATAATTTAGCAATAGGGCAGGTCATGTCCTTTGCTTGTTATGTATTGGAAACATTTAGTTTCACTGCTTCATATTGAAATAACATTTAAAAAAATGGGGAAAAAATGGTTTATTTAGCTTAGAGACAGACAGAAGAAGACATACAAGCAGCAACAACAACAAACCATCCAAGGGAGGGCACACTAGTAACAGATTCACAGATATTAATTTCAACTAATGTGTCCTTAGTGGTGCACAGTTGGACTTTTAATAAATATGACCTTACAAAGAGTGGTTACACAGTTCTCTCATTGTACAGTGATGTTTCTGTCCCTGAGTCTCTCTGTTGTCAGAACCAGTAAGGCTCTCTTGTTAATGCTTTGCACAAGGTGATCCTACTTTATTGCCAACTGAAGTGTTTCTTGTTTGTTGGGGGTCTTTTTGACAGTCATAGTGCTTGTTGGCTTTTGGGATATTTGGCTTTCTTCTTCATGTCTTCTTTCACAGGTTGTGTTTGCTCAAATCGTTTTAACCACTAGTGATCAGTAGGGCTTAAGAGATAGCAGTGTCAGCTGATCAATCTACCAATTTGGTCCGGTCAGAAATATCTTAACAACTTTTGGATGAATTACCATTAAATTTGTGCCGACATTCATGGTTCTCAGAGGATGAAGCACACTGATTTTGGTGATCCCCTGACTTTTCCTCTAGTGTTGTTTTTGGCTCAAGTTGAAATGCCTCAGCATCTACTAAATGGTTTGTCGTAAATCTCCTTACAGACATTCATGTCCCACTTTTAATGATTTGTAAAAACATTGGTGATCCTTTCACTTTTCATCTGGCACCATCATCAGATCAGATCATCAAATTGAATTTGTCCAGTACTTTGGTTTATGACTTTGGTTTATGACCAAATATCTCAAACTGCCTCCGTGTCAGACTGCTTCCTGTTTCCATCTGTGTAACCCCCTCACTGATTGAACACATCTCGTATTGTATTATTTAATTATGAGGACATTATGAAGACGATTTTGTTCGTTTCACTGTATTTAAGGAAAATCTGGCTCTGAGATAACCCAGCACTAAACATGGAAGTACAGCTTAGATGACAAGGCAGAGATGGATGTGAAATCAAAGAGAAGATGGATAAGAAGATATTTAGTGAGCACAGGGTGAGAATCATCTCTTATCGCCTGTGCATTCTCTTGCTTTGTTCTGAACAATTTTTTCTCCTGCAAAGTTAAATCATCATTTCTTTTTCCTCTACATTTCCTCAACCTTACTGCCCCTCATCTTACCTTAATTTGTTACATTGCTGCTCAGTTTCCCATCTCAGACTTCACAGCCCCTCTCATAAACCATGGATGAAAATCACGTTATGTTCACGTAGTGCAGCACAAAATGAAGAATGAGCATCTGTTTACCCTGGCAACTGCAGTGCATCAGGGTCATTCACTGTTGTCCAAACCCCATTAGCCAGTAGAGCCATGTCAAGCAGGGGTAAAGTCGATAAGCAAGTGCTGGAACAATAGCGCTTCCAGCCAACTGCACTCAATTCTGCAACACTGTAGTTACGATTACTACAAAATAGCAGCTCAACAGCTCTCAGTGGGCTGCCAAGGTACTGTAGAACCTGGTAGAACTGTCTGGAAATCCAGAAGTGCACTGCAGCCAGAGGAGTGTAGAGGTGAGGCCGACATCAGGGGAGAAAGGAAAATAAAGAGGCGAGGTATAAAGTAAAATGAGAGAGCATTTCAGGTAAGAATACGAAAGGTGGGATGAGTTACAGCTGCAGAACAAAGTTTTGCTGATAAAGAGCCACCAGTTGGTCTAGTTAAAATTAAAAAATAATCTCTCATTACAAAGACCTGTTAATCAGAGATTTTTATACACAGGGCCACAAGTCTTCTAATTAGACCTTATTGACAGAGCTAACTCACAGGTGTCAGGGAAGTCCAGTAGCCATGCTCACACCATCCATGTAAGGGTTAAACCAATCAGGAACACATGTGTAGCATATTCACACCAGATGTTCCAGTAAAGGGACTATGACCTCTTGATGCCCCAGCAGTTTGCCTCTTGGAATGTCAGGCACCGAACATGCAGGTGGTCTGAATCCCAAGACCCTTCTCCTTTGAAACGGGAGGATGGCAGTTGCACTGAGAGATCAAAAAAGCCTCTAAGCAACTTAGTTCTGTTACTGCAGCACTGCTCAGGCTATTTTAAGCTGAGAGAGATCATATTAGGTGCCTATGAAGAAAGCCTCAGAGGTCTTAGTTGTGTCATCTTTGTTATATTTCTTGCTACTAACCAATTAAGCCATTTTCCATTTTTCAATTGCTGAACAAAGAGTAAAACTTTGTTGTTTTATATGGTAACTATTTTTAAGCTAAAGAATGAAAATGTTATTACATTTGCTTAATTCTCATTAGGCCAGTTAACACCAGTTATTTTCATGATTCTTAGTCTTCAGAACTCCAAGAAAAACTTTACCGTATGAAAATCAAGGTGCAGACATTCAAAATTTGTCTTAAGATGTATAAACTATTAAAGTTGACTTCTTTAAGTGTTATCATTGCATGGTAATGAGGTTGTCAGCAGGGACTGTTTTCTGTGCTCTGATACAAGTCAACATGCTAACATTGGCAAATTACCACTAAATATAAAGTACATTAGATTTTGTGGCAGTTCATTTAACAGTTAAGACATTTCAGCAAAAGCCAAAAATGTCAACATGCTGGTGGCGTGACAGGTAGATAGGGTAGAAGATATAGTGTGGCATATATGTTTGGCTTTCCAAAATAGAATTAAGATAACAGGGTATATATTTGATATGTATATAGAATTTGTACATATATTTGGATAGGCTAAAATAGGTAAAAAACAGTCTTAACTGTTAGGTATTATCTGATGGACTTTAGCACCATTGGCAAACTGTAGCGCCTGAGAAAAACATGAGTGAATGAACTCATCACACATGTTTTTAGTCTGAAGCCCATCCACTCCAATCTCCTTTTCTCCCATTGCCACACTTCAAAGACACCTCTGGGGAGAAGCTTCAAAACGTACATTACCAGCTTTCTCAGGACTGCCACAGAGTCCCAAACCAGCCAAGAAACAGACAGAAAGTTTCTCTCCAGGTATTTGTTTTAAAGTTGGTTCACAGGTAAGAGATTCCTCATGTCATTTGTTCTCCCTTTACCTGGCCTCACTTTTATCTTCCACCCACTGTTGCACTTCCCGTTTGCTTTTCCTCTGTTTGTGTTATCCCTTTTCACTTTCTTCTCCCACTCTTCATCCTGTCTTTACCTTTGCAGTGGGCTCAAAAAGAGGAACTTAAATCATATCAGGGATGGGAGCTCTGCCAAGTGCCATCCATTATACTGTAGTAGTGCTGCACTGTTGTCTATTTTTTTAATGTTTTTTTTTTTTTTTTCATATTTTGGCTTTTGTCTCCATTAATCCCCTTCTTTCTTCACCTCTGTTTTTGACATTAACTCAGTTTCCTACAGCGCGCTCATTATGTTTCCATTACATCTGCTCTCTTCCCTGCCATCACCACCAACACCATCACCCCTCTCTCCTTTCCTTGATCCACAAACTCACCATTCCAACTTTTTCTTTTCTTCACTCAGTCAACTTTTGCTGTCTTACACAGCCTTGCTTCTGTGGTCTCTCTTCATTAAAGCCCTGTTCCTCTCGTTCCTACTTCCTATCTGCTTCCTTGTGTCTCCAAGAGTGGCAGCAGCCGACACACCGTCCCCCTCTGGTTCTCCTCCAATTTTTTGAAGTGGGTGACATCAGAAGGTGTTTTCTAACATCGCTCTCACCCTGTTGATCCTTTCTTCTTCCCGACCTTTTTTCTCTTTTCCAGGAATGGGTGACAGCCACTGAACTGCTCATCTCTTTGGACAGGCTTAACACCTTTGGAGACGAGTTCTTCAAGGATGCTAAAGTGTTGCGCTCGTACTTCTATGCCATCTCTGATTTCTCTGTGGGCGGCAGGTAAGAGACACCTAAAAATGTGCCTTTTAGGGCAATGTCAGCCCGCACAGCCAACAAAATGTTGAAAAATGAGTCACTTTAGAGGTTAACCTTGAAATTTGTCCCATCGAACTGTGGTTGAGCCAAAACGTAAAAAGCTCACTTTTTGTTAGATTTAAACACTACGTTAATGTTTGTGAAACATCATGGTTTCCAGTAAAGAAAATCACTTTCCCATCTAGTGTTTCAAGTTAGCATGGCTTTTCCAGTCATTAAACAGTACCACAATATTTTCCAGATATTGCGGATACTGTATGTTCAAAATAAAATGCCCTTGTTATGTTGATAAAAACATTTTTGGAATGAATTAACTTCCCTTCAAAACACATTTAATAGTGTAAATTTGCTGTTTAAAAGCTGTATATAATCTTTAAAAGGGCAGCTGTTTGCAAAACTGCTAGGAAAAAAAAAAACCCCAAAACACCTTGCCGTCTGTCAGGTTGCCATCAGATAGGGTAAACCAAGATAGCCCTCCGTCCTCCTTCCACTTCTTTTGGCTTATAACTCAAAGTAATGAGAGAGGACGTGGTGCCAAGGACCACACTGCACCTTGGTGCTGCAGATAGAAGTGGACAATTAAGTAGCTGAGATGAAGCCTTCAGAAAGAATATAAACTTGATCTGACACCTGTCATAAACACTCAGGATCACTGCGGCAGCATGACAAATTATCCATCAATGTTGCAACACCTGGGGGAAAGACCCACATGACAACATGTTAGCTTTGTACCAGTGCTTTCTGTACACATGCCTTTACACCTCAGTGCTACACCTCAGCAATTCGACCCATCCTATTCACAGGTGAAAGACTCCTTGTGGTTATAGAATATCATTGCAACCATAACACAAGGTGGAGTTCTGTGAAAAGAAAATGTGCTAGAATTGTGGTGGCAACGCTTCACATATGGAACATGCTGTTTATGCATCTTTTTATTTTGGTGTAACATGAGAACTCAACATATTTTTTTTACTGCACACATGTTGCCGGAACAGCTCAAGTCAACCCCTTCATAACATATTTGGTCAGAATTATCACTAAGCAGCTCCAGTCTACTCCAGCAGAGAGATCTGATATGTGGATTCAGAGCCACTAGGTTGTTGTCGCCTCGATGACAACAGAAATAACTGGGTCTGAGCCTCAGGCGAGCTTACGTCTAGAGCCGGGACAGCTGGCTAAATTTGACAGAGCCTGCCACTCAGCGTCCCTGTCCCCTATCACAGCCACTTGACAGAGCCAGCAACACTGCCAGGAGACAGTACACACACTCTGTGTGGCATAGCAGCCACTGTGCTTCATAGGAAATGAAAGGCTTTCCACACACAGAGGGAAAGCTGATTAGCAGATATTAAAAAAATTTGTTGTGAAATTTGACTTTGATGCATGAATAATGACTTATCTGCTTTTGTTTTTGAAAGTTTTTAAACACACAAATTTGGAAATGATGTGCATACACAAGAACATATTTATGTAAGCAAATATGGGCATGTGTAGGTTGAATATACATGCATATATTAACACTCATAGAGATACTGTTCTGTTATTGCTGTTATAGTCTGTGACAGTGTGAGCGTATTAGCACTGACTGCACAGATGAATAGTGCAGTTGTTGAAGGGGAATGAAAACCCCACCTCATCTCAGGCTGTGTTTATGCCTTGAAAGATAATAGGAAGTGACAACTCCTTACGGTAGAAATACGTTTTCACTTTACCCTCTCTTCTGACTTCTAATCCATTCACTGTGTGCACAAGTATGTCTGCAGTCAGCGAGGAGGAACGGAGAGAGGGAGTGTGTATGGAAAAACTTGTGCTTGCAACCTTTACAGAACTATCTGTCTACGTTTCCCTTAGATGTAAGTGTAACGGTCACGCCAGCGAGTGTGTTGAGGGGCAACATGGTGGCCTGGTCTGTTCCTGCCAACATCACACAGTGGGAGTTGACTGCCAGAGATGTCACCCCTTTTACCAGGACAGACCCTGGGCCAGGGCCACTGGGGACTCCGCCAACGAATGTCTGAGTGAGTAGCCTACTTCTGGGCCAGTGTCACAAACCCATCAGGTACAGACCTCTGCCAAATCAGTCAGACGGTGTTGAATTCAAGTGGCGCGATCAGGCTGTCAAAGGTCCCAAAAAAATCCATCAGTGCACCACCTTTCTTCAGTCTCCAGTATATCTTTAAATTTTGATTTCCTCATGTGAAGCTTTTGCATTTGCTGCTTGAGTGAGTAGATACTACACTGCATCACTTTGGATAAAGAGATTACAGTCTGACAATGAGTATAGCAGTCGAGTGTTTATATAAACTAAACTTTATTAATTCTCATCATGTTGTAAATTGAATGGCATTTTCTTATGTTGAACACATCTTCCCACAACATTTACCTGTTTGTCTGCCAACACATCTCAGTTATCACTTTTTAAACAAAAACAAACAACAGTGAAATTAATTTTTTGGCTGCATTGCAGCACATAATAATTTAAATACGACTGCATTGTAAAGTCTATAAATATGCTCACACGTATTGATAATAACTGCTTCCTGGAAGATGTGGGTACACATATGTTTGTATGAATTGCCATGAGCGTTATCAGGTTTGGCTCATCACACTGTGTACTTTTACTGAATACTGTCGAGGGTGAATTGTTATTGGCTGAGGGATAAAAACCATAAAGGAGAGTGGCTCGCAAATTGTTTTTGTTTTGTGGTCTGAATTCTATTAAGCAGCAAGCTTGTTTTAATTACTCTTACTCTTGGTTCCAAGCAGATGGTGTCTTAAATAGACTGCACCCAACTTAATCAATGCAGTATATTAATAAATAAATGTATGCCGTATAAAGGAGACGCAGAATGTTGACGCGTATGAAGGAATGCACAGTTTAATTGCATATCTCTATCTGGCACAAAACTCATTTTGCCTCGAGTTTACCACATCAACCTTTTATATTTCCGTGTCAGGCACTGGAACAGTCATCATAATACTTTCTCTGTGTTTGGGCAGAACATTTTGACAAAGATGAGATTTTATTTGCTGATGATTACAATAAGCAAATCTGCATCAGGGAAATAAAATACATTAAATACCTCAAGTAGAAAAATATAAACTAAATGAGATCCTTGTATGTGTGTAAATGTGTAGAACTTATCAACGGCAGAAATGAAGCTGTTGTTGTTTAAAATGTGTTGAGACTGTTTTTGCTGCATGTAATTTTAGACTGCACTGAAATAAGATGAAATGGACAAGGTGTATTTTCAGAGGAATATATAAAGTAGGCCTTATCGAATAAAAGGAACATGATCTCTGGCTTTGCAGGAACTCGGAGAACAAGTTTTTATGTTTAGCACATGCATTAATTTGCTGAACTTCAATACATTTGATATGTGTTTTGTTTTTAGTGACATTGTATACTGCATCACCTGATGCACCTGATTCGTTCTCGACCTGGAAAAGTCTAGTTCCCTCTGTAAATTAAGTGGTGAAAACACATTTATACCAATTCTGATGTCTTATCATCTTTACGTATCTTCCAACACCATTCTACCGTGGAATATTTAAAAAGACTAAATTAGAATAAATCAAAGAAATGCACTGAAACACAAAACACACACCTCTTTCACACCAGCCTTTTTTCACCACGTGGCTAAACTTTCCAGTCGTGCCGTGATTCGCTGTGGAAATTTTCTGTCGTAGCAATTAATATGTATTTATTTAGTCGCTGTGATTAACTTGATATGATTCTTTAAGTGTGAACATTAGCAACAAGGTAACACCTCGTGCTGTGTTTTTGTCATTCTCAGCCCTCCTACTAATCTCAAAGCTCAAAAGGTGTGAGATTAGTATTTGTGTAACAGGTATCTAGTGTTTAGAGTGTTTCTTTTGTAGCATGACCTTTTTTATTATATAAAGATGTGAAAAAACATTATTATTAACGCAGCTCTAAAGGAAAAAATTAAGAAGTGCAGTATTGCTAGTGCCATGTTATTTACATAATGGACATGGTCGGCATTCGGAGACCTGAAACACTTCCATATTGACGTGATTGTACTCGAGCACAAGTACAGCAGCAACAGTTGACAACACAGCAACAGAACCTGACAGAGATATTATAGTTATGTATATGGCACAAATAAGAGGCTGCACCTAATCTGCAAACACTTTGCAGCATCGTCTCCAATTATTGAGGCACAAAAGAGACATTTTGAAAGGTGCTGGTGAGACAAAACACGTGCAGTGCAATTACGTCGGCTATTCATGATGACTGCTGTCACTGCTGATAGAAGCCGACAATTTCCAACAAATCTGGCAAAAATGTCGTGTCCCTTTCAAGCAAATAATTCTTTAGCAGGGAGGATAAACTATAAGAGACTCATGACCTTTGAAGGGATAGAAAACCACAAAGCCCAACAACAAGAAAATAATTAAGATAAAACCTGAACTTTACAATATAAAAATAAAGTGATATACAGTTAATAAACTACTTATTTTCTGCGTTGGTGTCTTTCTGCCTCTTTAACCCTCTAAATCCTTTTTATCATGCTTCTCTGGCACTGCACGCAGTAAATCTACTGTGAGGATTTGAAACTTGCTACTTAAATTTGTAGTTTTCTCTTTCACATAATTAACTGGCAGAATCGTATTACATACATTCACCCGGGAAAATCCAATTGCAGAACAGTGTTTGTAAAATGGGTTTTTATCTCAGATATTTATAACTGTATGCAACTGATATGACTCAAGCATCAATTTCTCAAAGGTTCTGCATTTCAGGACAATAGAATAGAATAGTGTAGTGTTAGGTGAATGATAATCTACATCAACCAGAATGCCTGAAATAGCAGTGAACAAGCACAGTAATTCAAACATATTCAGGCAAACCCACAGGTGACCCTTGACCCTTGATGTGTGTCAGTATGGCTTAATGTTTTGGTCAGTTAGGAAAATTTAACATAGTTCTCCCATATGAAATGACTTTATATCAACCTGCAGAATGGTTCCATCGCATTCTTTTACCAAATACCACCTGACAGCAGCATTTTTAAACATTTTCTACCATTAATGTGTAATCTTGGGCAGACTATTTTGTGATAAGCAATAAAAAAAAAAAACCCTCTTAACCACCATGTCCTATTACATATCCTGGCCATTAGAAAAACAGTTGCATGTTAATTGCCATTATTGTAATTTCAGAACTGTTTATTAGGCAGACTACTTCAGATTTAGAATTTCTTTCAAAGAACAAAAAGGAGAGAGGTAGTAACAATCACTTGTGATTATTGCGGCCATCTTTTCTGTTATTGTGTAAATAGTAGTAGCGGGTGGTGAATGGAAGGTTTAGGGGCCTTTTATGTGAGTTTACGTGAATGTTTCAGTGTCTGAGTGGTTTTATTAGTAACTTCACTATAAGTCAAGGTTGTTTGTCTAAACTTGATATTGGATTGCTGATTTTTTTGCCTGCTGTTTGCTTGGTGGTCTTAAAATTGATGTTGAGAAATATGCAAAGGGTTGTGTAACAGTTTGCCATTTGTGTGTGTGAATGTCTGTGTGTGTTAATGTATGTGTAATGGGATGTCATTCTCATCAAGATTCTCCACCTCTGAGACTGGAATCAGTTTTAGCGCGTGAAGGTTGCCGCAGGTCTTCACGGTTTTTGTTGTTTGTTTGATGTTGTCATCAGCTTAGCCTGAGGCTACTCCAGTAGGTAGACACTTTAAATCCTGTCTTGCCACTGATTTAATGTTGAAGGATGCAGTTGTACCTTGGAGACTGTGATCATTTTCTTGAATATCAATACAACACTTCATAACACTGTAGATAAATCAGATACACATCATCTAAGCCTCCTGGTAGTACTCCGACTATGAAATACGATAGAAATAGAAGTAGATTTAAGCCTGAACTCTGTTTAATTTCCTCTTGTATTTTTTGTTGTTGTTACTTGTCCCCTTGTATTTTATTTTTGTAATGCCTCTGTGGCTGGAGGCAACTTTTTTTTTTTTGCCATAACTCAAGAATTCATACACTAATTATGACAAAATTACACACAAATGTCTAATAGGATAAAGTGATGACGTGGTGATATATTACATCCAAAAGGTTAAAGGTCAGCTCATCCTACACAAAGTTAACTCTTCAAGGAATAACCAAGATACAGTTTTTATTAAGTGGTGCTTATCAGCCGCAGGGGATGTTTGGAATTTGTTTTTGTTTTTTTCCTTTAGGGAAATGTGAGGATTACAGCATGATGCATTTTTGCTCCAAAGTAATCAATCTGGAGCACTGACAGCTGTCACCAAGTCATACAGTGAAACTCTAAACTCAGTCGAACTGATCACCTAAGCACTGATCACAAAGCCTGACAGATATTTCCAATATCAGCCACAGTAACAGTAGAAGAATGGGCTGTCTTACCTTAAAACAGGCTGTGTTCCAGATCATTCATCACCTTATTGCTCTGACAAGACTGCTAATTGCTAAAGGTAATTTTTCACTCTGAAGAACATGAAGGTGTTTGGATATCGAACGTTTCCCACTTGTTACTTTTGTGGTTTGTGACATTTATTGGCGTAAACATCTCATGTTGTTCTCCTCGTACTCTTTTTCTGTTCTCAGCATGTACTTACATGATGATGAGGCTCAGAAAACCATACATTTTGATGCACAGATAGTTGTGGAATATATGGTAGTGTTGACTCATTTTTATTTTTCAGTTGTTAATTTGTCAATTGTTGTACAAATTTTGGAAGTTTGATATTTGAATGAAATGAGTGTACAGAATATGTACTATACTGATCATCTGTTACCACATTGCATTTCCCCTGTAGTATGAGCAGAGCAGAGTGAAATAAATCTAAAATCTGCTTTTTCCCTCCCAAAATGCCCAAAATGCAAATTGACACCTGTCAACATCCTTCCACTTCATTTCCTGCCGAGTCCTTTCTGCCTCAACTATCACATGTTTGAGTCCACGTGATCCGCATTACAATTTCTCTCCGTGCAGTGGAGTCTGGTCTGTGTGAACTCAGCTACCTGCATTCCACAAGAAGTCAGGCACGCTGTGGGGGGACAAGGACTTTATTTATTGAGTATAATCACAGTTACATTTAAATGGTAAATGGGCTGCACCTATACATTAGCAGAGAAAGAGCTTTGCAGTTTGCCTTTCATTAACACACCCACCTAAGGAACCACCAGTGATTAATGGACAATTCACTGTACATACTGTTCCACAGTTGCGGTATTATATTTATTTAGGTGGACATTTGACATATATTTTTGGTACTTTAGAAAGCTAATTGGGATTTGGAACAGTCTATAACATACAGCTGCAACTGCAGGGAAGTGTGTTTAGTAGAGGCATGTGTGAAAGTGGAAAGAAGTAGAAAAATCATATCATGTATGTTCTTTAAAGTCCTACATTATACACTACAAAAGCTCATACTGTGAATGGCTTTACTTCATCTATGCAGATCATTTCAAAACATATAATCATTCTGACTTTAAATGATGAGCTGGATGAATGTCTTGCTAAGCATTCATTAAATGCATCGACTTAAGCTAATTAAGAAACTGTGTCATCTTATTGGCACACTTCCTCTCATGCTTTATGTTTGAATTAAAATGCTCCATGTAGACTTCTTTCTTCCAGTTTGATCATTGTTACATGAGAGAAGGTTGTCTCCTTTTGCACTCGTGTTGAAGATGATTTCTCTGAAGTCACTTTGAGCGGCAAGATGTTATGTCCTTGTCACACTGGTGTGGCTACAAACTACACCAAAAGCTGTTTTGATGATGTAAACATACGAGTAAGTGACCCTGATAGTCCCACAAACCCATACAGTGACAGTAACTGTATATATAAACATGTAGTGCTTGTGACTATGACATAAGTGTTGCCAACCGTTTTCTCTTTGCTGTTATATAGCTATAAAAAAAATACAGATTCATGACATGCCTCAGTTCTGTACATATCACTGTAGACTCTGTCTTACCTTCTTATCCTTTGGCATGAATGGAGTTTTTATTTCATGAACCCTCCTCTGGTGTTGTAAACAACCTCGATGGACAACTGAACCAATCTTGTTTGCAAGTGCTGCTTTTTTTTTTTTTCGCGAAACCAAAAATCACATTTCAACCTAAATGGCTGAATGATGTGTGAAGTAAGTAGAGGTCTGATTTGTCTGTAACACTATACTAAAGGTTGCACAGATATATATGCAGCATGGTCGCTCATAGAATGTGTTTTTATTTTTTTTTCCCACTGCTGATGTTCTACTCTCTCGGCTAGTCCGGCATCTCATTCGTCCGGCAAATTAGATGTAAAAATGAGAAATCATTGTGCCTGCAGGGGTTGTGCTTCCTGTCTGCAATGTGTTCTGCAACAGTGCTAAGAAACTATTCATATAAAGTGCGAATGGTGGACTGCATCACCTCAGGGATGCAGTGGCAACCCCCTTTTGCCCTTGCAAAACCATGCCTTGCTGCTGAAAGACGACTGATGTAGAGTTCAGTGAATTTGTTGGCATAATCCAGAAGAACTTGATGTAGCTTAATTTTTCGCTGATGGTTTTTTTTCTTTCATTCTAACTGGTTTCATTGATTCATATTTTGTTGTTATATTTGTTATTATTTCATCTAATTTGCACATCATGCTCTTTTCTTGGATGACATTGTCATACAAGAAAGAATGTAGTTCAGGAAGTACTTGCATCACAGTAGTTAATTTCCTTTTTTTTTCTTCCATAGCAGACTGTCTGTGATCAAACATCTTATAACACTCAGATTGATGCTGACAAGAGTTAACCACCACCATTTTGTTTATCAGAAGGATGATACCACAAACAAGTTTGAAAACCACCTTGATATCACAGCACTGAATCGACTTATTACTGCATATGACTTTATTTACCTTTGTTTCTAACGATTTTGCATAGTATTCCTATACCATACAATGCAGCCAGAAAGATTATTCTGAGTTGTAAGGCTATTAAAAGCACTGGAGATAAAGAAGAACATGGCTTTCACTGTGTGTCCAGGCTAATCTCTATAATGCAAAGCCTCAAGGAGCAGTGTGAGGGCAGTGTCCACGCCTAAATGGGCATGATATGCAAATGAAAAAGTCCTCGGAAGCCCTCAGCAGGAGTCTGAAGTGCTGCAGGATCAGCCTCTCAAGAGAGGTTAGTGCCACTGGCTCATAGTCCATCCCTTTTCCTGCCGCAGATTTTTTTTGTTTTCTGTTTTGGAGACATCCACTTGTTCAGGAACTGTAGCGAAGGTTCATTTAAAGATGGGGTCTGATCTTGGCCTTTAATTTCTTGACTTACTGTACTGACCACTGTTACCAAATAAACCACTTGTATGACACAGGATAATGAATTCGTGGCTGCTCATACCAGACTGCTGTGACAGGTTATCATCATTAACACAAACTGTTTCTCCTAGAAATTACATTTCTAACACTAATATATTTTTTTTTTGCCAAACACTGTATGAGAGAAATGTGATTTGCTGCCTGCATTCTGTTCTGTGGCAGCCTCATATTGACAGGAGGAAGTGCCTCCTGGTACTGCACGGAGGTTATACGGATGTGGTTGGAGTGGAGGAGGCGTACAAGGTTCAGGACTTTGATATTGGAGACCATCCTGAGTTCGGGATGTGGTTATAGGCAACAAAAGCACTTTGGTTAAGGTTGGAGAAATATTCCAGTTTCAGGTTAAATATTGATGAAGTAAACAAATCCTGTCTTGTGCTTCAGGTCACTTTTGCTTTTTTCAATATTTAATAAAGACCATAATATTTTCCTAACCTTAACCAAGTGCTGTGAGAGCCTCTAACCATAAAACCAAAAAACAAAACCAAAAAACATAAAATAATTAAAGCTGCAAGCAGCGATGACGGGCCCTCGCACCCCTTGCGACCCACCGGAGTCGCAGCCGGCGCAGCCAAGAGTACCAGAGTCCCCCTATGTCCTCTCCTCTTCTACCCAGTACACGTCATAGTACAAACAGGTTGTTTCCTGTTACCAGCAGGGGGCGCCACGAGTAAGGCGGGGATTTGACATATGGAGGCGTTCAGGGCAGAGCCCTGATCATGCTCATAAAGTTTGAAGATGTTTGGATAAAGTATGTGGACGTGAGAGCCATTCAAAATGTCATGGCAAATTCACCAAACGCCATCGAACTTTGGCGAGCCACAGAGGCCACGCCCTTTAACTTGGAGAAAATTCTGTTATAACTTTTGATCATCATGGTCTTGAGGTGAGGTCCACCAGATATGAAGTTGATCGGGTGAAATCCCTAGCACGAGTTCATCCGCATACCAATGGTGGAAAGCACTCAAATTTGGCAGCCAAAAACAAAATGGCCGACTTCCTGCTGGGTTGAGGTCATGGTGTCAAGAGACTTTTTTGTGCGTCCCGAAGTGTTCTTTATGTGTACTGATTTTCATCTTTGTATTCCAAAAAAACCCATATGGAGAGGGGTATTTTAAATCTTCAAGGGGGCGCCGTTGAGCCATTTTGCCCCGCCCAATTACAAAAACCCCATCAGAGTCTAGGACCAGCCCCCAAGAACGTGTGTATGAATTTTTAGGATCATAGGAGGTGGTTAAGGTCATTACAAATCCAAACGTAATTTCACGGCGAGGGATCGTCAGTTGCCGCGCCGCCACACAGATGCCATTGCACCCAGCTTCACGGCCTTTATAATGTAGCTTCACCAAGTAGTTGGGAAGGTTGTAGAGCAGAAACCAAGCCGATGGTGTCAACTATTAAGGAGCAGTACACGTCATAGTACAAACAGGTTATTTCCTGTTACCAGCAGGGGGCGCCACGAGTAAGGCGGGGGTTTGACATATGGAGCCGTTCAGGGCAGAGCCCTCATCATGCTCATAAAGTTTGAAGATGTTTGGATAAAGTATGTGGACGTGAGAGCCATTCAAAATGTCATGGCAAATTCACCAAACGCCACCGAACTTTGGCGAGCCACAGAGGCCACGCCCTTTAACTTAGAGAAAAGTCTGTTATAACTTTTGATCATCATGGTCTTGAGGTGAGGTCCACCAGATATGAAGTTGATCGGGTGAAATCCCTAGCACGAGTTCATCCGCATACCAATGGTGGAAAGCACTCAAATTTGGCCGCCAAAAACAAAATGGCTGACTTCCTGCTAGGTTGAGGTCATGGTGTCAAGAGACTTTTTTGTGCGTCCTGAAGTGTTCTTTATGTGTACTGATTTTCATCTTCGTATTCCAAAAAAACCCATATGGAGAGGGGTATTTTAAATGTTCAAGGGGGCGCCGTTGAGCCATTTTGCCCCGCCCAATTACAAAAACCCCATCAGAGTCTAGGACCAGCCCCCAAGAACGTGTGTATGAATTTTTATGATCATAGGAGGTCGTTAAGGGCATTACAAATCCAAACGTAATTTCACGGCGAGGGATCGTCAGTTGCCGCACCGCCACACAGATGCCATTGCACCCAGCTTCACGGCCTTTATAATGTAGCTTCACCAAGTAGTTGGGAAGGTTGTAGAGCAGAAACCAAGCCGATGGTGTCAACTATTAAGGAGCAGTACACTTCAGAGTAAAAATAGGTCATTTCCTGTTACCAGCAGGGGACGCCACGAGTAAGGCGGGAGTTTGACATATGGAGGCGTTCAGGGCAGAGCCCTCATCATGCTCATAAAGTTTGAAGATGTTTGGATAAAGTATGTGGACGTGAGAGCCATTCAAAATGTCATGGCAAATTCACCAAACGCCACCAAACTTTGGCGGGCCACAGAGGCCACGCCCTTTAACTTAGAGAAAACTCTGTGATAACTTTTGATCATCATGGTCTTGAGGTGAGGTCCACCAAATATGAAGTGGATCGGGTGAAATCCCTAGCACGAGTTCGTCCGCATACCAATGGTGTAATTCGCCAAAATCGCCAACTTCCGACCACAATGGCGGACTTCCTGTTGGGTTGAGGTCATGGTGTCAAGAGACTTTTTGGTGTGTCTCGGTATGATCAACATGTGTACCAATTTTCATGCACCTATGACAAACTAAGCCCAATGGGAGGGGGGTTTTGAAAATTTCAAGGGGGCGCTGCAGAGCCATTTTGCCCCCCCCATTTACAAGGACCACAAAATATCAAATTTTTCACCAGACCTGATGAGTGTGCAAAATTTCAGGCGTTTTAGAGCATGGGAAGGGGTTGAAAAATGCAGTTGTTTGGGAGGAATAATAATAATAATAATAATAATAATAATAATAATAATAATAATAATAATAATAATAATAATAAACATTACAAAAACAATAGGGCCTTCGCACCACTCGGTGCTCGGGCCCTAATTAGTGTAAAGATACACCAATTAGCCACCAGATTAAAACCAATTACGAGTTTTAATGGTGTTTCTTTTTCACCTTAGCATACAGGACAACTACAAACATGTCCCTGTGTCTTCTTTGTAATTAAGAAACATAGAATTTATGGTTGAGAAGGCTGCAGTTCGCCACCAATACAGCCTTTAGTGTTATATTCTAAAATATTCCTACTGCAGTCCTGTAGATTTCTACCCTGAAGGTCATCCAAAAATGGATGAGGCATAGTGTTTGAGGATGTGTCTCCATCAATCACAGGAAAGAGTCCTTTGTGTGCTGTTGTACTGAGTGTGGACTGAGTCTGCCTCCTTACTTATATGGAGCTTCCACAGTGGCAGTGACGCACAGGCTGTGTGGTCCCCAGGGCAGGATTGAGGAAAGCAACATGTGGAAGAGATGATTGTGGGTGGGCAGACCTATAAATGTGGTCAAGATGGCCAAACAGGGGCCATGGAAAGCTGTGTAGTGGTCTTTGTGTTAAACCCGTTGAAAAACAGCTTTAAGTGATTTTCTCTGTCTCACATCCTGTTACTGTATGTGTGCACTGCTTGTGGCAGTCTTCGTCCCACGTAGATGCACCACCTTGAAACTGTTCTGCTACACTTAATATTCACCCCTTTACCTAAATGGAGAACAAGCTGCAACACTGTAACGTGCTTATGATAATGTGTTTAATGGTTTGATGTCTTTTCATTCAAGAAAGGAGGTTGACATCCAAAATGGCATCAACATCAAAGGCTGCTAATGTACATTACAACATTTAAGAAATACACATACAGGTACATATTAAAAATACATATAAAGAATAGTTGGGATTGATCTGTTTATAGTGAAGACATCCGAATGAAATAACTAAATAGAAATAGCAAAAGGAAAAGCTTAATAAAACATCGGGTACTGAAACAGGGGCAGCAACTAATTAAAACATTAGCAAATATATCAGAAAACCAGACTTTCCCCCGAAGCTCATTTCAGGATGATAAACCATAATTAAGCAAACTCATTTTTTTCCCCACTTCAGTTCACACACACGCACATTTTGACGCAACTTGTTGAGAGACCTGAAGTTACACAAGTAAAACATAATTTTGAGATATCGGTTAGCTTCATACGTTCATACAGAATAACAGTAAACATCATAGGTTACATCACATTTTATCAGATGTTGCCAGAGTAAACATGAATTTGTATCACTGAAAGAAATGCAACAGAAGCTCAGGCTGGTTGTTGACAGCACTGCCACCTGGCTAACGGGTAGCCTGACCAGCAGTGGCAGCACAGCTAGCTAGAATGAAATGGATAGAGTGGATTGGAGGTGAAAAGTAGAGCCGGCTGGTCCTATTTGTGCTCTAGTTGCCCGCCAGTGCCAATCAGAACTGAGTCATGCTGTAGTGCCTTTCAATGTGGAGTGTCAGTTTTTGTCAGATTCTGTTGCCCCATGGGCAGAGGGATTGCAGATGTGATAACAAGGGACTCAGCATTTGTCAAGTGATGCATGTTGTGTTCAGAAAGCTACTCCCAGCAGTGCAAAGGCTGGTTCCTGCATTATCTTCTCATTTCATCCATCAGACCTAAAAATTTCAGGACAGATGCTTAAAGCTGCACCAGTCAATGTTTTTGTATTTACAGGGGTTCAGATTAACATGTGAAAGGAGTCGCTCGTAGTGAAGAACCCACAGAGGATGACATTGCCATTCTCCTCACCTCTCTAAGCTCATTGTTGTAGTTTAGGGGCCCACAGCTTTACTGTTTCAGTTCATTTTCACTGCTCTCGTCAGAATCGTATTCAGATGCTGAGTGCAGCAGTTTTCAGCTCTGATAACCCCGCTGTACACAGCGTTCGACGAGCTACGTGAAAAACGAAGAAATTTGACACTTCATTAAGTAGTTCTGTTATTAACAGTGTGTTACTGGGATCAGCAATCGTAATATAATTTCAAATCCTTGTAACATGTCACTGTAAGGTGTATCACTGCTGCCCAGCACCTAAGAACAGACAAAAAACTTAGCAACATAGTGAAGCATTTAGCAGGAGTTGGTAGAGGTGAAAACAGGGCTAAAAGAGAGAGGAGATCATACTTAGATCCACTAGGTGACCAAAGACATGACTCTGTGTAAATGCTGCTTTGTGTCGGTGAACATCAACAGCCAGTTGTTTTCTGCCCATGTAGCCAAAGGATTAATTAATGCGGGTTTATAATGTAATGATGATTAGCATGTTTCTTAATTACAAAGGATACATGCAGGTTTTTCTAAGACTGTGTGAACTTATTTACTAATTAGAATTTCATTTATGCCAATTAAAGCCAAATGAAACATAGAACTCTTTATTGTATCTCGTTTAAGTTTTTCCACCACCAGTCCCAAGTTTGTACATTACGTTTCAAAGTGACTAATAATAATTTGTTATCTTTCGGAAAAAGGTGAACCCTTCCGAGCCTCTTTAATAACAGGAAGGAATAATCGTATAGTTATTGCCAGCACAACAGACAGCTTGATTCATAATAAAATGGGCAATTTCACCTAAATCCCCCCTCAGGGCAACTGGTAAACTAAGGAGGGATTTGATGTGAGGGGTATGAGAGCTGCGATGGTGTGTTATCAGCTGAGTAATTTGCTCTTGTATAAACATGAATTACTGTTATCTAAGTGCCCCCTGACAGCCGATTGGCTCCTCATTAGGCCTGTGTGAAATGAGATTAGCAACGAGCCTCTAAATTATGATCCAATCCCAGAACACATAATCTCTCACACATATACCCTCCCTCTGTCTCTCCCCTTTGTCTATTTCTGTCTTCGCTCTCTTTACCTTGTTGTCTCTTCTGCCTACCTCTTCCCCTGTGGCTGCTCTTTCCTCCTCCTTCACGTCTCTCCTCACTTGACCTCTTGCTCTTTGTCTCTCTTGCTTTCCTTCTCTTGCTCGCAGAGTGTAACTGCAGTGGGAGATCAGACGAGTGCGTGTTTGACATGGAGCAGTATCGCAGCACTGGCAGTGGGGGGCGCTGTGTGAGCTGCAGAGACAACACTGATGGGCCCCACTGTGAGCGCTGCAGAGAGAACCACTACAGGAAATCTCCTGAAGAACGCTGCCTTCCCTGCAACTGCAATATCAATGGTAAACTGCAGATATAAAACCCTTAATTGTTTTGATAATAACTTAAGAACCGTAATTATAATCCATGCCAACATCATTTCTCCCTACTTTTGTCTTCCCTGTAATGAGCAAATTTGATTATGGTTAAATTGGAATGCTGTGTTGGCACAATGAGGCGCCATAAGCAAAATTTAGCTACAGACAAAAAGGACTCCAAGGATTAATTGTTGCAAATTTTATGGCCAAATGTTTTTAAATCATTAATAACACTGCATTAATATTTAGTCTAACCCATCGACTACTCAACTGCCAAACCTTGCCTAAGAGTAGAATCTTTTCTATTTCATAATTCATACAATCCTGTTCCTCTCATGTCTTGTACAACTCATCAGATTTATCCTCGCCTTAGTTTCCCAAATGACCATTAAAGAAATCTATGACTTTACTCAGCCCTGCTGTTGTAAATTGATCCAGCTGACTCTCTGAACGTTATCAGACTCAGTGCTCATTAAACACAGTCTGATTTTAGGTGAAGAGACATTAAATGTTTGGGCTCCTAATTACACCATCCTTAAGGTGAAGAGAGAAAACCAGAGGGAGAAATGAACAAATACATTAGCTGTCTTTTCCTCTGTGTTTCCTAAACAGTGTAAGGTGATTGCACAGAGCTGTTGGAGTCCATTATATTGATCAAAGGTTATAGCAGACTCCATCAGGCTTCCCTTTTCTCTCATGTCCACAGTACCCCATCTAGTCTTTTTTCTCCATTAACTAAAGCTACAGTATGTCAGCTACGGTATTGCTACAGTGTTATACACAGATCTTCCAAGCTCATCTCAGGGGTTTTTGAACAAGGAATACAATAACGGGTGTTCGGTTACCCCTGCCATGACAAATTATTAATGATGAAATGGATCAGTATAATCCATTTCGTGTAATTTACCAATAACCTTTATGGAAAGGGAAGTTTTCAGTTTTCTTGAAAATAGTCCTCTTCTGTACCCTTTGTCCTCCTTCTCTATGTGCACTCTTTACATTCTCTCTCTTTTTTTTCTTCTTGCACGATCCGTCTGCTGTCGCTTTCAGGCTCAGTGAGCCTGCAGTGTGATGTAGAAGGAAGGTGTGCGTGCCGAGTTGGCGTGACAGGGGAGAAGTGTGACACGTGTCGAGCTGGCTTCCACTCGCTTGGTCCTGGTGGTTGCAGGTGAGCGACACCCATAAACGTCATAAACACAGATCCACAGACAAATTGACACATAGGACACACAAACACAAAGCAAATGTTCAAAAGATAACAGAATTAAAAATTAACTAAAGATATGGCACAGAAGCAAAAAGGAAAAACATCTAACTAGAACAGCCGAGCAGACAAACTTTAACGAATATTTCCTATTTTGCCATCTAACTTCCGCCAAGCCTGAATCTATCAAATTACAAAGCAGCAGTAAACAAGAGGATTCTCATTTCTCTATGTGACACCAATGTGAATTAGTGGCCTTCTTATCAGTGTGTGCCAGGATGTGCCAAATACAGTGTCAAACCACAAACAACAGGTCTAACAGCCTAGACTGCTATAATTTTCCACATGGAAACATGAACTGGGAGTAAATCAACATTTCAGTTTAATCAAGATTTCAACAACAATTTCAGTCTAACTCAGAACTGGATATTTTATTCATTCAGTCATTCATGCTTTCTGTAAGTATATGTGTTAAATATCTAGGGGAAGCACACGTTCATTATAACCAAGTATGATGTAACTACAAAGTTAAAAACAGATTTTAACCATGGATCCACAAACTGTTAACTATGGTTTGATGTCTGCGTGTCATGTGGGGGGGGGGGGGGTTCGCTTGTAGTGACAAACACACAGAGAATTATCAGCAGACTCTGCAGTTCCCCTCAACTCAACAGAGCTTTTCTATAGCTCTTTTCTTTGTTTTTTTTTCTTGCACCAAAACCAAATGTTTTCTATATACTTGTGTTTTGCCTCTCAGAGGTTTAGCCTCAATTTACAGCATATTTGCATTACCACGGTGGTTTCAGTTCAGCTCATTAACCTGTGAACGGTTAAGTCAATCAGAACACTACTATTTGTTCCTCTAATCTGTCACGTGGTCAGTGTTTTGGATGGTCACCCAGCTGTCCTGACCAACAGGAGAGCAATATCTGGTGTTTGAAGATCCTTTAGAACCAAGCCAGAGACCGTGTGGTCTCCTCCATCTGTTACCATGGTGACTCCAACCTTGCTGCCTTCAGAAACTTCAGAGAGAACAGCTTTAGCTGCAGCCAACCCCAAGGAGAAACTTAGCCTTAGAAACTTCTCTGCTTTCCTCCACAGATAGTTGAGTGCTTAATGCTTTATATTTAAGGTTAGTGTGGTCTCGTTTTACATAGCCTGCAGATTCTCGTGTTTATTTGGTTTCACTGACCAAAATCCACTTCATCACATTTCAGCTCTCACCAACTATTTATTAGTAGGCTATTTGCAGATCTTTGCTAGTAATACTTTCTCATTCCAGTGCTTCACTTCATTAGTGTCATTGTACTATTTAGCATGTAGTCAATAAATGCCTTTATTTACTTAAAGACATATTGTTTAGTGTTTTCTTGCAGAGACAAACTAACCACTGATTGGAAAAATATCTCACAATTGTCCAACTGATGGTTGATTGCAGTTGCTCTCCATTAATCAAGTTGGTACCCTGAATAAGAACAAAATTAATACATCTGTTGAAATATTGATTTTCTGTATTTGTACTTATATTTTGATCATTTCATTATTCTACAAGAATAAGCTCAGTGAGTTGAATTGATTTTAAGATAGGCAGAATTGCCTTCGCATCTAAGAGTGATTTACCTCTGAGGCTTTGCACGCTCACACAGTGTTTCTCTGCACCCTTTGTTGCAGCTTGCAGATGCACTGACCTGCTGCATACATTTTGGTGATGAAAAGCAAATTCCAACTTTTCTAACCTGAGTGATCTCTTGCTAAGTGTGTGTGCATCTGAGCCTACATTTAAATGCATTTTATAGTGCATACTGTATCTGTGTGTGTGTGCGTGCATGTGAGAAGTATGTTGTAGTATTTATATTCATAAGAAGTCCATCCTAGCTCTCCCTGACCCCCCTCTACCTGCCAAGGGAATGCTAAGATGTGATGGTGCTGAATCGCATATCAATGACTGGTGCTAAAATTATTTCTACCACTGCCTAACTGTGGATACTGTGACACCAAGTAGTGGTCTGACTTTTAAACAGACAAACAGACATTGAGTTTTTGCTTTGACGGACAATGTAGATGAAAGGTTTTGATATTTATTCTTATGACTGTAAAGCTGCTCTGATAAATATTTGCACATGAACAACAGATCTAATGACTACATATAATGCAAAAGGGTTCGCTCAAAGTGATGAACTCACAGACAATTACCAGACAAATACTTTTTCTCAGCTCTGCTGAGCTTTTTAGCATCTCTCTGCTAATTGTTCTGTTTTTACAGCCCCTGACTTTAGGCGGCTTTTTTAAGCTAATAGCTGTCTTTTACATTCAAGAGAGGCACTACAGGAAATGTTTGAGGTCATCAGCAGTCAATAGTGTTATTCTTTTTAAATTATTTTTGTTATATTTGGTCAGTTGCATAGAGGGTCTACATCTGTAATGTTCAACATTCCTGTGTTTTAGAATGATAATTAAAACTAGACAATTTCCCTTTGGGAAATCGCGAGAGTGGTGCATTGCACCGCTAGTATAATATTGTGTGTGTCTTTGCACTGCTAGTATTGATACCAATGCATTCTTGTATAAGTATATCTGTGTATCTATATGAGTGAGTGTCTGTGTGTGTCTGTATGTGTGTATCTGTGTGTCTGTGTGTGTGTGTGTGTGTGCGTGTCTGTGTTTGTGTTCCTCTGTCAATCTTGTGCGGGAGCACCGCACAATATTGACTGTGGGTGTGTGTGTGTGTTTGTCTGTGTGTGCCTGAGTGGGTCTGAGTCAATACTGGGTTGTGCTTCGCACAACCCAGTATTGACTATTGTGTGTGTGTGTGTGTGTGTCTGTGTTTGTGTGCCTCTGTCAATATTGTGCGGTGCTACCGCACCGCACAATATGGACTGTGTGTGTGTGTAAGTGTGTCTGTGTCTTTGTCAAAACCCTTATAGTTCTCCTACAGTTCTAATTACAAAGACAGAGAGACATAGAGTTATTACAGGGAGAGAGAGAGCCACAGCTCTTGCAGTCACGGTTGCCATGGGGATGAGCTTTCCCTCCGCTGAGGCAGCTCACAGGTGCTCTGACGAGCTCATTTTCGGCCGAATCGGGCCTGCCGAACAACTGCTATCCATGGAAAAACAAAACATGGTATCGCTAAACAAACTGACCCATCAAAGAGAGAAGGCTTTAAGGAAGACCTGAATCTATTTTTTATGGTCCTACTGTCTAAAATGTGGATTTTACAGCAAGTTTTAAAAAGGGGGATTTTCTGCTTTTCTCCAAAAATCCTCTTCTCAATTAACATTGGAGTCAATGGAGCAGTTGAGAGCTCCTCTTGCCGCTAAAAGGCACGCCAAAGAAAAACCGTAAATCCTACAGAAAAAACGAACACATTGTGAGAGAGAGGACAAGTGTGGCTACAACTTTGGAGAATTTCACTGCTCTACAGTGAAATTTGTGGCCGTAGTCGTCGTGTAAAGAAAAAAATTCAGAGAGTTTTTTGAAAGCCTCTCCACTCTAACCTCCCACTCTAGCCCGGAACATTCCGCAATACACACTCATTGTAAACCCTGATTTTTTCCAAATTCACTGCTGATCAATTAGGGCTCACAGTTCAAAAACTACACAACTTTTGAAAAAGTTGAATACACCCCGAATACACGAGACTTGTGTCTACATTTTACAGTTTGAATGGTGTTTCTAGGTGAAAGTATGCCAGAGCAGTTGATGTTTGAAAAAGGGGGAGAATTTGCGACTTTTTGGAAAATTTCCCATTCATTCTCTATGGGAAATTTTTCGCAGTTTTTTGCGAATAACTTTGCGAAACGTGAATATTCTGGAGAACAAAATACAAGCACACCGAGTCCGATCGAGCCGCACGTTTTGATGTATCATTTGTTAGTATGCGCTCAACGGTGTGGGAGGAGTAGCGAACCGAAAATTGGGAAGGAAGAAGAAGAAAAAGAAGACTAGACAATTTCCCTTTGGGAAATCGCGAGAGTGGTGCATTGCACTGCTAGTAATGTTGTGTGCTTCGCAAAACCCAGTATTGACACTATTGTGTGTGTGTGTGTCTGAATGTGTTTGTGTGCCTCTGTCAATATTGTGCGGTGCTTCTGCACTGCACAATATTGACTGTGTGTGTGTGTGTGTGTGTGTCTGTGTGTGTCTGTGTTTGTGTTTGTCTGTGTGTGCCTGAGTGGATCTGTGTCAATACTGGGTTGTGCTTCGCACAACCCAGTATTGACTATTGTGTGTGTGTGTGTGTGTGTGTATATGAGTCTGTGCGTGTGTCTGTGTTTGAGTGCCTCTGTCCTGTGTGCCTCTGTCAATATTGTGCGGTGCTGGCGCACCGCACAATATTGATTTTGTGTGTGTCAGTCTATCTATGTGTGTGTCTGTGTTTGTGTTTGTCTGTGTGTGCCTGAGTGGATCTGTGTCAATACTGTATGTGTGTGTGTGCCTGTGTGCCTCTGTCAATATTGTGCGGTGCTACCGCACCGCACAATATTGACTGTGTGTGTGTGTGTGTGTCTGTGTGTGCCTGAGTGGGTCTGTGTCAATACTGGGTTGTGCTTTGCACAACCCAGTATTGACTATTGTGTGTTTGTGCGTGTCTGTGTTTGTGTGCCTCTGTCCTGTGTGTGTCTGTGTGTGTGTCTGTGTGTGCCTGAGTGGGTCTGTGTCAATACTGGGTTGTGCTTCGCACAACCCAGTATTGACTATTGTGTGTGTGTGTGTGTGAGTCTGTGTGTTTGTGTTTGTGTGCCTCTGTCAATATTGTGCGGTGCTGGCGAACCGCACAATATTGACTGTGTGTATGTGTGTGTGTGTCTGTGTCTTTGTCAAAAGGGGGCTGTGCTACGCACAGCCCCCTTTTGACTCCTATAGTTCTGCTATAGTTTTAATTACAAAGACAGAGAGACATAGAGTTGTTACAGGGAGAGAGAGAGCCACAGCTCTTGCAGTCACGGTTGCCATGGGGATGAGCTTTCCCGCCGCTGAGGCAGCTCACAGGTGCTCTGACGAGCTCATTTTCGGCCGAATCGGGCCTGCCGAACAACTGCTATCCATGGAAAAACAAAACATGGTATCGCTAAACAAATGACACCGTCAAAGAGAGAAGACTTTAAGGAAGACCTGAATCTATTTTTTATGGTCCTACTGTATAAAATGTGGATTTTACAGCAAGTTTCAAAAAAGGGGATTTTCTGCTTTTCTCCAAAAATCCTCTGCTCGATTAACATTGGAGTCAATGGAGCAGTTGAGAGCTCCTCTTGTCGCTAAAAGGCCCGCCAAAGAAAAACCGTAAATCCTACAGAAAAAATGAACACATTGTGAGAGAGAGGACAAGTGTGGCTACAAGTGTGGAGAATTTCACTGCTCTAGAGTAAAATTTGTGGCCGTAGTCATCGTGTAAATAAAAAATTTCAGAGAGTTCTTTTAAAGCCTCTCCACTCTAACCTCCCACTCTAGCCCGGAACATTCCGCAATACACACTCATTGTAAAGCCTGATTTTTTCCAAATTCACTGCTGATCAATTAGGGCTCACAGTTCAAAAACTACACAACTTTTGAAAAAGTTGAATACACCCCGAATACACGAGACTTGTGTCTACATTTTACAGTTTGAATGGTGTTTCTAGGTGAAAGTATGCCAGAGGAGATACTGTTTGAAAAAGGGGAGAATTTGCGACTTTTTTGAAAATTTCCCAGCCATTCTCTATGGGAAAATTTCGGCCGGTTTTTCGCGAATTTCTTCGCGAAACGTGAATATTCTGGAGAACAAAATACAAGCACACCGAGTCCGATCAAGCCGCACGTTTTGATGTATCATTTGTTGGGGTGCGCTCAACGGTGTGGGAGGAGTAGCGAACCGAAAGTCGACACGGAAGAAGAAGAAGAAGATGAACCGCAAGAACAATAGTGTGCATGCTTTGCATTGCACACTAGGTACCTCTATAGCTTTGCTATAGAGGTGCCTAGTGTGCATGCAAAGCAATGCACCACTAACTAGACAATTTCCCTTTGGGAAATCGCGAGAGTGGTGCATTGCACTGCTAGTAATGTTGTGTGCTTCGCAAAACCCAGTATTGACACTATTGTGTGTGTGTGTGTCTGAATGTGTTTGTGTTTGTCTGTGTGTGCCTGAGTGGATCTGTGTCAATACTGGGTTGTGCTTCGCACAACCCAGTATTGACTATTGTGTGTGTGTGTGTGTGTATGAGTCTGTGCGTGTGTCTGTGTTTGAGTGCCTCTGTCCTGTGTGCCTCTGTCAATATTGTGCGGTGCTGGCGCACCGCACAATATTGACTTTGTGTGTGTCAGTCTGTCTATGTGTGTGTCTGTGTTTGTTTGTGTCTGTGTGTGCCTGAGTGGGTCTGTGTCAATACTGGGTTGTGCTTCGCACAACCCAGTATTGACTATTGTGTGTGTGTGTGTGTGTGTATGAGTCTGTGCGTGTGTCTGTGTTTGAGTGCCTCTGTCAATATTGTGCGGTGCTGCCGCACCGCACAATATTGACTGTGGGTGTGTGTGTGTGTGTGTTTGTCTGTGTGTGCCTGAGTGGGTCTGTGTCAATACTGGGTTGTGCTTCGCACAACCCAGTATTGACTATTGTGTGTGTGTCTGTGTGCCTCTGTAAATATTGACTGTGTGTATGTGTGTGTGTGTCTGTGTCTGTGTCAAAAGGGGCCTGTGCTACGCACAGCCCCCTTTTGACCCCTATAGTTCTGCTATAGTTCTAATTACAAAGACAGAGAGACATAGAGTTATTACAGGGAGAGAGAGAGCCACAGCTCTTGCAGTCACGGTTGCCATGGGGATGAGCTTTCCCGCCGCTGAGGCAGCTCACAGGTGCTCTGACGAGCTCATTTTCGGCCGAATCGGGCCTGCCGAACAACTGCTATCCATGGGAAAACAAAACATGGTATCGCTAAACAAACGGCACCGTCAGAGAGACAAGACTTTAAGGAAGACCTGAATCTATTTTTTATGGTCCTACTGTCTAAAATGTGGGTTTTACAGCAAGTTTCAAAAAAGGGGATTTTCTGCTTTTCTCCAAAAATCCTCTGCTCGATTAACATTGGAGTCAATGGAGCAGTTGAGACCTCCTCTTGTCGCTAAAAGGCACGCCAAAGAGAAACCGTAAATCCTACAGAAAAAGTAAACATATTTTGAGAGAGAGGACAAGTGTGGCTATAACTTTGGAGAATTTCACTGCTCTAGAGTAAAATTTGTGGCCGTAGTCGTCGTGTAAAGAAAAAATTTCAGAGAGTTTTTTTAAAGCCTCTCCACTCTAACCTCCCACTCTAGCCTGGAACATTCCGCAATACACAATCATTGAAAAGCCTGAATTTTTTCAAAATCACTCATGATCAGTTGGAGCTCACAGTTCAAAAACTACACAACTTTTGAAAAAGTTGAATACACCCCGAATACACGAGACTTGTGTCTACATTTTACAGTTTGAATGGTGTTTCTAGGTGAAAGTATGCCAGAGGAGATACTGTTTGAAAAAGGGGAGAATTTGCGACTTTTTTGAAAATTTCCCAGCCATTCTCTATGGGAAAATTTCGGCCGGTTTTTCGCAAATTTCTTCGCGAAACGTGAATATTCTGGAGAACAAAATACAAGCACACCGAGTCCGATCGAGCCGCACGTTTTGATGTATCATTTGTTAGTGTGCGCTCAACGGTGTGAGACGAGTTACGAACCGAAAGTCGGGGCGGAAGAAGAAGAAGAAAAATCCACAGAATAACAGTAGTGTGCATTGCTTTGCATTGCACACTAGGTACCTCTATAGCTTTGCTATAGAGGTGCCTAGTGTGCATGCATAGCAATGCACCACTAACTAGACAATTTCCCTTTGGGAAATCGCGAGAGTGGTGCATTGCACCGCTAGTATTAATACCAATGCATTCCTGTATAAGTCTATCTGAGTGTGTATCTATCTGAGTGGGTGTCTGTGTGTGTGTCTGTGTCAATGTAAGTGTGTGTGTCTTTATGTAGCTATGTCACACAATAGTGACAATACTGTGCTGTGCTACGCACAGCACAGTATTGTCACTATTGTGTGTCTGTGCAAATCTTTGACTACGTCCAGCACAGTATTGTCACTATTGTGTGTCTGTGCAAATCTCTGAGTGTGTGCCCTATGACTAAAAGCTGTGAAAATGTTGAATACCACATTGATTATTTGGACTTCATGTACATTGAATTGTGTTTCTAGGTTTACGTATGGCAGAGCTGTAGATGTTTAAAAAAGAATTTTTCATTTTTCATCCAGTCCCAATCATTTTCATTAGGAAATGAGGATTGCCAATGCTATGATACTATGATACAATACTATGATACCACAATGATACAATGAATTCATTTCACCTCCTACCATTCATTCTGTGTATCCATCTGTAGTCTTTGTCACAAACTAAACATAAACTTGAAACATAATTAGCAATTCAACAGCCATACACCGACATTTTGCAACACAGATGAACATTTTATTTTTTCCAAAAAGCTATACAGTAACCTTTTTTTTTTTAACAAAGATGAACTTAATTTTTCCAAAAAGTGATAAACTAACATTTTGCAACACAAATGTTTTTTCCAAAAAGTAACAATCTAACATTTCAGAAAAGATGAACTTAATATTTTTTTTTCAAAAAGTAATAAACTAACATTTCACAACAAAGATAAACTTGTTTTTTCCAAAAACTGATAAACATTTCACAAAAGAGATGAACTTTTTACAAAAGACGAGCATAGGAGGCCGTCTTCGTAGAGCTCTTCATCCTGAGTCTGCTGTTGTTCTTCCTAAAATATTAAAAACATTATTCATTGAGTCAGGTGGGTTGAAAGTGTTGTCCAAGCATGTATTTACACATACATACCTAAACTGACAGTATAAGATAGAACATAAAATGTTAAATGTCCCTTACTTCTCTGCTGCTGGCTTGATGTCTTCAATGAAGAGTGACTTGCTGCAGTCCTCTGGAGGTCTTCTTCCTGGGTCACTGTTGTTAGATTTAAAAGACAAATTAGTTTAAAAGACCCATGTAAACATTTTAAAAGAAAATTACAATTTCATGTAATATTACATACCTTATTTTTGCTGCAGTCTTCTGGTTCTTCATCTTCCTGTAGTTTGTATAATTGAGAGATTTAAAAGACAATTTAGTTACAGGTTTCAAAGACTGATATAAACATTTGAAGAGAAAGTTTAAAATTTTATGAAATATTACCTTATTTTTGCTGCAGATTTCTGGAGGTCTTCTTTCTGTATCTTGTATAATTGAAAGATTTAAAAAACAAATTGATTACAGGTTTCAAAGAATGATGAAAACAGTTGAAGAGAAGGTTGAGAATTTAATGAAATATGACTTCCCTTTTTTTTTTTTGGTTGTCTTCAGTGGAGAGATTTGTTGAAGTCCTGTGGAGGTCTTCTCACTGGATCATCCTATAAAACAATGACATCATCATTTAGTTTAATCACTCAATGCACACGAATAACTTAAAAAAGGAGACATACTTACTTTGTGATGCACCTGGTTGACATGCAGCTCGGTCTTCATCTTAGCTGGATGTACCCCTTCCTGAAAGACACTCCTCACCCCAGCAAAAAATAAAAGAAACATTGCATGCAATAACAAAAACACATGATTGCTTATGTAAGCTTAGCTTAGCTAATGTAACTAATTACGTTAGCTAAGCTATTACATTACAGCTTAAGTTATCTTATACATGTTGTTCTCATTATCAAAATAGATAATGAGAAGGACATGAAATAAGATATTACAATGTTATAAAAATAAATAAATAAATACAAAAATATTAAGGAAACTTAGCATAGATAAATATATAAATACATAAATAAATGTTAAGGAAACTTAGCAAAAAAATATGTTAAATGTTAAATAAATAAATACAAAAATATTAAGGAAACTTAGCAAAAAATATGTTAAATGTTAAATAAATAAATACAAAAATATTAAGGAAACTTAGCATTAATTTAAAAATTCTATGACAGTACACCTTACATTATCTTACACATGCCGTTCTCATCATCTAAATAGATGATGAGAAGGACATGAAATAAGATATTACAATCTTAAATAAATAAATAAATACATAAATAAACGTTAAGGAAACTTAGCAATAAATTATGTTAAATAAATAAATAAATAAATACATAAATACTAAGGAAACTTAGCAATAAATTACAAAATTCTACTGTTTTACAGCTAACATTATCTTACACATGCCGTTCTCATCATCTAAATAGATGATGAGAAGGACATGAAATAAGATATTACAATGTTAATAAATAAATAAATAAATAAATATTAAGGAAACTTAGCAATAACGTCCTACAATACATCTTAAATAGTGACCCAGTTGTTCTCATCATCTCAATAGATGGTAAGAAGAACATGAGAAAATAATGCTGACCCCATTCTTAAATAAATTAATACACAAATACATACATACAATTACATTTACATAATGACAATATAAAAGCATTTCCAGCCAAGACGTGCCACTGTAACAACAAAGCTATCAAACAAAAACATTTACATATTAACAAATATATATATATATAAAAATACATACATAGTTCCTAAAAACTTAAACACAATCCTGACATAAATTACATCTAAATTAGCTACGTGTTGGCTGGAGAGGCTATTACTCAGTCAAAATACAATAAACCGGACTGTGGTAACTGTAATATGTTTGCAGAACACCTGATTGAAGACATTTATCTGAATTTGAAATATAAATGTGGTCAATGAGCGTGTTCTTTTGGGTTGTGGAATTGGTTATCAATTGAGTGTAACCTCTGGACTGAAAGAAATCTTTGATACTTTTTTTTCCTTTTGAAAGGAGGTCCTCATTAAAATCGCCACAAACAATGATGGGCTGGTGATTGAGCATGTCCAATGAGTCCAGGAGGTTTTTCAAATTTTGGAGAAAGATTCCCAATGCAAAATTTGGCGGTCTGTACACAGTCGCGATTAGAACTTTGACTGGAGCCTCAATTTTAACAACAAGAAACTCCAAATCACTGACCTGTTGCATGTACCGGCGAGGCTCTGCCTGGACATTGTCTCGACAGTACACGGCAACTCCACCTCCCTCTTTTTTGGCCATGTCCACACAGCTGTTGTAAGACAGCTGTCGGCTACGTGTGAACACGGTGTATCCCTCCAATTGAAAAATTTGGGCTACAGAAGACCCCGACAAATGAGTCTCTGTAAGGCAAAGCACATCTGCTCGTTGGAGCTCGTGATGTGCTCTCAGGTCTACCATGTGACACGGCAGGCCCTGAGTGTTGTGGTGGACAATGGTCAGAACCTTTGGAGTTTCTTTTACAGACTGTAAAAACTGTAACAATGGTCTACAGCTCTGGAAAGATGCATGATCCATACTTTCCAGAGCTGCTTTGATCTCGGGGTCAGCATAAATCTTTTTCTCATCAAAGTCAAGGATGGTGAGACCTTGGAGTGAGGTTGCGCGGCTGAGAGCGACGTACGCCATACCCGGTTCAAAAACACGCTTCAGACACACAACCGCCGACGCCATGGTCATTCCTTGAACTTTGTGGGCCGTACAGGCAAAAGCTAACTTCATGGGGAACTGCCGCCGAACAACCCCTTTCTTTTTACTTAGGCTCTCCTCAGATCTTTCGATGTACACCAAGTTATCTGAGGGACCTAAGATTTTTCGGCGGAATCTCTGTCCTGCTGTAGGATTGTCCAGCACCAGTCCAATCAGCTTGACGCCTTCTGGTGCTTTAGTTACAATGTGGCCAATGGTTCCAAATGTACCGTTCACAAGGCCGTCTTCCACATCTAAATTTCGGATCAACATAACGCGTACTCCTGGAGCAGCCATTATGTTGTCAGGCAGATCTCGTTTGTGTCCTTTAATTTCCCCAAACACAAACGTCATGCAGCCAGTTGCGGGGTCTTTTCTGAAATCCTGAGCTGCAATGCCAATCGCATCTTTGTGGAGGGCAGTTACGGTGTCGGCGTTGTGACGGTCTACTTCTTTGTTTGTGGCGTAGATGTGTAGACTCTGTGCTGGACAATGTTGACCATCAGCCACTGCCTGCGTAAGTAAGACCCTGTCTTCATCTAACAAAGGATCTTGCTTTTGCTTCACCCTGAGACGGTTCAAGAGTTCAGCAAAAGCTCGATCGTCTTTCTGTCGCATGATCTCCGTCAGGACCACCATTTTGAAGTTATCCTTCCAGAGATCAAACTGGGTCTCCTCGTACACACACAGTGGCTTGGCTTTACCAAGGGGCGGCAGTTGATAAAAGTCGCCTACAGCGAGGACAGACATGCCTCCAAATGGCTTCCGGTTTCCCCTGATCTGCTGAAATCGCCAATGCACGTAGGCAAAGAGCTCTTTGGAGACCATAGATATCTCATCGATGATGAGAATCTCAGCGTTGGACAGTGTCGCTCTGACTTCGTCCAGTGCATTCCCAAGACCTTGATAAGGTGGCTTCAAGGACCTTGGCAGTTTTAGGATGGAGTGCAACGTGTGGCCTGATATGTTAAATGCTGCTGTACCTGTGAATGCGGTCAGCAGCACTGCGGGTTGGGACATGTCTGCGTAGTCCCGAAATCTCGGGAGCTCGCGCAGAATTCTGGTTGCCTCCTGGTGAATGCACTTAATCACGTGTGATTTGCCACATCCAGCCCCTCCCGTCAGGAAGTAATAAAAAGGTTCTGGATCGTGGCCCCAGACAAGATCAAAGCACCACTGTCGAACGCTGTAGAAAACGGAAGCCTGAGTTTCGTTCAGACTTTGGTACATTTTCCTAACAAAGTCTGGACTCAACTCTGGAGCTTCTATCCTAATGATAGAGCTCCCCCTGTCCTTCCGAGTGTCAAATTCCGGGACATCTTCATTAGATTGGTCCTGATCTACAGGTTCACGCTCAGCCAGGCACTCCAGCCGGTCCACTTCGACTTCGGGCGCGAAAGAGTTCCAGGCATTCACGAGAGGACCGCACTCTTGAAGCTTTTTCAACGCAGCTTCAATATTTTTTCCTTTGCCCTCGTAACGTTTTTGGTTGCGACCCACGATGTCATCTACTCTCATACCCCACTTCACACCGCGCTTATAATACTGTTCGTAAGTGGGGTACGCTTCATCTCTCAGATCGTCGTCGAATCGATGTGGGAGATAAAGTTTCAGCAATCTTCTATAAAATTTTTCCGGAGTCTTTTTTTCAGAGAAGCGAGTATATCTAATGATTGCTGGTTTTCCTGTGGTTCTCTTAACAATATAGCCTTGATTATTTTGTAAAGGAATGGCTTTTTGGCTTTCCATCTGCTGGCCGTAGAGTACCCTGTACTCGGACGCAAACTCGGCCAGACACATACGCTCAAACTCTGCACTGAGAGGTCTGTTGGCGTATTTTTCAGGCAACCCCGACATCCATACGTCCTCTGACCCGGGTTCCATTTTCTCCAGTCTACCCATGGGGTGACTCATTTTCAGACCTTCTTCGTCGGTCTGAAGAAACACCACGGATCGGGAGCACCTCTTGAGGCGCAAGCTGCAGGTACGAGCTACGGCCTCTTGAGCGCTGACCTCTCTGTGTTTAGAGTAGGCCTGCATAATTTTTTTCATTTCGTCTCGCTCGTTGACGTTCGAATTTTTAACATCTTTGACGACGTTCTTAAGGAATTCCGTCATCTCGTGCTCCGGTTTGGACACATACGACATCATGTACATGATGCAGCTGTAGTCGTCTATGACGTATTGGATGTCCATGTTGGCGTTCCAGGCTCTAATTAATGTGGGATTGTAGGCATTAACCCAACAATCATTTGGATGGCGCCTCAGTATCACGACATGGCTGTTTGCCAGTAGCTCGACGGCATCGAAGTATTCATCGTAAGTTAATTTGCACTGGCAAAGCAAGTCTGTCAAACTACTGAACGAAGCGCCTGGATCCATAAGCAGATCTCTGAGCGGCTGGAGCTTTTTCTTGGCCGATTTTCGCTGTCTATCGAGGGACTTCTTTTGCTCCATTACGTGCGCGATGTAGTCTGCATCTTTTGGACATTTCTTTTGGAGGGTATCAATAGTGGGGGGCCTGGTGATGAATGTTTTATCCATCGGAAGTTTTGGAAAGCCGAACCTGCAGGAAACATTTCCCTTCTTACAGGACTTTGAATGTTTCCTGCTGTGCACCTGGACCTCTGACACTATTTTGTGCAGTTCCGGATCTGTGTCAGGGTCGGGCATTTTACAACTAATGTATCGATCGATAAATTCCATAACCGTTACATCGAGGTCGTCTTCAAATTTAGGCGCATTTTTAATCCAAATTAGCATGTGAATGTGCGGGCTTCCCCTGGCTTGGAACTCCACGCGGTAAAAATAATCCTCTACTTCGCCAATCGGTTGCGCCGGTGAGAGGATGAGGTTCGTCATCAGAGCGTCCACTCTTTTTTCAAACACGCGCATCACTGTTACGGGGTTGCTTCTTAAAATATCGCATTTGGCTTTCCAGTCTAAGTCTGAAAAGTCGCCTCGTTCGCCCTGCTGAGCTTTGAGGATCTCTATGACCTCAGGCCATCTCATCTCAGCAGCGGAGAAGGTGGCAAAAAATGTCGGTTTCCCAATTTGACGAACCATGGCGTGGACATCTCGAAGGGTTTTGTGCCAATAGGCTGGAGTGCCTCTAAGGGGCTGCATGAACCTGGTCGCATCTTGGTCCATAATGAGCCGTTCAAGTTCGTCCCTATTCTGGAGCATGAGATTATTAACCGTACGGCCGTCACGGGTTTTAGACTTTCCTTTACGCATTTGAATAGACATGCTATGCGTCGCGAGGTGAGTCTCTGTAACAAATTGCGCAAAGAAAAGATAACTCTGGTCACTTGCAAAGCGCGGATCTGCAGCAAAGAGCCGACAATTAAAGTACAGGCTCGGGGACAGGGAGACGGTTCGACGCTCATCCAATGTGTTCTCACCTGTCGGAAACTGCACAGGAAAGGCCATGGCCTCTAAGTTTGGTACGGCGAAAAACGCGACCGGTTGGTTGCCTTGCGCGGGTGCAACACTAAATATGCCATCGCCATACGAAAGGATTTCCTGTGCAATGTCGGGGGGCTGCATGCAAGTGTCCAGTGTCAGGCCCGGTCTCAGCTCCTCCTGTTCTTCGTCAGCGGCCGTGGTTTGCTGACGAGGAACCTCTAGCTGTTCTGGCTCATTTTCACTTTTAAACACCTCTTCTAAATCAATGTCCCAGTCTGCCTCTGGAATGTTCTCCTCTTCACCATGCAGACTGTCGAAAGAGACACTCTCGTCAACATTTATGTCCCTGTAGTCCGAATGTTGTTCTTTTAATTTAGCCAGGCCAGCAAGTACATTCTTCATGTTGACAGTATAAAAATGTTGGTATCCTTTGTACTGGATACGCCTTTTTAGTTTTACTTGAAGCAGCTGCGCTTCAGACCTAGGCCTTGGCAGACTGTTCACGGTTGCTTCCACCTCTGATGGAACGCAAACAACGGCTCCGTGAACAGCTCTCTGTTGGCCTTTTGGCAGAGCAACAATTTTCGCAAAAGGCAGGATTTTTGCAATCAACTGCCTTTCTAGCACATTAAGTACAGCCAATTCTGGGGGGATGGGCGCTAACTCCAAATTGTTGCAGACTGCCATGGGTGGCATGCATCCTCTGCTAAGGTGATTGTCGCAGGTATAGCATATCCACTCAGACAGTCTCTCTTGTGGCATAGTGCAAGGGGAAGAGCACTCGCTATCACAAAAATGAACAAAGTTTCCTGTCAAGCATGCTGCTGCCACTTTTAGGTTTTTGCTATATTTTCCCCTGTTACATGCTTTGACCTGATTTGGAAACATTGTTCGGTTACACACTGTACAAATATAAGTTGGGCCATGTCTAATAGATTCCCGAAAAGAAGCTATGGCTACTTCCATTACGGGATCGATCAGGGGCTGGGGACGGTGGGGGACAATTTGTCTGTATTTTCTTTTAATTTTGAGAGCTTTATGCATTTTGAAAAAAATGCAATTTACATTATCTTTGGTCAATTCATTCAATCTCTGCTGATTACGAAGAATACAGCGCAATCTAAATTGTGCATCATCACTATATCTCGCTTTGGCATTTTTCTTCTTTTTTTGCCTGTACTCCTGGTTGCATGCGTACCTTGCTTGCATATATGCTTTCTTATGTCTTCTAGCATCAAGATTAATTTTATATTTCTGGGACATAGATTTCTGTTTTTGAGTTCGAAAAGCAGGATCTGCCTTGTACTTTTCGGTGAAGCTTTTTTGCTTTCTGATTCGATAAAGAAAATCTTGGGAATATTTCCTTTTTTCTTTCTGAATTTTTTTCATTCTAAATCTTGAACACGTTGCATATTTGATTTTTTGACTTTGGGCTCGTTTTTTCCTTTTAAGTTCACATGACACTAGTGCTTGTTGCTCTGTTCTGACACTGGCTTTTCGAATGGCTTTTCGTCGCCGTTGCTTAGGCAGCTTTGAGACACTTGCTGATGAGAGGGGTGCCCTCGAGACATGTTCTGCTACAGGAGGGAGAACTTTCCTAGAGGCTTTGGCAGGCGGAAGGAGAACTTCACTAGGAACTTCACTAGGAACTTCACTAGGAACTTCTGGTGCTGGTGGGAGAGCTGTCCTGGATACATTTTGTGCCAGAGATGCATCAGGACGTTCTTGGGAACCAATGGCTTCGAATGACACCGGCACAAACTCATAAGTGGCAGAAGGTCCGCGATTTGCGAAGAGTTTGAGCAGGTGTTCAGCCAAGTCACTGATTTTTGAGAAGGTCTTCATAATTGCAGTTCCGTTGGGGTGAGGTAAGCCCACCGTGTTTCTTGAGTGTGAATCATACACACCATACATGCCTGATCGGTTGCGGAAAACTGCAATGCATTCTGGACTTACTATAATTAAAGCCAGATTGACTTCACCTGACAGACACTCTAACTGTGTGGCAAGGGGCAGACACCAATCCTGGTTGCCACTGAGTTTTACAAGTCCACACCTAATTTCAGGCATGTGGACAGTATACATTGCTGTGTCAGTCAGGACTTGTTTTGGTAATTCTTCCACAGTGAGATGGTCACTCTGGAATCTGTTCTCCAGGATGAGCTGTCGCTTTACACCTACATAAAGCGAATCTCCCTTTGCCAGCACCCTATCGAGGGCCGCAGTGTTAAACTGACAGCCCTCGTTCTCATACGCCAGAAAAGTCAGGGACATGCAGGTACACTGGTGGTTTCTAGAGAAGTCGCTGTACCTCATGTCGCTCTGACTATGACTGGCCCTAACACTTACATTAAACGGCTGAGTAACCTGAAATAGGGATAAATTATTATCATTATCATAAAGGTTTACTTTTAATTTAATTTTATCATATCATTATTACATCACTTGTTATTAGATTTATTATTAGTTATTAACATTAGTTGTAGTAATGACCTGTTTCATGTGCTACAATCATGAAATGAGTTTCAGCAAATGTGATTAATAGCATTTTACCTAGTGCAGATTTAATCAAATTACTAGTCACCCCTTGTTATCTTGAACAAAGTTTGAAAGAGAAATTTGTGCCTCCTACATCCCTAAGACTTGTCACACCTTTCCCTAAATGAAAATATTCATAAACATTTTAATTTATACTGCAATGGCAGTGTATTAAAAAAAAATCTTCTTTACATGTGTAAAGCGCTTTGAGACAATTTTGATTGTGGAAGGCGCTATATAAATAAAATTGAATTGAATTGAATTGAAATGTGAGTCAATGGCACAGAAAGGTTTTTTTTTTTTTTAATTATTAAAAGGCTTAAAAATGAAAACTAGTTTTGTTATGCATTTCAGTTAAAACCAAGAGCGCTCTGCCTCAAACAAAAACACTTTATGAAGCCAACGATAGACCCGAATATAAAAGTTCTTACTTTTTTAGCTGGGGAACAAGAGGTGGAGAGTCCATCATCGATGATCCAGGGCCAGCTGGTTGATGAGGGAAATGGCGTCTGGACGGTCTTTAATAAGAGATAACACCAATTAATATTTATATATGAGGCAACACAATACACCAAGTTGATACAAGAAAAGTTTCCCAAATGTATTTCAATAACTCACTGGCATCTGTGAACTGCAGAGAAAGATAATGCTATCACAAATGTTAAATTAAGCAGTTTTATGTAGTTACAGCTGATTTTACAGTAAATGTTCTGTGTTTGTCAGTTGTGGAGTAAATACCTTAGCTGGGCGAGGAGAGCGACGGGCTCTGGGTACAGCTGGTGAAGGGGGTGAAGGGGTCTTCATCCTGGCCGTCTGGGAAAAATAATAATAATTCAGTACAATAGAGACTTTAATGACATTATTGACTTGATTCAAGAGGAATAATATTTACCTTCGCAACCGGAGAACAGCAGGGGGTCGCTGCATCACCCAAACCACAGGACAACCTGACTGGAGGCGATCCAACCAGCTGTTGACACATGATAACAAACATGTTAAACTTCATGTCTCAGTGAAGACATTGTGTGTTCTGTGTGAGATTGTGTTTGTTCTGGCAGAAAGTAACATACGTTGGTCACTGAAGTTTGGGTGCGGGGGGGGTGTCCGTCCATGGTCCTGGACCGTCTCACCACAGGAACCGGGCTGGAGGGGGCGTCGTCCTCCAGTCCCCGTGACACCCCGGTTGGAGGTAATCCAACCAGCTGTTGACAGATGACAAATATATTAAAATTCAGACAGAGAGGACAGTGTAGTTATGTCTCCATGAAAACGCCATGTCAACTGTAAACACTGACGGTGTGTGCCAATTGTGTAACATACGTTGTTCACTGGAGACTGGCGGCTGTGGGGGCGTCTCTCCCTGGTCCTGCGACGCCTGGCTGCTGCCGGGGAGGCCACCTGCACGGTCAAATAAAGCATAGCACCAGTAACTGTAAGGAACAAGATGAAACTTTATAATACAGCTGAGAAGAGATGTCACACAATTTACCTTCTTGCCCGCTGGAGGAGACTTGCAGTCCACCACGCCACACAGGTCAGAAGGAGACACTTCCTCCATGGCACGAAGAGCCATGCCACTGAACCACTTTGGATTCAGTGGAAGGAAGGACTCCTCCTTCTGTGAAAGACACAAAAAAAGACAAAGACACATGAACATTTGTCTGGTTAAATACACAAAGTTTAAATACTCACCAGTTAACTTGAAGGACAAAAAAAAAAAAAAAAAGTTAGAAAAATAACTCACCCGCTGCTGAGCCACACTGGCCTGGCCGGAAACCTGCGACTGGTAAAGTTTAGATGACATATTTGATTAAATAGGTGCTTTTATAATTACGACTGTGAACCCGTTGAGAAAAATGTATTCATAAACACATGTAAACACACAAAATAGTATAAAAGAAAAACCTTACCTTGCTGCTCTGACCCACAACCCTCCACTGGAAGGGGTCAGGAGACAGTGGAGCACGTACCTCACCCTTCACAACCAGCTTAGGAGAGAATCTCCTAAGTGGCGGTGAAGGTGTAGGAGACACCTGGGGAGGTGGAGGCGGTGTCTCGAGGAACCAGTCCGTGGTGCTCCACAGCAACTGCGTGAGGATCCCCATCCCCTCACGGTCGGACAGATGGACCTGCAGACATAACAATAGAAACCCATTTACAGACAAAGTTCAACTGTAAAAAAAAAAAAAAAAAAAAAGTAGGTGCTGTTGACTAAATATTTCACATAAACACACAAGGAATTATTAGAATATTTCTATCACACATAGATATACTACTTACGCCGTCTCTGCTCCACAGCTCCAAGCGCGTACGGGGGAAGTGCTCCGCCGCAGGGAAGTACCTCAACCCTAAAAATATAAAAGGGAGAAAAAAAAAATAACAGTCATTAAAACATCCATACATGTATTTTGACTTTTTGTTCATTACTATATTTTCACACACATTTTAAGTACATTTCTTATTCTTCTCTTTATTGAGATGATATTTATTTTTTTACACACCCATACGAGCTGCCACGCGGTGGTACTCTTGCCGAAGGAGGACCTGGTGCGTCTCATCCTCCTTCAGGCGGGGCGGGAAGTCCAGCACAAAGACCTGTAGAAAACAAAATTTTACAAAACAAAACATGTTTCTTACCAATTTACATTTTCATTCAAAATCACACACATTAAAATAATAACACATTAATTTTTAAAAACTCATACATTTAATCTAATTAATCAATGTACTTCTACTACTAATACAACAGGCATAAAATAAAGCTTACCTCCGGCCAGCGGCTCCTCACAGCAGTGAGGAAACGAGCAAAGTCGACGGCCGCCTCGTCGATGGTCCTGCTGGCAGTCAGGTTGTTACTGGGGGCTAGAACACAGACAGCATGAGGGGACCGAGGAAGTACAACATGTTGGACCTCAGTCCGCAGCTCAGCGGCGTGAGCCCCAGGGGTTGACATGATACCAAAAGAATACTTAGCTTCTGGCATCACGGCGAACCCGTCAGCAATGGACCGGAGATGGGAGTCCCCAACAATCAGAATGAACTGCAACAGAGAAGATTTCTTTAGCATGAAAATCATTTACGCCTCTCCAGATCAACTACTTCCTTCATAAACTGCACAATAATAACAATACCTTCTTGTCAGGAGACTCCGGTGGGATGACCAACTTGTGGCTCCGTCCAGTGAGCTTTGAAGTTGGCCACCTCAGCACCCGATGGCGGTAACCAGTACCGCGGCCTGTTTAGTAAAGAACAAGACAGATAAATGTAAAATTGAATGAAGGAAAGCAAAGCAGGAAATGTCAACAATCATTCATTTTTACCAGTAAAAAAGTACAGGAAAGAAAATGACTTTCAAAAGTTTAATATTGATGATGAATAGATTTACGGATCATTTAGGGATAAAACAGGTAGATACTCACGTGCACGAACTTCGGCACGCACATCACCCGGGCTCCAGAACGGCTTGGCTGGGGGTGAAGATCCAACCGCCTGATGACAGATACAATAACAATAATAATCATAAACATTTTTCAAAACTCTCTAGGTGACTTTACATCTCATAAAATGAACAGTGAAATTTAATAAAGCTAAGATAAAAACAAACACTTTCAAACAAAATATAACACAAATTTAAAAAGTAATACAAACATTTTAAACACAAGTACATGTGTGACTGTAAGCACATTAAACTTGTCTCTCTATGTCTGTGTGAGAGTGAGTTGTGGTAGTAACGTACGTTGCTGACTGGAGCTCGGGAGCAGGGGGGGCGGGTCTCCTTGGTCCTCTTGGTCCTTGACCCTCTGGAAGGCTCCTCTCCAGCCGGGGGGGACACCGTCTGATGAAACAGTAACATCAAAGACATGGCAGTTCCATACTGAACTCAGCACTTATGAAGAAAGCAACAGATGTAACATTTCTACAGCCATTTTCATGCAGACATTTGTCATTGTAACACAGAAACGTATCTACTGTGTAAGTACCTCCAGGGGGGGGGCGAACGACGTCAGCTCCTCCAGGTCGAGCTTCCTCCATCGCTGCTTCGCCGCCGCCGACTTCTTGGACTTCCTTGGCATCCTGCCGACAGAAGTTCAAGACAAAAAAAAAAAAAAAACAAGAGAAATGCTTCTCAAACGTTAGATAGACTAACCTAACGAACTAACCTGAACCTAACCTAAATCTAAACTATACCTAATATGCCTAACTTAATATATAAAATGAAATGTGACACAGATGTGAGGACAGATTACAGCAGAGAGAGAGAGTGATGAAACAATGATGTAGTGAATTTGTGTGTGGGTGATGTGGTGATACTGCTCTGAGAAAGACGATCAATAGCTGGGACAGCACTGGAAACCTTCAATCTTATCTGCAAAAAAAAGAAATGTCTCAAATGTTACAAGTCAATAGTAGGAACATGCTCATAGCATAACAGACACGTTAAACATCTATGCTTGTCATGATGTGTGTGTCTGTGGGCACAGAATTTACTTTATAATTCTATCTCATAATTTATAACAATAATAGATTGTAATTATAATACTATATACATTTTTATAATACATGGTATTATAGTAATAGTTTATTCCTCAAGACAAAGAATTACCATAACACTATAAATATGCACCAACAAATAACACCAACTTCAGCAAATGTAACAGATTTTATCAACAGCAAAATGCACATTACCAAAAGCAAAAACACAGGGAGAAAGGTGTTTTTCCCTGGTCAAAAGGCAGTATTTAAAACTACAGTCACACACTAAACAACAAATCATGAGGCAGTAATGTCTAGCTTCAGCAAGCTTACTTTTAGCACCGTTAGCTTTTCGCTGAGCGTAATGTTTTTCTATAGAAAAAGCAAAGTCACTGCTATAACACTATAAATATGCACCCACAAATAACACCAACTTCAGCAAATGTAACAGATTTTACCAACAGCAAAATGCACATTACCAAAAGCAAAAACACTCATGTATGAAATACTTCATTTTCTACTTAATCAAGGTAGAGTGTAAAACTTTATTTAAAAAAAATTAAGAATGATATTTTTCCAACTCCAGAAAAAATACTTTAAGTCACAGTTTATCACAGACAACCAAACAAACACAGGGAGAAAGGTGTTTTTCCCTGGTCTAAAGGCAGTATTTAAAACTACAGTCACACACTAAACAACAAATCATGAGGCAGTAATGTCTAGCTTCAGCAACCTTACTTTTAGCAGCGTTAGCTTTTCACTGAGCGTAATGTTTTTCTATAGAAAAAGCAAAGTCACTGCTATAACACTATAAATATGCACCCACAAATAACACCAACTTCAGCAAATGTAACAGATTTTACCAACAGCAAAATGCACATTACCAAAAGCAAAAACACAGGGAGAACGGTGTTTTTCCCTGGTCAAAAGGCAGTATTTAATACTACAGTCACACACTAAACAACAAATCATGAGGCAGTAATGTCTAGCTTCAGCAAGCTTACTTTTAGCACCGTTAGCTTTTCGCTGAGCGTAATGCTTTTCTATAGAAAAGACAAAGTCACTGCTGTTGCTTATAGCGCGATTCTCAGCAGCGGAGCGAACAGCGTTGACTTTGATGTCACCGATGTACCACAACCGTGTACCGGCGTTAGCTGATAGCAAGACTTAAGGTTCTTATATAGCAACAGGCCGACCACAAATAATTAAACACATTAACCGAAATCACAATACAGTAATGTCTAGCGTAATCTCACGTCTATTAACGATGTCAGTACGCTAATGTTTGTCACCGCTATTGGCTTAGAGCGTGACTCCGAGCAGTGGAGGGGAGCTCCGGCTCTGTTAGCGGAGGCTAACGGAGCTAGGAGGCTCCGTCTGCTGCTCCGCTAAAGAATAACGGACATACGCAGCTTGGTTAGCTTCTTTAGCTACTTCTTCCTCAACAGTTAACTGGCGAAGCAAAGGAAGCGGACGAAGCAAGCAAACGGCGCTAGCGGACGACGCTAGCGGAGCTAACGGCGCAGCTAGCTCGGATTAACATAGTTGTACAGAAACAGACCGACCAAAAACAAGTACATCCACTTGTTCCACAATAATGAGAAATCACTATATATCACACGTCAATAATATCTAGCTTCAGTAAAACCACCTTTACTAACAATTTCAGTATGCTAATGTGTGTCAAACAGAACAGCCTCTTACCTATGATGAGATCAAAGGGTGTCGATCAGCCCCGGGCCAGTGCTTTTATATCAAGGCGAAATAAAATGCACACGGAACTGTCCAATCAGAGTCTTCCTGTGTCTCATCCGACGTGATCTGTCAAATCAGATGGCCGATATCTGTGAACTTGACACAGACACGTATGCGCCGTTCACACGTTCGAGTCCGAGCAGTCACACTGCATTTCATTATTAATATTTATTTTTATTAATGTATTATAATACAACACATTAATGAAAACACAAACGTTAACTTTTTTACTTTCTTTTTTTATTTTTTTGGTGATTAACTCCACTCCTCACAATGTATAGAGACTGTGAATTAATTTTTACCCTTTAAATGCAAATGCAAAGTGTATTTTCTTGTGCAGGGATTATCAGTTTAGGATATGTCAACAACACTGATTTTGAAAAGTTATCCCTTTTTGTAATATTAGAAAAAATATTTAAAAAAAATAATATTATCTCTAAAAGAATTTCCATAAATAAATAACCTTCATAAAAATATAAAACATAACACATGTATGTTATATTTTCAACTCTGAAATGAAATTTATTTCAAAGATGTAAATTTAAAAAAAGTATAAAAACTGACATAATTCCAACAAATGAATGTTATAAAATGAGATGGAAACTCTGAGTTGGTAATTCTCTCTCTCTCTCTTTTTATATATATAGACACACACATATATATACACATATGCACACACGCATTTATATGTATACATATACATATACATATATATATATATATATATATATATATATATATATATGTCTATGTCTATGTCTATGTCTGTGTCTGTGTGTATTCTGTGTGTGTCAGAGTGTGTCTGTATTTGTGTGTACTTGTGTTTCTGTATGCCTGAGTGGGTCTGTGTCAATAATGGGTTGTGCTTCGCACAACCCATTATTGACACTATTGTGTGTGTGTCTCAGTGTATCTGTGTGTCTGTGTGTGCCTGAGTGGGTCTTTGTCAATTGTGCGGTGCTGGCGCACCGCACAATATTGACTTTGTGTGTGTCAGTCTGTCTATGTGTGTGTCTGTGTTTGTGTGTGTCTGTGTGTGCCTGAGTGGGTCTGTGTCAATACTGGGTTGTGCTTCGCACAACCCAGTATTGACTATTGTGTGTGTGTGTGTGTGTGTGTATGAGTCTGTGTGTGAGTCTGTGTGTGTGTGTGTGTTTGTGTTTGTGTTTGAGTGCCTCTGCCAATATTGTGCGGTGCTACCGCACCGCACAATATTGACTGTGTGTGTGTGTGTGTGTGTGTATGAGTCTGTGTGTGCCTGAGTGGGTCTGTGTCAATACTGGGTTGTGCTTCGCACAACCCAGTATTGACTATTGTGTGTGTGTCTGTGTGCCTCTGTAAATATTGACTGTGTGTGTGTGTGTGTATGTGTAAGTGTGTCTGTGTCTTTGTCAAAAGGGAGCTGTGCTACGCACAGCTCCCTTTTGACTTCTATAGTTCTGCTATAGTTTTAATTACAAAGACAGAGAGACATAGAGTTATTACAGGGAGAGAGAGAGCCACAGCTCTTGCAGTCACGGTTGCCATGGGGATGAGCTTTCCCGCCGCTGAGGCAGCTCACAGGTGCTCTGACGAGCTCATTTTCGGCCGAATCAGGCCTGCCGAACAACTGCTATTCATGGAAAAACAAAACATGGTATCGCTAAACAAACAGCACCGTCAAAGAGACAAGACTTTAAGGAAGACCTGAATCTATTTTTTATGGTCCTACTGTCTAAAATGTGGATTTTACAGCAAGTTTCAAAAAAGGGGATTTTCTGCTCTTCTCCAAAAATCCTCTGCTCGATTAACATTGGAGTCAATGGAGCAGTTGAGAGCTCCTCTTGTCGCTAAAAGGCCCGCCAAAGAAAAACCGTAAATCCTACAGAAAAAATGAACACATTGTGAGAGAGAGGACAAGTGTGGCTACAAGTGTGGAGAATTTCACTGCTCTAGAGTAAAATTTGTGGCCGTAGTCATCGTGTAAATAAAAAATTTCAGAGAGTTCTTTTAAAGCCTCTCCACTCTAACCTCCCACTCTAGCCCGGAACATTCCGCAATACACACTCATTGTAAACCCTGATTTTTTCCAAATTCACTGCTGATCAGTTAGAGCTCACAGTTAAAAAACTACACAACTTTTGAAAAAGTTGAATACACCCCGAATACACGAGACTTGTGTCTACATTTTACAGTTTGAATGGTGTTTCTAGGTGAAAGTATGCCAGAGGAGATACTGTTTGAAAAAGGGGAGAATTTGCGACTTTTTTGAAAATTTCCCAGCCATTCTCTATGGGAAAATTTCGGCCGGTTTTTCGCAAATTTCTTCGCGAAACGTGAATATTCTGGAGAACAAAATACAAGCACACCGAGTCCGATCGAGCCGCACGTTTTGATGTATCATTTGTTAGTGTGCGCTCAACGGTGTGGGACGAGTTACGAACCGAAAGTCGGGGCGGAAGAAGAAGAAGAAAAATCCACAGAATAACAGTAGTGTGCATTGCTTTGCATTGCACACTAGGTACCTCTATAGCTTTGCTATAGAGGTGCCTAGTGTGCATGCATAGCAATGCACCACTAACTAGACAATTTCCCTTTGGGAAATCGCGAGAGTGGTGCATTGCACTGCTAGTAATGTTGTGTGCTTCGCAAAACCCAGTATTGACACTATTGTGTGTGTGTGTGTCTGAATGTGTGTGTGCGTGTGTGTGTGTCTGTGTTTGTGTTTGTCTGTGTGTGCCTGAGTGGGTCTGTGTCAATACTGGGTTGTGCTTCGCACAACCCAGTATTGACTATTGTGTGTGTGTGTGTGTGTGTGTGTATGAGTCTGTGCGTGTGTCTGTGTTTGAGTGCCTCTGTCAATATTGTGCGGTGCTGGCGCACCGCACAATATTGGCTTTGTGTGTGTCAGTCTGTCTATGTGTGTGTCTGTGTTTGTGTGTGTCTGTGTGTGCCTGAGTGGGTCTGTGTCAATACTGGGTTGTGCTTCGCACAACCCAGTATTGACTATTGTGTGTGTGTGTGTGTGTATGAGTCTGTGTGTGAGGGTGTGTGTGTGTGTGTGTGTGTGTGTGTTTGTGTTTGTGTTTGTGTTTGAGTGCCTCTGTCAATATTGTGCGGTGCTGCCGCACCGCACAATATTGACTGTGGGTGTGTGTGTGTGTGTGTTTGTCTGTGTGTGCCTTCGCACAACCCAGTATTGACTATTGTGTGTGTGTCTGTGTGCCTCTGTAAATATTGACTGTGTGTATGTGTGTGTGTGTCTGTGTCTACGCACAGCCCCCTTTTGACCCCTATAGTTCTGCTATAGTTTTAATTACAAAGACAGAGAGACATAGAGTTGTTACAGGGAGAGAGAGAGCCACAGCTCTTGCAGTCACGGTTGCCATGGGGATGAGCTTTCCCGCCGCTGAGGCAGCTCACAGGTGCTCTGACGAGCTCATTTTCGGCCGAATCGGGCCTGCCGAACAACTGCTATCCATGGAAAAACAAAACATGGTATCGCTAAACAAACGGCACCGTCAAAGAGAGAAGACTTTAAGGAAGACCTGAATCTATTTTTTATGGTCCTACTGTCTAAAATGTGGATTTTACAGCAAGTTTCAAAAAAGGGGATTTTCTGCTTTTCTCCAAAAATCCTCTGCTCGATTAACATTGGAGTCAATGGAGCAGTTGAGAGCTCCTCTTCTCACTAAAAGGCACGCAAAAGAAAAACCGTAAATCCTACAGAAAAAATGAACACATTGTGAGAGAGAGGACAAGTGTGGCTACAACTTTGGAGAATTTCACTGCTGTAGAGTAAAATTTGTGGCCGTAGTCGTCGTGTAAAAAAAAATTTCAGAGAGTTTTTTTAAAGCCTCTCCACTCTAACCTCCCACTCTAGCCTGGAACATTCCGCAATACACAATCATTGAAAAGCCTGAATTTTTTCAAAATCACTCATGATCAGTTGGAGCTCACAGTTCAAAAACTACACAACTTTTGAAAAAGTTGAATACACCCCGAATACACGAGACTTGTGTCTACATTTTACAGTTTGAATGGTGTTTCTAGGTGAAAGTATGCCAGAGTAGATACTGTTTGAAAAAGGGGAGAATTTGCGACTTTTTTGAAAATTTCCCAGCCATTCTCTATGGGAAAATTTCGGCCGGTTTTTCGCGAATTTCTTCGCGAAACGTGAATATTCTGGAGAACAAAATACAAGCACACCGAGTCCGATCGAGCCGCACGTTTTGATGTATCATTTGTTAGTGTGCGCTCAACGGTGTGGGAGGAGTAGCGAACCGAAAGTCGACACGGAAGAAGAAGAAGAAGATGAACCGCAAGAACAATAGTGTGCATGCTTTGCATTGCACACTAGGTACCTCTATAGCTTTGCTATAGAGGTGCCTAGTGTGCATGCAAAGCAATGCACCACTAATGAATCTTGGGTCTAAGTTAGCCAGTTAGCCAAAAACACAGCTTAAATGAATGGTAATGGATGTAAAGGCTGATGATGTAATTGTGCAATTTAATAGTGTAATTTGGCCTGTAGTTTACTAAGAATTATTTTCACGACAAAGATTTTATCAATACACACGCGTACTCATGCCAGCATGCACGCACGCACACACACACACACACACACACACACACACACCTTTCTCTCATTCATGCAGCAAAATCAGGCTGTTGAGTTGAGGTGTGAATTACTCAGACCACTGGAGCAGAAACAAGCAGAGACGGCTTGCCTTGGGATAATTGAATTATTTGTAATAGCACCTCATTAAAAATAGATTCTGTGTTACAGTTTCAAACAAAAGTAATCAATCAATGAAGGTGATCAAACACATTTTGACATAATCCAAGACACTGCTGACCCACACACCTACTCATTTGCTTTTATCAAGGTTGTTTGCTCAGCGTCTAAATTTTGAATGATGGATTGTGTGCTATCAAGCATCTCGGCGTTGGTGATTTGTTACAGGAACACTTGTTGTGCTTTTTGAATGAGTGCAGCGATGACAAAAACACACTGACGGGGTCAGTGAGTTTTTAGGGAAACCCAGGTTTAAGCCTCAAGACAGGTATCCATGTTGTTGAAGTCTCCTTGAGCAAGACACCCCACTGGTTGCAGAGTTGCTGTTGTGTAGCTGACCATCTGTGATCTGGAGGTAGGGGCAAGCAAATAGAGATTACCCTAATGCAGATCAGTAAAGCTGTGACATTAAATTGTCCTTGTCTTTGACATTCTTAGCTCTTCTTTGTGAACTATACATCATTTTCTCCCACACACACACACACACACACACACATATCCATTAGATGTAGTGGTTTTAAATCTTTCCTCTTCATGTCACATTTGGTCTGCAGGCCGTGTGACTGCGACCCCAGCGGGAGTGTGGACGACTGCTCTCCTCTGGATGGACGTTGTCTCTGCAAGCCAAACGTGGAGGGACAGAGCTGTAACAGGTGTGTTATAAGCTTGTTGCTTGCGTCACCTATGTGCGTACATGGCCTGTGGTTACCAAGGCAACTGTTGGAAGTCCTACACAGTAGAACAACTGAAGTCATTACTAATTTGTCTTAATTTTGAGAACAAAACATTTATATTTTATTTATTTAAATTATATTTGTTAGTTGGAAAATATAAATTAAGTATATTACACCCAGCAGATAGATCAGTGCGTCATTCAGATGGAATGACGCACTGGAGAACAGGTGTTCTTCAGTGTTCAGAAGAACAGGTGAACAATAAAAAAAGTAAAGATTCGGGAATAATTTGTTTAAAAAGTTCTCTCATTTTTGGGGCTGTCCATCCTTTGGACTCTGTGGACAGTGAGTGTGGCTGTAACAATATGTCAATAACCAAGCCTCTGCTTCTCCCTGTCTGTTTTTATCTTGTTCCTCTGGGATGCAGGATCAAACGGATAAATTTGCTGTGACATTAGGAAAACACACAGCCCCAGGTCTCCAACCACTGAATAATTCCGTGCTCCCTGTTTGTTGACTTTTTTGCTGATTTCATGGCTCGTTGAGCAGGCCCCTCTCCTGTGTAATGTGACTAGTGTAGTGGCTGATTTTTAGCAGTGTTCCTTTCCCACCCATATGCCAGCTAGTGTCCGTAGGTCAGAGCTCAGGGTCTATGCAGCTGAGCTCCATTTGGTGCCTTCCTCCTTAGTGCTGCAGTCTGCAGTGGCCAGCATCGCCAACTGCTGCAGTGAGAACAACTTAAAGAGATTAGTAAGAATAACACTACGGCAAGGACGTGGTAAATAGTTGCAATGAAGCGTGTATGCAGCATCTGCATGTTAATAACTTTTTAAGCACGAGGGTGTGTATGTGTGTGTACCTACAGATGCAAGCCAGGCTTTTTCAACCTACAACAAGTAAATCCAGCAGGCTGTCAGCCTTGTTTCTGCTTTGGCCACTCCCTGGCCTGTTCTTCATCCAGTCACTACGCTGCTGTCAACGTCACTTCCGACTTTATTGAAGGTATTGTCTTAGGCTCTCCAGCCATTAATAAGGTTTTATTATATGTAATAAAAATCACAGATATTAAAACCACTTAAGCTCTTTTTGAACACTAGTATTTATCATATATATCATGAGAGGAGAATAGCTATGGCTCACATTTTGAAATACCTTTTTTTTTTTTTTTTTTTTTTAACCTCCTCAGATCAGGATGGCTGGGTGGGAGAGTTCACTGGAGGACAGGAGTACCCCCTGCTGTGGAAGGAAGGTGAAGTCTACCTGCTGCCTCTCAGTGAGGACGACATTGGCTTCTACAAAGCTCCTGGTGAGTTAGAATGGAAAATAATAGAGATTTGAATTCATCCATTAGGACAGATCATTACCTCAGGTTGGGTCAAATGGGTGGGTTAGAGTCCCAAAGAAGATGTTTTAGCATTGTTGACAGTTGTGTTATTAGATAATAAATCCTCTAGTTGTTGCTACAGCTGGAGGATTTATTTAGGAGCAAAGATCCATGAGAGCAGCTCTGAGCTACCTGTCACTCTGATTTAAGCAGCAGTTGCAGCTTCAATCATATTGTTGCTGATATTAGTGTTAGTAGAGCATGTGTAATACTCATAGCTTGTTCCTATTGTTTCGTATAGTGAGATTAATCAGGGTCTCTGGCAGTGGGTCATACGGCAGTTATTCTGACACCATTTCTTCCAATTCCTTATCAGAGCCATTAGAAGATAAGGGAATAAACTGGCCCTGCTACAGGACTTAGGGCCCATTTCTATCAGCTGCCCCTGCAGCAAAGGCCTGATGGAATTGGATGTCTAGGCCCTGCTGGAGAAGCAACAAAGTGAAAATTGGCTTGGTTTCCTCTTGTCTCCACTAAGTCGGTTCTAGGCATCAACTCACAGCCCCTCCAGCCACCATGCAGTCCACAGCCGGAAGCAAAACAGGAGCAATCCCATTAACTCCGCATCCTGGAGGTTTAATGCCCAAAATGCGTGATCACAGAGAACAACTCCATTTGGAGGCATCTTTTTTTAGAAAGATGAAATTTTCACAGGCGAAAGAGGATGTGACAAAGCCTGGTGGTCAGACATAATTTGTAGAATGTCATTAGAAATGCACTGATAAGTTCTGGATCTGCAAGTTTGGCTGGTTTTTTGTGTGTGTGCATGTGCATACACGTGATATGAGCATAAGTCCATAATGAATGCTTGCATGCTCTGCCATATGCACTATATGTGTAATTACAAGTGTACATGGTTAATAGTGGGGTTTTTTTAAGTTGCTTTCTTCTTCACACAGTCTATAGTGACGTCTCTGTAGGCCACACAGATTAGTGGTCCAACTGGCCGAGAGCAGCTTTGTGGCAGCCTGCTTATCTACTTCGCCCAGTGCTTGTTTATGTTGTTTCTCCACATAATAAATGCACAAATCTATTGCCTTGCCATCCCTATTAATGATCTCATTTTCTCTTGCCTTTTTTTTTGTAGTGGTGCATGTGTACAGTTACTTTAAAGATTAGACTAGAGCGGCAGAGGCTTTGGAAGTAGCTCTGGAATTCTCTCTCACGCTGCCTCTGTCTCTGTTCTTTTTACTTTTAATTTATATTTGTGCTGAAATCCCTCCACTGTGTTCTTCAACAAAGTAAGAGATAATTCTGAGTGACAACTCCATGTCAAACACCATACAAACTGCAATTTCTATGATTCCCAGGAATGTATTTGTCACCGTAGTTTGTCCCGGGCTTAAGCTGCCACATAAGAGACAGGATTCAATCATCACTTTTTTTTTTTTTATTGAGCTGGTGATGCAAGAGAGAAGAGCGTTTGGGATCTGCGTAGCTCACCTGGCTCCAGAAATATTAGCTGGTGCTTGGACGAGGATAAGACGTCACAGATTCTCCCTCAATAGTGTTTGACAAGGAGTTGTTGGAATAGACAGGGAGAGTGCAGAATTTCACTTGACTTTCACAACAGGCCAACATTGCACTTACGCCAGTCAGGACGTCAGCATTGCATCCTCTTTTTCACTGCATGAAAACATTTCATTCTTGTAAATGACTTAAATTGTCCTCCCTCCTGTTTTCCCTTCACTACTAGTGTGTCAAGTAATAAATCTGCGTAGGTAGACGTATGTGTGTGTGTGTGTGTGTGTGTTTGCGTGTGTGCACTTGGGAACACTCTCCCTCTGAAGCATGTGCATTGCCACTTGTCCTCTTCCTGATCCTGGACATCTGCTTGACAGTTAACACAGGCGGAGTTCAAGTCCCTGTGGTGACTCAACAGACTGACCACTTGAGCGCAGCTGCCAGGAACTATCATAGACAAACATGAAGTACCTCCCCAAACAGTTGCTTTGACCTGCCTCCAACAACCGTGGTCACCACTTGAATCTGCTGGACAGTAACTGTGGCTCTCTTGGCTGAGCAGCATTTCATGCTGAAGGGGACGTCATCTAACATAAGTCCTTACAGCCATCTGCTGAGAAGCTTGCGATGTTGATCCTTTCCATATCTGCAGCACAGGCCAACCTGCCAAGTCTGAAGCAGCGGGGAGACTGTAAGAAAAGAGGAAAGAAGAGGGAAAGATAGACAGAATTTTAATGAAATAACCCTCTACAAGAAGGCAAGAGAGCAGCATATGGCTGCTCTTGTGCACAGCTGAGGAGTGGAGGAGAGAAAGAAGGAGCAAAGATCCATGAGAGCAGCTCCAGGCTACCTGTCACTCTGATTTAAGCGGCAATTGCAGCTTCACACAACCTCAGCGATACCTGCGCCAATGTCTGCATGTAATCCAGTCTGGAGGCCTTGTCATCTGACTGGAGAGATAGAAGAAGGGAGGGAAGGTAGGGAATAAAAACAAGGAATATGAAGTACAGAAAAATAGAAGCAGAGGTGAAGTCAATGGATTTAGAAAGTGAATGATTGGTTGGTTGAGTGAGGCTCGAGGAGAGAAAAGATTGCAGTATTCTTGTAACAAACTGAGGTGTTTGTTACACCCCCTTCTCACCCCCTGCTGGCTGCATCCCACGGCCTCCCCAACCTCCCTCCAAGAGCTCTCTGTCTTCAGCGTCTGTTGTCTTTACACAATGAATCATTTGGGCAGTCTCTTAATTCTCATTCATGGCCTTGCTCTTGGTTGCACAAGAGAGCATTCTGAAGAAATTCAGACTGTGAATACTCTCTCAACTCCACACACCTGACCAATCACCGTGTAGATCTGATCGTTAGATTGTCTGTTTCGGAAAGTCAACAAAAATTGTCCTGCCAATTCCAAAGTCGGAAAAGTGTTGGGATGAGGGGATTTCTGATGCTGTTAGACAATCTGGCAAGCACTTTGATTAAAACCATTGGGGCCCTAAGGCTGTTCAGACCTACATATAGTATTCTCCTTCATTTCAGACCACAGCATTGGCACAATGGAGGCTCCGATGCTGTACGCTCAGGCAAAATCACATGGATCAACTTACGATAAGAAAGAAACTATGTTGGCTTATCAGACACACTCGTACGTTCCTGGTAGATTACTTTATAACATGAATGACATATTTCTGCTCAACAGTGTGTTTTAATTGTTGAGACAGGCTAGAACAATTTTAGCCGTAATAACCTTCCAGAGTATGTATTAATGAAATCATACTTCCTCCATCATTTCATTATGCGCCTGTAGCAACACAGTTCCCACACCAACAAAGCCCCTTGTATTTTAATGCAGTACTATTTTTGGTCTAAACAACTATTAATAAAAGAACAATATGACTCCTTCATTTACATTTGGACAAGAACCCTCAGAGCTGAGACAAGTCCTCTGAATTGATCTCTGCTCACACTCGACCCCGAGTTTGCTCTGCTCCACTCTCCACTTGGTCCCCTGTTACTTCAACTAAAGAACAGAAATAAATCATCATGGGTTTCATAGGTTTACCGAATGTGCCTGTGTTTAAGTCTGCATATGCATATATGATGTATATTGGGGTTTAGCAGTTCCCTTGAATATAAATGAAACTTCCTTCCTTTCGTGTAATCAGGTTTCTGGTCACGTCCTTTGCGACTGCAGGCAGTGCAGTTTAGTGTGAGACTCAGTGTACTGACAGTATTGGACCTGTTTAGAACTTTAAAGTTTGTCCATCCAGCCTTTGCCCTCACACTGTCTGCACGGTGGTCGATGTTAGAGCCTCAGCGGGACTTGTGTTTGTGCGAGGCAGCAGTGATTTAATTGAAATGGAGTTGATTTAATTTGGTTGGAGCAAAGTCTAAACCCCCTGATTGATCGTGAGCTCCTCCACCATTCCCCAAAAGTTATACGGGCATCTATCACTTGTTGTGATAGCGGCTTTATGCGCTCCTGGCAGAGTGTCAGCAGCTGCACAGTCAGTGGACTTCAGATCATTCTGACAGATTCATAGAAACAAAATGGAAATAGAGTGGCACAGACTGAAGCTTTGGTTAATTTCCACTCTGTTTTTTTTTTAATATGCTGATTCGAATAAACACATCATTTGGACTAACGCAGGGCTGCAGCACTTACTTTTATTATCATTTAATCTGTTGAGAATTTTTCAGTTTTCAGAGCTCAATTTGACATCTTGAACTAGCTTAAAATTGCTTTTTTTGTCTGATCAACAGTTTGAAATATATTGCCAAAAAAAAAAATAACTATAACATATTGGGAAAGACACTACTCTTCCTGAGGGGGTGGGCTCTGGCTCTGGCTCTGTTTTTACCTTTTGACAGAGCCAGGCTAGCTGTGTTTTTCTGCTTCAGTCTGTTTACTAAGCTAACCTAACCATTTCCTGGCCGTTGCATCTAACTCTTGGCAAGAAAGTGAATTTTTAGTGAATGAATTATATGATAATTCACCTATTGTACCTTCCTGTTGATTGACTGATCAGTTAACTGACAGATGGTACCAGGAATACACCGAATGCTACAAAGAAAATGTGCATCTCAGCATTGTGAGAGGAGATACAGTACATTCTCACATGTGCGCAGCTTTCTCGCTTTGGTATCTAGAGATTTCTAAACTTTTTAATTCTCTCCTATTTGTCATTTGAGATAAAATAATGAATATAAATCCCTGGCAATACATGGACAGCAGATCAGACTTACACATGAATAATCCTTTCATTGTTTTTTTTTATAGTGATTCATTACTTTGGAGAGGGCCCCCCAGTGGGGCCGTTGTTGAACGGTCTGTTAGGGTTGTGAGTAATTATTTCTTTGGTACTTCTGTCCTCATAGACAGAGAGAGAAGACCCAGGAACCCCACTGATGCAAATCAGACCTCAGCAGAGAAATGGCCAGCAAGCTATACCTGAAACATAACCTCTTACAATCATAAGGGAGCACTTTAGGAGAGAATATGAGAATATTAGCTTAGTCACACAATATTATTACTGGGCTCATTACCCACCGTTATGCAAGGAATATGCAGTATATATTTCCTATAAATCATTTCAAAAGTAATATCTGTTGACTTTTATTTTCTGTGAATATGAGTTTCTTACATTATTCATTATTACAGTGCGTCACTCCCCAAATATAGCTAACTGCCTGTTTTCTGTTCCCCCCCAAAAAATAGTGGCTCTGCTGAGACTGTTCTCATTTATAAACTTAATGCAACAATGGCCATCTGCTGGCAGATGCTGTTTTGTTGAGTGCAGCTTAAGTAGCATGTGCGTCTGAGTAACTGCCTGAAGAAACCAAACTTTATAAAACAGCAAATTTGCAGCATCTCAGAGACCAGAGAGCCGGGTTGATGTCTGCATTTTATAAAAACCTCCACACATTTAGCTCAGAGGCACTATGTGCAGCTGAGAAACTGACAAAAAACAATTAAATGTTTTCAGATCAGTCAAAAATATAACAGAATACTTCAATAAAGATTTCACTTTGTTAAATAATAAAAATGGGAGAATAAATATAAAGCTTTACATCTTTTCTTTACAGCCAGCTTTGTCTCTCTACAGAATATTAAATAAATAAATACTTGAATTATTTTATGCTTCAGTTTATCTATTTGTCTTTCACTGTGCTCATTTTTTTTCCCCACTCAGTTTTCCTATTTCATCAGTTTTGGTGCACATTTAGCACCATTTCTGATTTTTGTCTCTTCGTTTCTTGAACATAGTGAGCAGGCGTAGTTTAGCTCCAATCACCACATCCTGTTGAGTCACTTATGTGTTTGGATCTAAATTTGCCCTGGTATGAGTGGTGGCTTGACATACTCGGGAGTGCGTATTGATCGGTCATTTCATTTAGTCCTTGCACCCTTTCCATATTGGTTGTTTTTTCACTGGTTAAGATGTTTAGATGTGAGAGGGCTCATTGAAAGCATTCCTGTCTAAGTGGTGATGGATTTAATCTAAGCCTCTTTTCCTTCCTTACTGGCTGATTTTTTTTTTTTTTTTTATTCCTTGTCATCAATATGTATTGATTCTGAAACTACACCGAGATCTGTGACAGCTCATTTCACTTGAGAAAGTGTTTTGTCTTCACTGGTGATGATTTGTGGTTGTTAAGCTGCTCGCCCTGCTCCTGATTGGCTGTAATTATCTATTCCTATTGATTCTGAAGTCACATTGACATGAATGATGCCTTATTGGACTAAGAACAGAAAGTGCTATTGATTAGCCATGTAATTGAAGCCTTTCCCCTTTCATCACTGCCTGTTTTTCATTTCCTACACATACTGATATTGATGAGTTGAATGATAAATACAAATACAGACTGTGACAAATAAAACGAAAAAACTAAAATGAAGTGTCTTAGTAAGGTGTTGGGCCAATGTGTCCCACCAGAACTAATTGAGATCAGGTGAGTACGAAAGCCTTCGGTGACCCCTCATGCCCTATGGATGGGGACATTGTCACTGTGGAAAAGACCAGCCCCATCAGGACAGACAAATTAGAGAAATCAAAAAAATGTTTTTAACTCAACTCACTTACACTGGTGCCAAACAGAAAGCAAGTGTCACTGCAGCTGGAAAAGTAGCTGAGAGATACAATAGGAATACTAATAATATAATGTATAATAAACCAAACTATGTGATTTGCAAAGCAAATGGTATTCTTTATTGGACCTTGAAATGCATGAAATAATGAAAGAAGAAACAGTTTAGACTTCACTCAAATACTAATTGCATTGCTTTTTTACTTTAAAACGTAATAGCTTCTCCACAGCTAAAAACCTCAATTCAGAGTTTCAGAAAGTGGGTTCTTGCCAAACTCTTGCAGGTGAAGTGAAAACATTGATTAATTGGGGCACAGGTGTCACAGTGAGAGTGGGCGGTGGATGTACACAGGGGCACAACACAGATGATAAAAGAGGGCTGTTGGTTGAGCAGATATTAGACGATCAGGCAGTTGAATTGCCCAAACTGACGCCAGAGGCCCCTCGTAAGCAGAATCACCCACTCAAGTCCTCAGCACTCCCAGCCCCCAGAACAGCTCAGGATGTACTTCACACACGATTACGCTCAAAAACAAGGTGGCAACCAAGCATGCAACCTGTCAGTTTTGCCCACTCACTCACCCAGAGCTGGCAGAGAATGGCAGCGTAGTGGTTTTTTATAGAAATTGTTATGATTTTTTCATTTTTAGAACATAACTGATGCTTTCTACAGTAGTGTTGTTTACATTTTTCTGCCTGTTTCTTTTTAAATATCAAAACTTGTGCATGTTTTTTCTTTACACGGTTTTTGGGGGTTGGGATCAAGCACCGCAGAAAAGGGGGTGAGGCAGAAAACTGTAATGAGCCATAGATGAGAGGATGGTTAATTACAGTTTGACCCCTGCAGTGGACTATATGTGGTACCCCTCTGCCCTCACATACACACACATAGACACTCACAGACTGAAAGAGGAAGGAGCTGGGAGGACATTTCTAAATTCTACCACGACACACTTGCATGCATACAGTTACATGTCTGTGTTTACTACATAGGTGGCATAGTTGACTCCACTCACCTCTCAAACATCCAACCTCTACTTCCCTCTCCCACATTAGAGAAATTCCTGGGTCACCAAGCCTACAGCTACGGCCAGCTCCTCTCCATCACCTTCACCTCTGAGACCCCCGAGCTGCTCCCCGACCACGTCACCTTGCTCCTCCAAGGCTCTGGAATCTCCCTGTCTGCTGACCTTTCACCACAACCAGTGCTTGACCATGACCCCGGCCTCGCACCGCGGCACTCCTTCATTCTCAGGTACAAGGATGCAGGCATGGGGCTGTCAGTTTGTGAGTCTATGCACATTTTTTTTTTTAGTTTTTTTTTTTTTACTGGTGAACTTGAGTCTCTCCGGAAAATACCAAAGCGTTTGCCTGAATGTGTGCATGAGAATGGATGTTGGGATGTTTGTTTTTCCCCATTCTCCCTGTTGCCTGACTTGTTCCTTGTTACAATATATATAGAGTCCGCAGAGTACAGACTATCCAGGACACCCGTGTACTGATTACAGCTCACCCACATTGACTGTGCTGTCATGGTCCCAGCAGAATGTGAGGATATGAATGTTGTGATGAGCCAGCACCTCCATGCTCTGGCTGTCACGTAGATCTGGCAGGTACAGAGCAGCAGCGTTACATTTCCATTTTTACATCTTATACATTTAGCAGAGGGTCTCACCTGGAGTGACATGACATGTATGCTGCAGTGGAAAGTCACCAAAAGTCCAAGAAAGTGATACTAAAGGTTAGGAACAGTCAAATTTACACTCAACTGACAAATTCCAAAAAAACGGTGGATATTAGGTAGGAGGTGTTCACACGTAAATATATTGCAAAGCATCTAGAATATACTGAGTGGAGAGTGGGGGATACGAGGTACTTCTTCAATCGATGGAGCTTGTAAAAGTCTGATATTCTAACTGAAGTGGGGAGGTCACTCCACTATTAGACTCCAGGAGGCAGAGGAGGGGGGTCCTGCTGGAAGGATGACCACATCATAGCAGGGGAAGGAGAGTTAAGTGGATTATAGCGACCACATGCAGAGCACTAGATGGAGTGGAGGGTGGGTCCATGGCCTGGAGGTACAGTATGTGGGTAGTGGTCCCTTTGCAGCCTAATATGCCAACAGCAGGGTTTTATATTGGAAACAAACAGCCAGCGGATGAAATGAAACATTATTGATCTTGAAGAGAAAACTAGGCTGTTGAAGGAGTAAAGAAAAAGTAAAGTATAAATAGTATACCAAAAGACCGCCATATAAACCTCAGGCATGTAAGCAAGTGTGAACACATTCTTTGGACATGAATGGCTAGTGATATGTGAACAGATCCAAACAGCATCCAAATTTGTGTGGTAATAATATGATGATCATAAAAATGGTTTTCACCACATGGGCTGAGTAGTGCAGGATAAAGCTTGACTGATGTTGGTTTAGTATTGAATCCTGCCGCCTTGGTGACTTGACAGACAGAAAACCGATAAGCTTCAGTTAGGGACTGTTTAAACAGTGCATGCAATTGGCTGAGGGCTTTTCAGACTTTTGTCAATAGTTTTCATTTCATTTTTTATCACAGGCATTTCAAACCTGGGATTTCCTCCAAGTGTAAATACAATCTCCAGCAAAAATAATGATGCAGTACAGCCCAATGCAATTCTGACTTCTAACTGGTAAAACTGGCAGAACTTTTTTTTTCCTGCTATTGATTTCCACATGGACCATTACCAGTTAATACTCTTACTTATTTTTTAAAACTTTTTTTTAAAGGTGGGGTTCAAATACAGATAATGCTTTACTATGTTATTATTTTAGGTACGTGGTTGAAATATTATGCTGTTCTGTATATTTTGTTGGCAGCCAAACCTGCGAGGAGTTTGAGGTGTAGAAATGGCAAAAAAAGTAAGACCATAAATAAAGCAATCTTGGCAATTCTCAACAACATCTGGTGAGCTGCCTGAGGAAATCAGGTGTATGATCTTCTTGTTTTGTCTTTCAATACAATACATAAGAAATGTTGTTAAAAAAACTATCGCTGTCTAAATACAATGCTGTAGTTTATATTAAAAAGCTGTAAACCTTATGAAAGCCAAGTATAACTCCAGAGAACGTGCACAGAATGAAGAATCTATAGAGGTGTGTTGGTGATGTATTCCTAAAGGGAATTACACTCTGTGTGTGTGCGCGCGTGCTCGTGTGCGTGTGCGCACACTCTTCAGCTTGCACAGAGCTCTGTAGACAAACATCCCCTGCATTCATATGGCATGGATAGCTGCAGCCCACATGCCAGGATTTATTTGGCTCTGAGAGTTTCTAACTTAATGGCAAAGTTTAGTTTGAATTAAATATTTTGTTCATATTTTTTATCTGTGACTCTGAGTTAAAACATCTTTGACCTACCACAGCGCTTTGCTGTTAACAGCTGCGGTTTTAAATGTCTGAGTAGTTTTCACTCACTCTGGTATAATATATACTATAGCCTCCCACATCTACTTGTACTGTGGAAGCGCGCTTGAGATCGCAGTCATATACATATAAATATAAATTCATGGAGCGATTTCACATGAATGCATATTTTGGGATTTTCTCACCACCACCTTGTGGCGAGAGCAAACAAATCTTAATATTACTTAGGCCTTGCAGGCAGGTATAGGTTTTATTATAATTCAAGGACAACTGCACCTCTGTGAATACTGCAGCAATCAGGCTGGATATTGTGATAAAGATAGCAGCAATCAAAATCAAGCAGCGACACAGTTCCTCTCACACAGAGCTGATGGTGTTTACATTACTCGTAGCTGGCAGTCTGCTGTTTTTGTTTTCTTGCTGTCTACTGTTAGATTATATTAAGTTGTGCATGTGTCAGTGTCAGTGTAATAGTTTGTTTGTGTTGTAGACAGTTGATTAGCATCGCTATTTGGAAACTGAGACGAAAGCACTGATTGAGCAGTCTTGTGCCACCCTGCATTTAGTTTTTAGTGCGCCGTGTCCCTGAGTTTATTTGTGTTGTCTAAACAAGTACATGTTGTGACATATTTTAGTTTTTTTTTTCTTTTATCCAAGCTAACTCAAGATGCAGGTAAGTTAAAGGAACAGTTTTCATTTTTTTCAACTTTATCTTTATCTATTGAAATAGTCATTGGTCACTGTAAGTTTCCTCCTGTCCATACTGGCTATGAAGAGATCCCTTCATTTATATGACTGGGGTCTATGGATATGTGTGAGAGGTGAAACATCTTCAAGGCCTACAGGTCCAGTTGCCCTCCATGCCATTGTGCCATGTACAGTTACATTATCAGCCCTTTCCTTCAGGTTTCTGATTAAGTCTGCTGCCGCACCAGCATACAAAAAAAGGCAGACTGTGCTGGAACATGTAGTTCCCTCCTTAAGGGCACAGCCTACTCTGACCTCTTATGATCTTTCGGTGTTCTCAGGCCACTCTAGTTTGCTGTTGATATTGACCCTCAAGTGTCTACTGTGCAGGATTGTTCCGCCGCCACTCTCTCTGCTGGAAATCCTCCTTGCACCGCTTTGCTCTCTACCAAGACTCCTGCAGGCCTTTTCCCCTTTTTGCCCTTCATGGTAAAGTGGTCAGTGCAGAGGCGGGAGTGACTGGAGGAGGCAGTCTGGGGCTGAAGAGGTGAACCCTGGTGTGACAGTCTGTGGGGAAGCGGTAGTGCAATCAGTCACATTGTGTGGAGAGATCTCATTAGGCCTGTCAACCTGGGGGAGTGGGTGCAGCTGGCCTGGTCTCCCGGTTGAACCTGTTAAAAAACAGGCTTAAGTTATTCACTCTATTTTTGTTCTCTTCCCCCACTTGGCCTGGCGTCCTGTAGCCAGTAATCCTTCTCATCCCACTCAGCACCTCCTTCATACTGTTTTATTGCAATTTGTCTTCAATTCTGCCCCTGTGTTTCTATCTTTAATTCTCCTTTTTAACACCCTCAGACCAACTTAACTTCATCCCTGTAGACAGCCCTGGAAGCCCTCTCCTTCCCCGAGAAGGGATTTATTTTTATTTGTTTTCCAGGGTTTGTTTAAAGTAAACCAAAAAAAACAACAGCAAACTGTTTAATGCAATTTAAGGGTCCACATGGAAATTGACATGTTGTGCAGCTGGGAAGCTCTGCATTGTCTGCATGTTCCAGTCCATTAGCTCAAAACAGTCCTGTAGAGCCTCCACATGCTTACAGTTCAATAACAATGGGCAGAAGGGTGTTGGCTGCTGCTCGGAAGCAGTGATATGGTAAATTTTGGAGAAGTTGAAGGAAAAGTAGGTTGCAGCAGTGTGTAAGTTGTAGTTTGCTGGGAGGGAAGCAGCACTAGTTCAGATCGGAGATGATTAAAGCATAAAGACCTGGCCAGAAACAGCAGTGAGGAAAGGTCTGGTTTGATGGATGCTGTAAAGTGGAAACCTGCAGGATTACGTTGTGGCTGCAATGAAGGCTCCACTCAGCAGTCGGTTGTCTAGAATCACACTACGATTGTTGGCAGTTTGGGCAGGAGTCAATATACTTGTGCTGCTGTTGTCTGTGGTGGTGGAAAACAGAATTTGACAAAGGACAGGTCAGTCTTGTTGAAACTTGTTTTAGTCTGGTGGGTAAAAGCAGAGATCTCCACTTCAAGTGAAGCATCAAGTGATGGGAAAGGGAGGCCGAGTGTGTTACTGGCAAGGCGATTGTTGTACGATGGACTATACCTGTCTCTGTATATATCACTCCGACTCTGCACATTAAGCTGCTGGATCACATATGTATGAAAGCATTGCTGCATGTAAACACTCTATATCTTAATGTCAAGATCGACAGAAATGCATCAGTGATCGCTTTAATTCGGACAATTTGTGGTTTTAGGGAAGGTTAGATGCTATTTCTTTATGAACAACAGCTGCATGCAGTGAAGTCTTGTCATCTCAGTGAGATTGCCAGGTTTGGTACCAGCAGGCCTGCATAGAGACCAATCCAAAACCACTTAGGTGGTAATCGAAAAGGCTGCTGCAGGGTGAAAATAATTGAAATCACTCACCGACTCCACTGTTTGCTCTTGCTGGCAGCATGGGTTGTTGTTCACCACAGGAAAACGAAGATATGTAAATATGTAAATACCATTAACCCCATACATTATTTGGTAGTTACATGCAACATCGCAGTTCATACTGATAATAAAACATGTCACACTTTTACCACTGGAATTAGCACTTGGTGTTTGAGTCCAGGAGACACCTTGTTTAACAGTTTCGAACAAAATCTCGTTCCTAATACGTCCCTGAATGTGAAGGGAATGACAGTAAAGTTCTCTGAATATGAATCTGAATCTAAATCTGAGTTTCATCAGTGGATCAAGCCCCTGAGCTGGGACAGAATGTGGGACACAGCCTTTGTCTTTCTGTCCCCTCTAGTGCTTCCATCGCTCACTCTGGTGTCTGCACTCCAGTAATGAGATTCCCCTTAGCACCAAGAGCCCAGGCTAAAGGTGGTCTGTGGTTCCCTCACTGAAATGTTCTGGAGCATGTGGGACAGAAACTGTCATTAAGTGTTCTTCTCTGGAAAACTTCTCTACAGATCTCATTACACTTGTCAGGTACATGCACAGATGCACTTCGGTATATGCTCTATGTCATTCCCTCATCCCTGTCTCTTTCCTCTTCTCTCTGCCACACACACATATACACACACTCACACATACAAATGCAGACATGCACACAAACACATTAATCCATGTGGCCACCTGGCAGTGTGATTTGCAACAATCAGGTGGAACATATGCCTCAAAAATAGTCACGTTAAGAGAAAAGGGAATAAGTGTTTCATTAAAGGTGTTTGAAAGTATAAAAAAAGCACAACACACACTCCACATCTCTCTTGACTGGCAGCATTTGTATTCATAGCGGGTAAATATGGTAACCCGCTAAGTGGCTGTGTGTTCCCACCTGGTGCAATCATTTCAAAATCAGATGAAGGAAAAATATATGATAGAGCAGGGATTCAAACAGAGGGGGCTGATGAGAGGAGGCTGTATATAAGCTTATATAAGGTAACGTCCACTTTCTGATGTTCCCTCTGTTCACTTTCTGTTTCCATGAAAGCAGTGGGAGGGGAGGTTTTATTGCCTCGTTTGTAGCTGTGTGTGTGGACGCCTGTATCATGGAAGTATAATATTTGTGCCACGAGGCACCTCTCAAATGCTCAGTCACTTTTTACAACTGATAAAGGCTCTGCATAGAGTGATCAGCTGTTCTCTGTTTTAATGACCAAAAGAAGGATGTCAGGAAGCTGCTCATATGAGTTCCTTTTAAAAAAATAAATAAAGAAAAAAAGAAAAAAAAAAGAAAAAAAGAAAAAAGAACCAACTCACAACAGTCAGCAGAGCACTGGTTGTAGTGCGGGCGTGTGGTCCATCTGGCACTGAGCTCGTTTCTGTCATGTACTGAACATTTACTGACTTTGATCATAGATCAGGGCCAGCTAAATATATTGAACAGAAAGTGGACTTTGCAGGCAAAATAAAAATGAAAAAAACAAACTTTTGCTATAGAGTGAGCAAAGCAAGGAGATACATGGAATTTCTACAGTATGTCCTTGGGTAAACCTATAATTTATTTATGATTCAGTAACCCTTATAGTCAAAGGCCAAAAACTCTGTCCTCTGTGCTGCTTGCATTTACAGTACATTCAATTACAATTACAATTAACAGGATGTATTGATATTAGTAACCTGATTAAAATGTGTCATTTTCTAAAAGGCAGAATGGCACAGTTAGATTATGCTAACAGCATATCTCTATGCATGTTCTATTTGTGTATCTTGTCTGTATTTTTCAAGTTTACAATCTCTGATATGCTTACTTACCCTCTGAGTACCTTATCATTTATTTGCTTCTCTTTCTCCCCCCCTCACCGTAATGTCTTGCTCTCTTGCTCACCTTGTATCTTCATCTCTGTTCTTGTCTCTCTAAGGGTACTTGTGTGCGTGTGGGGAGGGGGATGTGTGTGGATGTGCGTGTCTATGTCCAGTATTCTTTTGGGCTTTTCTCTCCTGATGATCTCCACTCATCCTCCGTGGAGCAGGCTTAATTACAGCGCGGCTCTCCGCGCTCTGCTTGTTGCTGATTAAAAGGGACACTGAAGCTCCATAGGGAAAGCATGACTGGGAGTTTGTTCACTTTCATGCACTCTCTGCTTATCGCTGTCTGACCAGCTCCATTACCATGGCTTTGAGGCCCAGTTTGTAATTGCCTCTCTTTATTACTGTGCCTACATGTCAGGCCAGGGAACAAGGACCCGCCGCATTAACATGGCGCAGAGTCTGTGTGGCAAGCCTGGAAGGCACACACACACACACACACACACACATGTTCATGTGCACAGTGTAAATATGAATCTAAGACAGAGGCCATGCACAAAATAAAGAATTTTGAAAACAAGTTAATGTGCTGTGAGCACCTGGTCTGTTAAAACAGGGGTCATTGAACACTCACACATGAACGGGCTGACTTAGGCTGCTATGTGTATAATTACAAGGTTATCGTAACAGGATGGCACTTTAAAATAAGGTGTCCTTTATAAACACAATAGTGCGAGAACATTTTATAACACAACACCACCTGAGTGGAGCTGACACAGCACCTGTCATCAAGATGGAAAGAGTGCATGATACCTGGAGTAAAACGGGCAGATGTCAGCTGTACAGCCTGGCTTTTCAGGACATTCTTCAGCAGATGGCAGAGCTCAGTGATCAAGACCCTGGATATGTGTTGTCAGCACTTATAATTTTTTTTTTCTTTTCTTCGGACTGTATGTGTCTGCTGCTCTGGATAGCCCACTGTTAAAAAAAAAAAAAAAATCAAGTGTATGTGTGGCAGGGCATTTCATATTTTCTTAGTTGTGGAGTGTAATTAAAATTGCTTTAGAAACCACTCTGCCGTTCCATAAATCACCCACACAAACAAATTTTCTCTGTTTGGGTTTTTGTACCTTTTAAAATGTGATGTTTTGGCTGTTTAATGTGATGATGTTTGCATTTGCATGCACTGTACCAACATACTGTAACTGATCTATTTCTCTCTTCTACTTTCACAGACTCCATGAAAATGAGGTGAGATTTAAACCTGCGTTGTCTGCCTTTGACTTCCAGCGTCTCCTTTACAACGTGACAGCTATCAGAATCAGCAACGCTGGAGGACACAACTGTAAGTGTGTGTTTGTGTGCCGCTGTGTGTAACACATTTAGTTTGGGATGCATTGTACCCAGTGCGTTATTGTTGACATTTTTATTTTTGACATTAAATATTATGTGATATTATTGCTGAATTCATGGCCATTCACAAATGATACCAGTAAAAGTGTCACAGTTCTATCGATTAAAAATACATTTTCATCACACAGTAGCACAAATTGTTAAAGTTGCACCAAACATACTTTCTAAAACAATGACAGTATTTGTATTCAGGGAATAGTGCAACTGTTCCAAATCTGGCTTAGCAGAAAACGGGACATTTATTCCCAGATGTTAGTGACTACTCCTTGAAATCCTGCTCTTATTTTTATCATGTTCCTCCTGCCTTTCCATCTGATAGTCTGCATTGTAAAGTACAGGCAGGATCTGAGAGGAATTACGGCGGATTAGAGCACCAAGAAGACAGAACAGCTGGCCAAAATCACCAGCTTTCTCACACTACTTACACCATTTTAATTAGTTGCAGGCATCGCAGGCAATGTGACACACACTCTTGTGTAGTTCCACGTGCACTTGCACATGCAGAAGGACTGGCACAGAAGTTTGCAGAAGCACAGCAGTGCAGTCATGCATATTCCATCGAACTGTCTCCTGTAACCACCCACCCACATGAACGTGCAAACAAAGTCAAGCACATGGTTTACACTGCATCTACTGCACAACATGGGGGAGAAACTCTTAATGATTTGTGTAAGGTCTCAAACTCATTCCCAAGCAGCTTTATAAGTGCCTTATCGCTGCAGACTGCCTGGCAAACTTTAATATCAGAATCCCATAAAGCTACCCTTGCATCTCTCTCCTCTCTCCCTCTCACAGTCTCCTTCATTCCTCAAATTTCTCTGTACACCACAGAGAGTCTCTTATAACAGAAGTGTGTTATTTTAATAACAGTATTGTCTTTAGACTATAAACGTAGGCTTTTGCTACACCCACAGTGAAGGCCATTAATTGTCTCTGCAAGAAAGAAAATGGGTTTTGAACAGAGAGCATAGCCATATTGGAAGTTTAAGAGAAATTAGTGGCTTAATGACTCCATGCACAGGTACCTAAAGATACCTTAATTGTCATAGTTGGTGAGGCTGCAGTGAGCCATTCAAAAGAATTAAAACCTCAACTGGTCTGACAAGGTTTCTTGGAGAAAGGATTGATGGAGAGAATTTGCACAGCGTGACTTAAAACGAAATGTTTTTAATTAACTGAAATATGGGTTCGGTTTCTGAAAACTGTTTTAATTGCACATTTTCCCTTGCTGAACGAGCTAATAGAATTCAGGAGGTAGAGGAGAGTAAAGGGTAGAGGCTAAGGCGAGTCATGAAGAGGGGAGAGGACAGACTTGCCTACTGATTATCCCTCAGAGGTGCAAATGAACTAGGTTTCATCACCGCTGAAGGAATGGCTGGATCATGACTTGTTAGAAGTCAGCGTCCATCCTCTCCTCTGGTTCTTCCACTTTCTCAGCCCTCACTGTTTCTTCTAGTCAGATTTCGCTCATTATGCAGCTGCTCATTCACACTTGGTTTATTCCTTATCCAACAAACCTACATACTCATACGTGCACAGCATACTCTGTCTATCTATCTACCATCTGTCCTTCTTGTGTGCTCTCAAGGAACAGGAACAAAAGTAATTTTGTGTTCAGTGGATGTGGTTTAGAGAGTAGAGGGTGAAAGGGATTTGGTTCAGGATGGCCTGCCGCCATCACTATTCATGAGAGGAGAGAGGGATCTTGAAACCCCACAGGAACTGCACGTCTGACATACCTCCACCGAGTCTCCTGTCTCCTTTTCTTCTCGTCTTGCTCTGCTGCAGTGATTTATTCATTTGCTATATCAAAGATTCCCTGGGTGACGGGTGTATGTGTGTGGGCGCGTGCGTGCGTGTGCGAGTGAGCATTAAGTGTGGCATTTACGGGCATGTGGGTGGATGAATCTGTTATTGTGTGTGTGTGTGTGTGTGTGTCAGACTGTAAACTGTAATCACAGGCCAGAACCTGTAATGAGACAGGGAAGGAGGGACAGCACTGCAACAAATGCTAATAACCCACCTCTTAATGAGATACAGAGACCCACAAACAAGCACACCTACACACACACACACACACACCCCTCATTCCAGAGAAAAGCAGGTTCCCCAAACACTTCAACAGGCCTCTGAGGCAACAGTTATCAGTTTACTACTGACCTCTGTAACCGTCTGTCTTGTGACAAGGCACTCTTCCCATATTTTCCCTTCCTTCCTCTTTTCTCCAGACACATCGCAGCTCGCAGGTGTAACCCTGACCTCAGCTTTAATCTCCTCTGGTCCAGTCAGCCCTCCTGCTCCTTGGGTGGAATCTTGTTCCTGTCCCCCAGGCTTCGCAGGCCAGTTTTGTGAGCGGTGCATCCCAGGATACACCAGGGAAGTCCCTGGCAGAGGGCCTCTCTCGACATGCGTGCCATGCAACTGCCACCAGCACGGAACCTGCCATCCAGAGACAGGTAATAAGTGAAACATTTACAGCCCATTTGGCTTGTGCACAACTGAATTCAAATAATAAATCTGGAAAACGTCAGGAGGGCATGATGATTTGGGTGCCACTCCACTGACAGCCAATCACCAATGTTTCTGTTTCAGTGACTCCTGTTGAAGTAGAAAATCCCCCCAAAAATGAAAAGGTGAATTCATAAATCAGGTTCAGAGCATTTTATTTTATTATATTTAAAAGGGAACTTCACCAACTTTACAGTACATGCCAAAGTCAATTTAGTAGTCATGAGGATGGCTCCAGCCTGTGAAAACAGCAATATAATGTCTCCTATGGAGCATCACTGGAGTAGCTTTTGCTGAAACTTGAGACCACAAACACTTAACAAAAAGTTACGCTTGAAAGATGTTTATATTTTCCAGTCAGAGAGGGTCTAATGCTGCCTTTGCTGTCACAGAAGAGTTACTGCAATTACCAGTTTCCGACTTGTAAATAGCATTCACATCAACATCATTGTAATTGCAACTGACACATTGTTAGCTGAAAGATTTTTCAGCTAACAAAATGAAAGTGTCTGAAAACCCAACAAATATGGATGTCTCACAGCTGCCAAAGTCTGTTGCTCAAGGTATTAAATCCCAAAATTAATAGATGAATGGTCAATTCACGGTACTTGTAACCATCACACAGCCAGCTCTGCTGTTGTCTGCCTGCAGGTCCTTCCACCATCCATCACATTTGACTTGAACATGGCATGATAAGTTTGACCAATGCTAGAAACTAAAAGTCAGAATGTCGCAGCCTCTATTGCATCAACTTTGAGTTCTCAGTCTCTTTCATGTCCCTAATTTAAGGAAGTACAAAACCAAAGTACTCTACGTGACTCAAGTTGTAAAAAAATAAAAGAAAAAATGTTCTTCCCTTTAAATTCGCATATAACATAGTTTGAGTAACTTCAGAGAGTTTTCACAGAGTGAATCAAAAGCCCACCATTTCATAAGTCGCTGCTCTTGGAACTGGCTGTGTCAACATGCTTTGCTCATTGTTAACAGAACAATTTAGAATAGTACTATATTATTATAAAGTATAAAACTAATCCAGGTTGCCACATTGACAAGAAAGTCATCCTTCGGAAGCATTCAGCTCGTGTAACATGAGATGAGGGATCATCAGTGGTTGTTTGAGACAATATTTTCTGTCACTGTGCCTTTGAGAGAGCAGAGGGAACAGAAAGAGATGCCGGCTGTTCGACTGAAGCATTTTTCTGTCTTTCCAGAACTGACATTCAGTCATCATTGCTTCAAGGGAACATAGCTCAGTCATCCCTCAGGGGCATTGGCAAGCTATCACTCAAACTGAGAACTGGATGGCTGTACTAATACAGCAATATCCTCATCTCACACAGCTAATCTCATAATAACAGCTAAAGGAGAAGTGTGTATTTAATGCACCTGACATTTTTTATGGGAGATAGTAACGGCAGCTGCAGTTTTCTTTCAGCTTCATGTCCTAAACACAACGTTCCGTAAATGACAGAAGTAAAACAGCAGCTGTTGGCTGTGTAAACAAGTCAAACTCTATGCAGTTATTTATACGTGTGTGTCTGTGGTTGTTTACTATATGCACTCTTTTTCTCCCTGAGTCTTTTCCACACTATCTCACTATCACAGCTTTAAACAAGTCTCTCCATCTCACCAAGAGCAGACAACTATTCCATCCAAGGTCCCACCCTCCATCTTTTATCTTTCCTCAATCTCTCTCTTCCTCTCTATCTCCCTCCCCTACCCTGCGACTTAAAGTCTCAGAGATCTGACCTAGTTAGGAGATGCCTGAAGCTTTGGCTGAGAGTGTGTGTTATGTTTGTGACTCCATGTGTGTTTATATGACTGTGTGTGTGTGTGCGTCTGAGGTCCGGAAGCAAGTCTGGTATCACTGCCTGCCTGCCTCCCCCCTAATTAGACTTGTTAACCGCCTCTTGGCTAATGATGTCTAATTTGCTTGCAGATTTCCTGTGTCTCTTATGTCTCTTCTCAATCTGGATGTCTCCCTCTCTCACGCACTTCTCTCTGCCTCCTCTTGTTCCCCTGACTCCCTAGTCAGCCTCTTGCTGTCTTCTGCTTCCTTCTTCCTCAGCTAGGATTGCACCTGCTCTCCCCAGTCACCTTGACTTTGTTTTTAGCGTCCTTGACGCCCTTCTGTGCAGACTCCTCTCATGTTTCCACTCCCTGGATATCTTCATGACTTTCACAGGTGTATTTCCTTTTTTATTAGTATGGTACCCAACATCCATACAGTTGGATCCATGCGGTTTTTTAAGTACTTATATAGAACGGGAATTGGTGTTATCAATAACCTCAACTTCTTCTGAGAGCAGATGTGAGAGGGAAAGTGGTGAGAGCTGGAAAAAAAAGTCAGTTCATTTTGTGTGTTCTTTACAAAGATTGGAAGTGTCAGAATGTAGGAGAATGTTTTTTTTTAGGCAGTCTGAACACAAATGTGCTTGTGTTCTCAGCTGTTGGAAGGAAAACTGCATTATTTATTAATGAACCTGTTTAACTGTTTAACATCAAAGTAGCTTTGGTTTATGCTAAATAGGTTGAGCTTAGCAGCATTTAGCATCTTAATATCGCATCTTAATAGAGTTCACACCTTACAAGTCCCCACAGACTGTGAAGATTTTTCATTACACACATACACACACACGCTTTTGAGGATGTTTTAAAAATATTTATAGTGCCATGCAAATGATGAATGAGTGTTAAATATGGAAAACGATGTGTCCTCTGAGTCATGGATCAAAAATCCCTTGTGTGCTGTGTCCTTTGGCGTGAAGCTTTTGGGCTGAATAGCATTAGCTGACTATCAGGAAAAGAAGCTAGTTAAAATTAGCCTTTATTTTTCAAACGGATGATGGCATGTCATCTTCTGAAGGCCTGCTGGCTCGTCTTTGGTTTAAAAAAAAAAAAAAAAAAAGAGGGGGAAGCAAACAAACAGCAGAAGCTCTCCATAAATCTATAAGTTCAGGTCAAGGGGAGCTATCAAAGTAAGTCGATTAGAGACACCCTGTTCATCATTTGTCACCAGGAGGGCGGACCAACCTGCTGTTTCTCCTATCAGAATCTTAATTGCTGTATAATTACCTAACGACTTGTATCATCATGCAGGGTGTGCCCACAGACAGAATTGGGATGGAGTTTATTCACTGGCTGCCGAGGGAAGCTGCAGCCAATGGTGCTTCATAATCATGATTTATTAACACTCTGAGTCGCGTCGGTTCTATTTGCTGTAGCGCAACAAAACAGATTGGAAATGTTAATATTTGTGGTGGAACGAGCAAATAGTGATTTCTGCCGTGCGCTCGTGCTGCAGGGCTGATGAAGTTAGTGTGTGGCACATGTGTTTCCACTTTTGGACATAACTGTCATTTCAGTGTACCACTGGACCGGATTTGCTTCTGTACAGTGGGTACACTGTGTTAATTGCACACACACCATCCATAAAATTGGGTAGAGAGCACAATTAATAAGCTCAAGGGAGGGTGTTGAGGAAGGAGAGAGATGATCGTAATGTATGGATAAAACGGATACACTCAATTTTCTCTGCAGCCCACGCTGTAGTGCTCATTAATCACCTAAACAAATGAAACACATGATGCTCTCGACACTGTACTCTCTGCTGGACGTGGAGCATTAGGGTGCTGCATTAGAGCTCCTCTGTTAGCCCTGTTTCCTAATAGACCTGTGTTAGTCCTCCGTGGTGCACAGCACTTGTACTTACATCCTCAGAGAACAATGCCATCTGGGAGAGGAAGCCCGTTCCACCCAGTATGAGTTCAAAATTAATTCAACGGGGAACTCCTCAAAGTCAAATTACAAGTCATAGGAAGTACTACTCAGCCTGTGAAAATAGTTGTATAATGTTGTGTGTGAATCTAGAGGGAGTATTCTTAAGTCTGAGAAAATTGCTCAAGTGATATAGTTGAGCGGGCTGCACATTTTTAACAGAAAGTATGAGTTTCAAAGGGGACACATGGCTTTTGAAAGACATGGGCATTTACCAGACTGGGAGGGTCTGATGAAAAGACTCTATGTAGTCACATTATGATGAAATGATGTGTCAGGATATCTCAGCCTTTGCGTTTGACCATTTCTTTGTATCCAGGCCACAGCTTTAGGAAACGTCAGTGTTTCAGTTGACCCACCATGAATATTAATTACGTGAACTATCCCCTTATTTCTCCCCCAGGGCCTCCATGAGGTTGACACTTGTGATCTTCAGTGGAAGATCTATTCAGATCAATCATCTATTAGATAGATAATTTGGTTTGATCACTTTTAGACAATCATGTCCCCTTCAAGATGAACAGGTCACATTTTTTATTTGTCCAACACTTTAATAATTTAATACATAGCACCTGCAAAATTCATGACATTCCTAAGATGGTTAACGTGGTAAACATTATAAGAGCAACATATCAGCATTGTCACTATCACCATATTGGCATGTTGATGTTAGCATTTAGCTTACAGTCTCACAGAGCTGCTAGCATGGCTGTAGACTTTTAAATATTCTTTTTTTTTTGAGTCACATATCTGTAATTTCTTTTAACATTTAATATCACCACTGGATACACAGATAGAGTTCTTACTTCTGTTGTTTTCTGGAGGTTTTCTCTTGTTATTGGTTGTTTTTAGGCAGAGTAATCTTCCTTGCTCTCATTTATTTTGTCAATACACCAGGTTAGTTGTGCTAAATCTTTCTTGTCTTAACTAATTTCACCAAGGAAAAGGATGAATCTTTTTCAGATCAGTGAAACCTGACAGTGTGGCTAGAAACCAAGGCAGGCAGACTGAGTGTGCTCATTGTCTATCTTTCGATTTATTTTTGTGTAAAATAAACGCACTGGTCGTGAGGAGATAAGTAAAGCATACTGAATAGGATCAGCTGGAGAAATTACATGGTAAGATTCATTCTAACTGACTACATCAGTCTTTTTTTTTTTTTTTCCTCCTTCTCACTTCCTTTTGCTCTCACTGTCGCTCCTCATATCCCCATCATGCTGATACGGACCAGGCATCTTAGGGCTTAGCCTGCTACAAATACAACCCACCAGAGAGATTAGGGGGTTGAATAAGCCAGCTAGAGCCAGCTTCACTCCCCATCAGTTTGTCTGCCTCAACTTTCTCCCATAGATTTTTCTAACTAATGACCTTAGAGAGCCGAAGATGGCATTTAAGCAGGCATTTGGGGAATGTGCGCCCTTGCTTCCTCTGTCTCATTCTAAAGCGGCCCTTTGTTGGTAAATACTGACTCACAGTATCCTCCGTTTTACCCTAGCATTCTAATGAGTATTGTAATGAGCAGCATGTTTGGTCATTTCTTCGTCTGTACCTTAATTGATGCAATGAGACAGGTACTCTGGATGATGGCCTTTATTAGGCTGACTTCAATGTATTTTGCTGCAGGAGCCCCTGGTGATCCGTTCCCCTTCACAGACCAAGGCCAAAAAAAAGCTGCCGTTTCTCGACCTCCTCCACCAGACTGCAGTGGGCGTGACATTTAGCTATGCAAAACCACTGAGCATTATTCAAAAATTTGGCCCCGCACAAATGTCAAAAAGTGAGAAACAAGCATATGCTGTTATGAAACAGGACAAGGAACAGTTATTTATACTAGCATTTGTAGGGACGATGCACATGCTGCGTCCAGGTACTTGTGGTCAGCAGGCTGCAGCTAACTATAGCTGGCCTTCTTCATAGCCGGAAGATTATAGCTAGGTCCGAAGTAAGTCGTGAAAACGTGGTTTAACGCAACTTCTTTTTATTTAACCGAAAGTCTGTTTATTTTGCAAACAATCTGCAGTCTGTCTGTGAATGTGGATCCAGGACACAAACATCACTTAGATCCACATTGATCTGCATCTTCAAATCTTTAATGCTTTCAAGTGCATCGCATGAGTCTGCACAATACGCTTTTGTGCAGGAGATATATTGAAAAAACTGGGATGTCTGGTTAAAGCATTGTTAACTTAATTAATATGTGATTTCTCATAAATAATTGGCTATTGATAAGGAGAAATGGGGAACTTAATCAGATGATTCCCTCAGTTTGGTTTGCTAAGGCTGAAAGCAGCAGTGTGGCCTTTGATTGTGTGTGTGGCTTTTGAAATCAAAAAATATTAAATTACAGTTTTGTGCCAAATTAGCCTACTATTGTGTATGCTAATTATTTTGTATTATGTAGCGGTGCTTATGGTTGAAGACAATGGAGAAAGGCATTGAGACAGAAATAGAGACTTTCTCTACAATAAGCATTGTATTTTCATGAATAGGCTCATTTAGATTCTTTTGACCTCTTCCAGTAGCATTGAAACTGATTTAAAAGAGTCTACAGCCATGCTAGTGGCTCTGTGAGGCACAGTGGTGCTTTGAGCTACATGCTAACATCCGTATTCTAATGTGTAATGTCTAATGTTTGCAGCGTTCACATGCTAATTTGGGCAAAAAGTATGAACACAAAGCTGAAACATTTAGAGGAGCCTTGGACGTAAACAAGACTAATTGGATACAGTTTTTATTTTGACCTGATAGTGACGCTAAATCATGATATTGACATATGATACTTACTTAGCAGCTTGCTGCATCCGTTTCACAAGTGCACTGACATTTGATCAGAGTAAAATGCACAGTAAATGGTTTATAGAGCTCCTCCACAGCATCTACAGTAGGTGACCCAGAACTTTGGTCGAGGCAACATGAGCTACAGCCACTGCTCTAAGTGTTCCCATCCCCAATACCCGAGGGCCTTGGCCATTACAATTTGGCTGACAGCCTCTATACACAAAACAGGAATTGATGCATTTATTTTCCACAGTCACAGTATGACAAAACATATTTCCCCAGTCATTCGTATTGTGCACATTATGTATGGGGGTGGACAGAATATACAGCCCCTCCTCTTTTCTTTCAACATCCTCCCTCTCCCCTCTGCAGCAGTCCACTCATTCAGACCCCACTGACAAGCCACATCTGCAGCAGCCAGCGCTGGCAGCATATCTGTGTTAAATTAGAGAGTAACATCACCATCAAACAGTCCTGCAGCAGATTTACCCCAACTTCTACCCTGGAGGCCTCAGAGCTGCAGACGAAATTTTCTCTCTCAGTCTCTGTCTCTTTCTTTCTGCCTTGTTTCCTTCTCTCCTTCATTAAAACAGGGTGTTCACATGCATTAGTAAATAGATTTCCTTGGCCCGAAGCTTTTTAATGTTCCAGTGGGCGAAGGAGACAAGCCTCTTGGAAAATATGGAGGTCTTGAAAAGCTCATGTTTTTGACATTACATCCTTCTTGTAATTTTGCTTATATTATGCAGAAAACTTAAGACTTTGTCTAGAATTATTTTTTTTACGTTTTTCAAAAATCACTTTAAAGGTATTTGCGCTGTGGAGCAAAGCAAGAAATCGTCTCAACACTCACACATAACTGATGCAGCCACATGTTGCTTTGAGCTCATGTGACTTTATTTTACTTGTATTTCTTGGCTTACGCATCATCAAAGACCCCACATGTTGCCCCTCTCCTTCGGAAAGACCTCCCAAGATGGTGCAGAATGACATGCAGTGATCTTTAGAACCTCAATTTGGTCAGTAAATAAATCTGGAGAGTTTGAGAGCAAGAATGTAATAACAGAAGATAGGCGTGCTCTGATCTTCTGCCTAAACAAAAACATACTTATTTAAAATCCATTTCTCCTTGGGTTTCCTTTCCCATTTTCTATCCCCATCTGGTGTTAAAGCTATTACAGGCTCCTGCAAACAATGATAACCACTATCTTTGGAAGAGGTACTCATCGCACTCGTTTGAGAGGAACACTGAATGATGCAGTATAAACACACTGAATAAGAAAGAAATTCGGAAAGAGGTGGAATTCAAAACAACCACTCTTTCATTCTTTCTATAGTGCCTGCCCGTGCTTCTGCGGCTACCCCAGAGTGATGTATTCTGATGTATTCCTATCCTCCACAAGTGGCTGCCTTAATGAAGTGCATTAGTCCTGAGCGTGTGTGTATTTATGTAGAGAGAGTACAATGAGGAGCATAGTGGAGGGATGAGGTACAGGTAGAATGAGTGCTGGAAGAAAGGAGCTCTTTGGAGTGTGATGTGTGTATGATAGAGGGCTCCCCTTAAAAAAAAAAAAAAAAACTCAGACTGCTTGTTTCCCATACAGAAATATTGCTTTTCCCTTATAGAAAAGACAAGCAGGGTTCAGGCAGAGAGTGGTGAGCTGGAGTGCAGAGCTCCATGGCTGAAAGGGGAGGAGTACAAGAGGGGCGGGAGCAGAATAGTGGGATTGTGTGGATTTGTCAAAGGATTCAAAGTGTGCAACTCCACTGGGAGCTTCACAGATATCCCAGTTCATTAAGGCTGAATGAACGGTCATTGATTCATTGATAAAAATCATTCTGCACGGATGTCATGAAGTAATGATGATTAGCATAACGATGAGGAATATCATGTGATGAGCGATCCTGCCATTCAGCGACAGTTTGTGATGCATGCCGTTAGCTTTTCCGAGGAGCCGATGGAATGATAATAGTGTCAAGGAGGCCCTCTGTGGCTCCACTGCCTCATATCATGCTCAGTCATCTTCACACTCAGTAAAGTCAGCACATTTCTGCTGCCATTAAATTTACTATGGCTCATTGGGGATTGACACTGCACACCATCAGTGTCATTGTATGCCTTGTGAAATTCGAGAAAGATTCACTTCTTTATTCTACGAACAATCATTATTACTAAATACTCTGTTTAAGTGACTGGCATTACATGCTTGGAAGTCATGTATTATTCACCTCTACTCACCAGAGAACTAATGATTTTTATCCAGAAGTCTGTACTTCATCATGCAATGGGATAATTGTTTCCCCTAATGGCTGTGTGATCAATTTATCTATGCAGTCATTATTTTATCTCATATATGTTGAAAAATCAGGCACATCCTGTGACATAAAGATGCAGAAAAACTAGCCTGTGCGTTTGTTACTATTAGGATGGATTATCGCAATTCCTTATTATCAGGCTGCCCCAACAAGTCTCTAAAGACTCTTCCACTGATCCAGAAGGCTGCTGCATGTGTACTGACAAGAACTAGGAAATTATATGATATTCCTCACATATTAGCTTCTCCGCGTTGTCTCCATGTAAAATTCAGACAAGTATTTAAAATCCTTCTCCTTACCTACACCATCATATCTTAAAGAGTTCACAGTTCCCTATCACCCCACTGGAACACTGTGCTCCCAGAATGCAGGCTTGCTTCCTAGAATCTCCGAGAGTAGAATGGAAGGCAGAGCCTTCAGCTATCAGGCTCCTTTACTGTGGAACCACCTTCCTGTTTGGTTCCGGGAGACAGAAACCCTCTCCACGTTTACGAGTAGGTTAAAAACCTTCCTTTATGATAAAGCCTCTTGAGCCATCCCCTAGTTATGCTGCTATAGGCCAAGACTACCGGGGACTTCCCATGATGCATCCCCTCTCTTCCTTTTCCTCTCCATCTGTACACATTCACATCCCATTAATGCCTGTTACTAAGCCTGTATCTTTTCTCTCCTGTAGTTTTGTGCTTCCTCTTTCCTCTTACCTCCCGTCGCTTTCTGCAGGTGCTGCAGAGTCTGGATGTGTGATTGCAAACCACCTACTGCCCCCATGACCCTGCTCAAAATCCACTGCTACAATCATTATTATTAGTCTTATGATTGTTATTAGCATTAGCCTTATTATTAATCTGATTATTATTATTATTATTACCATTACCCCCTCACTCTTAAAGGGACTTAAAAGGACCTTCTCTACATGAAATTTGACCTGACATAACGTCTGTTATAAAAATGAAAAACTGACCTGACTTGACTTGATATACTTGACTTACAGGTCTGAAGTTAACAGTGCTTTATTTAGCAATGGGAGATACTGGTTGCAGTGGCCCCATAACTACAGGCAAGAATTTCTTTACTCCAATATTTAGTGGTGCGAGCGGATTTTAAAATGCACAGCGAAGAGCTTCTCACTGAATCAGACCGTAGGCTATATGGGAGTGATGGGAAATTTTAATGAGGGCTCTGTAAAATCGGATGCCTGCGGATTATTTGCTATGCATTGAGATCTTATTGGTGTTCTCTAGAAAATCAGCGCAATTATTGTTATCAACCCATGCTGAAGTGATTTTAGAAACTTTGAAATTTTAAAAATGATTCAAATTAGTGTAAGTTCTCTGATATCCAGGCTCTCAGTGAATATTAAAAGCAAAACATCATGCAGTGCAGCAGGAATGCTAAATATCTTCTTGCGGTTTCACACCCCAGCACAGAAGCAGCTATTATTTTGTTACAGATTAAAATGCATAAATGGTGATTAAAATTTAATGAATATCTGCTCATTGTGATCTTAAGATGAATTTAACTTTGTAAGCGTCTGAGCAGTTGCTTTTTTTCTTTGGGATTTTCCAAGAACGTTAACACTTATTACTTTGTGGCGCGCTTTAGTCGATCAGTTATTAAATTAGAATGCCACATTATATTATGTCAAATTTTCACTGTTTCATTTCATAGGTTGCCGTTGCACAAATTGAGAAAGCAGCTGTGGGTCCTATCATCTCGGCTTTTTGACGAGCCACAGCAGGTCACTGAACTGCAGCAGGAGACAGGGTTGTTTTACTCTACATCATTTTTCCCCTTTTACAGTCATGCCATCCGCTTAGACATAGCATCAGTTTCTTCACTGCTGTGGGTATATTCTCTGATTATCATGTTGTATCATTCATCACCGCCTGTGGCTTACTGGATTTGAAATATGGCATACTGAGGACTGAAAGTCTGCTCAATAAACGGAGCAGAATTCATCAGGGATTTGGTGTATATATGTGTATATCGACACATGTTGCACGTGAACAAATCCTTGAAAGTGGTTCAAAGCTGTGGTTTGTTTTCCGAAGGCTTTTGAAACAACAGTTTCTTTTTAGGACGCCATAGAATTGGTAATCTCTCGCACTTGGTGGGGGAATTGCTTTACGTCTTGAAGGTCTTTCGGACTGCATTTGGCTCTTATGTTTCCCAAAGCAATTATAGTCAGGGTGAATTTAGTTGTCTTCTGCTCTCCATGGTGGGCTGTGGGGAATGTTTTCATTCCGGGTTGGGTTGTGGAGTGTACTTGTATTTGTGTGGAGGGGCTGCAGCTATGGTCAGAGACACAGCGCACTCTGCTGGACATAAGGAAAACACCACCCTCTGCGGTTTATTTGTGTCAAAACCAGTGTGAAAGTGTGAAAAACACGTATATAAACAGGTGTGCATGTGTGTAGCTGGAGCGTGTAATTGTTACCCCCCCCCCCCCCCTCTCTGTTTCAGGTGTGTGTGAGTGCTCAGACTTCACTGCTGGGATGACCTGTGAACACTGCCTGGATGGTTACTATGGTAACGCCTTGATTGGCACGCCTGGTGATTGTCAGCCTTGCCCTTGCCCGGACGGTACCAGCTGTGCCCAAATGGCAGAGACAGGACAGGTGGTCTGTACCAACTGCCCTCTAGGACAGACAGGTGAGATGAACCGCTGACAACGTGAAATAACTTTTACGGCACTGCACAGTAAATAATGAGCTTTATGTCAAGAACAAATTGATAAGAACATTTCCACATGAGCGCTTTATGCTGAAAAGAACATGGCTTTAAAGCAGCTCATTCGCGGGGACTGTCATCCTGCTGTGCCACCTGTTTTTAATTTAATTATAACAAACTCTGAGGAGACATAAGACTGACCTCCAACAGTGTTCTAGCTCAGTCATCCATCTAATTCATGCCCATCTCTTTCACCTTTCCCCTTGTGTAGGGATGCGCTGTCAGATGTGTGAAGATGGTTACTATGGTGACCCTCTGGGACATTTTGGGGCAGTTCGACCGTGTGTGAGATGCGACTGCAACGGCAACATGGACTTCAACGCAGTGGGAATATGTGACCGTGTCACTGGGCGATGTCTGAAATGCCTGGGACACACAGAGGGCGACCACTGCCAACGCTGCCAGCAAGGTTTCTACGGCGATGCCATGAACCAGACAGCGGCCCAGAAGTGCAAGCGTAAGTAACTGAGGAGGGACTTTGATGGAACATTGGTCAGTTTATTCAATGTTATGTTTATAATTTAGTGAGAGAAATGGAGCAAAGAAAAGATTTTATTTTTGTAAAAGGCCGCCTCCACTCACAAAGGTGTTGGTATTAAACTTTGCAAGTGTGATGTCCAAACATGAAACCTCCAATTTACAGACACTGAGAATGGACAGAATAAGAGACGTCTTTTGTCCAGGAGTTAAACTTTTGAAATTAACAATAATTGCATATTCATAGATTCAGGATTTTACAAAGAGGGAGAAGGAGCATTATTTGCATGGTAAATTAACTTTGGCATAGAAAATCCATATCAGGACACAAATTAATATTTTATAGAGTATTTTATTTCTTACAATATGTAAATACAGGGGATCTTTAAGAATTTTTGAAAGCTCACTCAGCGTGATGACACGCCATCAGAAATCCTGCTCTGTAGAGTCAAGTGATCTGAAGTGATAATCTGAATTTTCGGGACAAGTTCCATTGAGGACTGCGTGGCCTTGGGTTGAGCTTTTAAAGGAATGCAGAGAGCAGTGCATTCGAAAGGACTTGACTAATCAATTCAGGAGTTCAGATTCTACAGGTGAAACACTCGAGTCATGAAAGGCAAAAGCTGAAAATTGGGTGAGCAAATGGCTTTGAGTCAGAGAGACACCAACAAAGAAAGAAAAGGAAGAAGAGAGTCATTGGTTTGGGACAAGGTCTAAGTGAATGAAACTCAAATAGAGTTATAAAAGGTGGACAGAAACCCAAAGAGTAATAGAAGTGACGTGTTCGTCCTTTGATTTTCTTACAACACTTCAGTTCTGCCTTTAAGGTTGTACTTCTCTATGGAACAATGTGAGGGAGGGATCCACGAGTCTCCCTGGTGCTGCCTGTCATTTCCTCCCATTTACCCTCAAGCGCTCTGAGATCAAATCAATAAAAAGTCATCAGGGCTAAGGTGATCCATGGGCAACATTTAAGATATGTTTGTTTTAATTATGAAATTGTTTTATTTATTTTCTCTAGCCTGCAGCTGCAATCCAGCTGGAACCTCAGGGCATGTAACTGAATGCCACCCGCAGACAGGAAATTGCCAGTGCCTCAGTCATGTGACCGGGCGGGACTGCAGTTATTGTGAAGTTGGCTTCTTCAACCTCCAACCAGGTGCAGGATGTGAAAGGTAAACAGTTTATTTAATTTTAGGTGGATCTGTATGAAACCATAAAATAAATGAGCTCACAAACTCAATCTGTTATTAAGGAATCATTTTCCTGCCCTCCTTAGGTGCAAGTGTAATCCAATCGGTTCATCGTCCGTCGCGTGTCATCCAGTCACAGGACAGTGTGTGTGTCGTACAGGAGTGGAGGGGAGACTGTGTGATTTTTGCCGTGCAGGCTTCTTTGGATTCTCGTCACAGGGTTGCAGAGGTACAGGACTTTACTTCAGGCATCACAGCTGCACTATGTACCATCCTCTAATCCTCTAATACAGATCACACATGAAGGCATCCTTAACTCTTTGAATGTTTATCTCTGCTCCTCTGCTGTTCTCCCATCTCCTTGTGGTCCCCTCCTGCTGTCCTTTGTCCTCTCCCAGCTTGTAACTGTGACCCCATGGGCTCCGTTTCCATGCAGTGTCATAGTAACGGCACCTGCCTCTGTCGCCAGGGCTTCGTTGGTTACAAGTGTGACAAATGTGAAGTGAACTATTTCCACAACAGAGCCACACACCAGTGTGAGGAATGCCCAGTTTGCTATGGCCTTGTCAAGAAACAGGTGAGTTTATGGTTGTTTGTTGGATTTTTTTTTTCCCCCCTTTATGTGTGTTTGTGTGAGGGCCACTGTTCAGGTGTGCCAAAATCAGGAATTTTAAAATACTACATAGAATGACTTACATATTACTCAGTTGCAAAAGTAATTACGCAACGTTACCAATTACTCAACAGCAAATTAATTAGCTACATTACTCACTTTCTTGCTTTCATTGCTCAGACATCTTTAAACAACTTCAAAGCTTCCCATGCTCAAGTCTTATTTGATTATAAAAAAGGAGGCAGCCTATAGTTTGGAGGTTTTCACTGACTCGCCAAAGCTAGCTAGCTCCTTTTAGCTCTGTTTTTGGTCTCCACTAACTCCTAAGGGAAATATTTGGCTATTTAGCCGCTACATGTTTCACGGTGTTTGCCAGCTTGTTGCTAACTTTGTCTGCTGTTTGGTGTTGTCGATTAATTTTCTGTTGATCAACTAATCAGTTTATTATTTTCTACACTAATCTTCATATGCAAAGGCAAGAGTAACTACAGTTGTCAGATAAAGTACCCTGCATCAGTAAATGTGCTAATACTTTGAATCTTAAGTCTCTTTCTCCACGTTTCACTCTGTTCCTCTTTGGGTTTATTAATGTGGTTTCGCTGTACACATTGTTGCCCGTGTTCATATAAATGTTTTGCAAACCTACATCAAGTATGGATTGTATCTTGGCTCTTGCTATTATGAGGTGCAATTTGTTCTTGAAATAGCACACTCCCCCAACACATCCTGCCTTTGTAGACCCTCATGGCCGCCATACGGCTCGTTTTGTATTTGTAGACTGCAAGTAAACACTGGATGTGCAGTGAAACAGAAAGAGACATTTGCTCTAATGATCTCCTGTGAAGCGTCTTTCTGTCCCTTTAGATTTGCTGTAACCCACGTCCATATGCTAAGGTGCTGCGTCTCTGGATTCGCCTTCTGAGGCCAATCCAATACCACTGACATGTTCTGTCTTTTCTCTGTATATATTCTTGTTGCAGGTAAAGTGGCTGTGTGTTCTCTCTGGACCAGCTTGTACCTGTGTGAATGCATGCTGTGATCTCCACAGTGTTAGCGATTCAGTGAACATCCCGAGCCTTGTCTGCTCTGAGCACCTGCAATTACTCTCACTGTCCTCAGTCTCCCCCAAGCTCTCCCTTTCTGCCTCTCCCACTCTCTATCTTTCTGCTCACATTTTCCTCTGGCTTGTGCACAGGAAGGAAAAAGACTAACAAGCACAAAAAGGAGAATGTTGAAAAAGGCAGATATGTGTGATCGATGATCAAGAAAGATATTAAAAAGAAACTGGAAAGCGGTGAAATAAAGAATGGGACAAAATAATGAAAAAGATACATGGTTCTTGTTCAAAGGCGAGAATGAATCACTGCAGAGAAGGACAGTGTTTTCTATAAATCATGTGTTGTACCTGGTGTTAAAATGACTGGACGGAAGATGTGGGCTCATTAACACCTTGTTTGCTAACTATAAAGAATCAGCAGTCACAGATATTTTCGCTGACTGACGACAAACTTGTTAAACACATCTGCAGCACGTGCCACATGCCTCCCGGTTTGAAAAAGAGAGATTACTGGCTCTTTTTTTAGGTCTGAACCATTTAAGTTTTAGTGTCAACAAATTGGTGCCAATCACAGCACCGTCATTCGGTTTTCACACCTGGACTTCCATTCTCTAAGACGTCTAATCTAGTTATCTCCTGAAATGCCTTCCTCGGCCTCATGCTATTGAGAGAACAGTGCGAGTGGATGCGGATATCAAAATTGTATTCTGTCCTTATCCTGTTGTTGATATTCATTTATTCATTGCTTTTGTTGAAATACTACATTTTGATGTTATGGTGTACCAAGAATCAGAGTCCTAGCTCAATCCCCATGTCTGAATAAATAAATACAGATCTGGATGGATATATATATATATATATATATATTTTTTTTTTTTTTTGTTATTTGTTGTTGCTGCCCCGTGTTTTTGGTCTCGCAAAATCTGTATTCTCATTGCCGCCGTCAGTGATAAATGTCGGTGCTATTACAGGCAGAAAAGCTGAGGACTCGCCTGCAGGATTTGGAGAAGCTCCTGGCTCACTTTGATTGCCGAGGTAGATTTGGGAAGCAGCACCACCTGCTGAAGTATCACATGGCCAGGGTTTATGAGCATGAGCACCAGAGGGAGGATACTCTACCCAATGCTCTGGAGGATTTTCTGGCCTTCCAAGGTAACAGCAGCTAGAAGCCAAGATAATTCCACTTGGCCTGTCACTCCTTTTAATGTTTCCTATGTGGTCATGACATCTGAAGAGACACTTGGCAGCCTTTGCTTTGCGAAACATGAAGCTTTTATGTGCCATTGTAACCATTGTGTCACATTTTGGCTGTGAGTTGATAACATGCCATATCAGTACACACGAGACCAGCGAGCATGGCTAAGAAATTTGACGTGAAACCACCCCCGGCGTTCTGCAAATGGGCTATTGCTCTGTCTGTGTCTCCTTGGTGTGACGCTGTTACAGATACAACACAACAAAGCGATTAAATCAGGAAGCAGGCAACAATACAAACCTCTCCTAATTACTTTAACACAATGCTGATATATCGTCATTATCTTTGGAGGGGAAAGGGCTTACAGGCTCAGCTGCACAGGCCAAATGGAGACAAATCATAACAATATAGAACAAGGCGCCGTGTGACCAACTTAATCCCTATTTATATGACAGGCAGTGCATCTCTAATCCCTGGGTTATTATGATTATAGTTGCAATCACGATAACAGTTGTCTAACAATAGCCCTCCCAACACCCACATACTTACACACACACATACACACGCATTGTGTTACCAGCCGTGCTCTTTAAGACAGTGGGTGGCTCAATAATGATTTAATGAGTACGTGGGAGCGACAGGCTCACTGTGTGGACACACAGAGGGAAAACACCACACACTGGGGCACACACACACATACACACACTTGTTAACTCTCATTTTATAAGAAACAAGAGACTAAAAGACAAGAACAGTATGCAACAAAATGAAACAACAAACATCCAGACATATTGTACTAATTGCACTCAGCTCCAAACCGGCTCTGCAGCCAGTTTGACTTGAAACAGCTCAGAACACAGAGTGAGACTGTGACAAAAGTGTTAACATCTGGACAGAATTTTCATTTGGTTTTAGTTTTTCTGACTACAAAGAGATCGATTGGAAAGATAAGAGTCTGAACTTGCGCAGTAACTGAGAGATCTGTTAAAATACAGCTTACTAGCTACAAAGAGTTGGAAGAAAAATATTCCCGGTGAAATACTGTGTGAAGGTCTTAAGGTGGTTTTATTTGCTTTGTGCTCTTTGTTCTTTTCAGAGGCGCGAGAGGCCTTCATAAAACAATTCTCCTTGCTGGAAGCTTCTACAGGCACGCTCTTAGCCCAGCTGCATGGCATTACATCTACTTTGAACTGCAGCATCAGCATGACAGAGGAAGAGGGGAAGGAGAGGGGGAAGGATGAAGGGAGCAGGGCTGTGTGTCAAACCTTCACAGACACTGTGTTCATGATCAGAGCATCTCAGAAACAGCTAAAGCAGGCAACACTGGACCTGGACAACATGGTAGGCAAATCAAACACATCCTCAATTCGTTGTTAATTGTTCACGTAGTTGGCATATGTTCCAGGTATTTGCATTGCACAGAATGCTGTGTAATTGTTCCCACGTTACAAAAACAGGCTGATATTGTGTGTAACACAACTGATTTCTTGTCTCTATTATGGGAAGCTGCAGTGTACTACTCTTGGTGGAGCTCCTTTGTATAGATCCGCAAAGATCCCCCCAAAGCAAAACAATATTTCTTACCCACCCTCACACCACCACCCTCCTCCTTCTGAGTGGCAAACTCAAACCAATGTCTGATGGACGCTAAAATTAACAACTTGTTCTTCACCCACCACGAGGTTTTTCGCTGTCTCTGCTCGACGCTTGCAGGAATCTATTATGGATACTGCTGCCATGTTATTTAGGTTCGAGGAGATGAGAGAACTTGTTTTGCCAGTGCATAGCTCTCTATTTCTGATTGTGTGTCTGTGTGCGCGCGCAGAAATACCTCTGTAGCCCTTATCACTTGGGTAAGCCTGAAGCAGCAGCAATTTAATTCCATATTAATAAGCAGAGCAGCACCCCAAAATGAGGAAAAAATGCTACTGTGTCAATTGTTGATTTAGTTTTCCCATTTTTATTTGCATTTTCTCAAATTAAATGTCACTCGGGGAAGGATTCTGCATTCGACTGTATACACATTACATTTATCAGGACAAAACTTCAGGGGATTTATTTTGAGGGAGGTTTTTCCATATGCCCCTGCTTTGAACCTTTTTGATTACATATATTTAAGTGGAGAGGTTCATTAGATGAGTTTTATTGTTTGTTAGTGCACCACAGACCAACTTTTCGAGGCAGACCCATGACTGCTTTTCTGGACTGGCCCCAGAATTTTCTATCAGCTCTCACACGGATCCAAAATTTTCTGAGCGAACAGTGCAGGGTCTAAAAAAAAAAACCTCGTCAGTCAGCTGTTGTGTGAAAAATCCTTTAATTATCAGATGGAAACTTTAGTTCACTTGATTTAATTAAACATGTCAAAACGTTTGAAGTCTCTTCAAGGCCGAAACTTAACGTTTTTCTGTTCTGAGAGCTGCTCAGTATGTTGCTTTCCCTCTCTGCCTTTTTCATAGATCATTCCTTTTGAGATGGTGTCAGGACCTAACAAATGGAACATTATGGTCAATGACTCACAGGTCCTAATGGAAAGGTAAGTTAGGTCAATAGACTTATAGTGGCCAATTAAAGGCAAAGACCACTGTAGTAATCTGTGGAACTTCATCTCTCCTGGCTTACTTCCTGTAGCTTGTCTCTTACATTGTGTTTAGGCCACTGTGAATCGATGCCTTCGGCTGCTCAGAGTATGCAGTGCTATTATGTGGTAGTTACAGAAATCTGGTCTGGACTGGAGAGTCAGTGAGGGGAAGTCATCGACGCTAAAATCCATTTTATCTCTCCTTAGGCAGTTGTAATGGTCTGTTATTCTATGTTCCTCACTGTTTCCCTTTTCGCCCTCCTTTCACTCTGTCTTCCGTTTTTCCTCCCTCGCAGTCACAGGGAAACAGCGGACCACATTGAGGCCGTAGCCAGCAGGGCGGTAAGAGCCTCAAAGCAGACCTTTGCGTTCCTGATGGATCTACTGCAGGACAACTCCACAGAGGAGTACATCAGCAACCTAACAAAGCAGTGAGCCCAAAAAAAAAAAGCCGAACCCAAACACACGCCCACGCAGACGAGCACAAGCAGAGAGAATGTCTCCTGTTCTCATAAAGCATCCTTTATTGCAAAATCCCAACAAGCTGCACGACTCCCTGGATTATTATGATTTTGCAGTATATTTCTAACAAAGTGCACATATCCCTGTATTTCAGCTCAAGGTCTCTTCTTCACAGCAGCCTCTTAAAGCACACTGGAGTTTAGGAGTAAGACATTTAGCCACAGGGGGACGGCTTCTCTCCACTGTAAGCCTATTGCTTTCTTGGATTTGCAGCACGCTCGCTACATCTCCTAGCGTGTGATTGCTCTGAGGATTATCCTGAATGCTAGACAGAATGATGCAAAAAGCCCTCCGGTGGCCATGATGAGAGCAAGAATCGAGGAACTCAAAATTGATTACCCCCTTCTAACAGTAGTCAGCTTGGCTCAGGACCGTTCTGTTAATCTTTGGAGCACTGTTGTACGACAGCGTGTGCGTGTGTGTGTGTGTTTGTGTCATTTTATAGGCTGTGGATTGAGCACTTTATGCACAGATGGGCAGCATAAAATTGCATTTCCCACACACATTTCCCCATGTGGTGGTATTTAGGCAGATCAAATGCATTTTATAGACAGGACAGCTATCCAATATGAAAAATGACAACAGTATTCAAGAAGTCACCAGCAATAGCTCTGTATTACCTCAGATAAGACCGGTATCCTTAACAGTAGCTTGGACTGTTCACATCAGAAACTCTTATTTGTTTTAACACTTAAAACAACCAGTGTTTACTGAGAGAGACTTATGATAATCTGCCTCTGTGTTTAGAACCACAAATGTGTGTGACCTTAGTTTTCTGGTGGGAATAAGAACCATTATTTGCAAAGGAATATGTTTACTTTTTGTTTTGGTTTGTAAGGATGTGAATTATTCTTCTACCAGGTAAACTGTTTGCATCCCCTCTCCTACGTGTTGCTTTTAACAGCATGGGCACTCTTCACTCAGGCTTAACCAGGAAGCTTTAGTTGCCTTTACTTAACCAGACCTTTACCAGATGGGTTGATTTGAAAGTCACGTCATCCTTCCGAAGAAGACCTGTTTGTCATTTATAAATGTGCCTTTTTGCAATATCCAAGTTTCAAGCACAAAAAATAGCTCAAAGCACAATGTTGCAGCATTTCAGTGTTCCACCAAACGTGTTAAATGAATAATTGTAAAAATGAATTATTTTTAGCTGCCCAAAAGAACTGCATGTGCTTGTTGTGCACACAGGATTTGAAACAAAAAAAACAAAAAAAAATGCAGCGACACGTACACATACAGATTGGAAATCATCACAGATGTGGAGGTGATAAGAACGGCACTTTAACATCTACTGCTCTGTGCCTAACACCTTTCATGAATTCATAAAAGGTGAGAGACCCTATTGTCTTGTTCCCTGATTTATATTGATTTCAATATGGCACGGCGTGATCCTTTTCAAATTTATCTAACATAAGATATGAAACTTAATGTGCCAGATGTTATGAAATACATGTGAAGCTCTAATAAGGCTGAGGCATAGTGTCTCTTTTCATCACCATATTGCTAGTACATCAAACAAACAAGGACATCCAGATATTAATACAAAGATTATTTATGCAAAAGTGGATGTTATATTTTACCGCATTTTCTCAGCTCACTCTTCTTCTTCCATCTCAGAATAACACAAATGCAGCAGCAGAAGAAGAATCTGACCGCACAGGTGAATGATACTGTAGCCAAACAGCAGTCCCTGGAGGAGGAAGTTACTGGTTTAAAGCTTGCCCTGGGTAACATCACATCATCCTTACATCAGCTGGCTCTGAGAGATGCCAGCCCATCACCAGAGCCTGACCAAACACAGCTCAACCAAACGCATCCAACCAACCATTCAACAGAGGTCAGTTTGGATACCACCTGCAGGGCACAAATGGGATTTGAAGCATTATTATATTACATTATAGGCCAATGAGTGAACCATAATAAAGCTGGTGGGATAGTTGTTCATTTTATATAAGAAATCACTTCGGGTAATTTACTAGGCTCGTATAGAGATACAAGCATCTCTCATTTTTGAAGAGTGGGCAGTTAACTCCACTTCATTTTTGTCTTGATTTAACATTTGGCAAGCGAGCCTTCAGAGGGGGACACAGAGTAGGCACAGGAGAGGAGATTCTGGCAGGATCCGCTGCTCATGGGGGTACATGTTGTTCCAGAGGAGGGCGATTAAGCACTGCAGCAACTCTGAGCAGACAAAACACTGTAAAATGGCACAGAAACAGGCAGGCTAATGTGGCCCCCTCTAAATGTCAGTAGAAAGATTTTGCGAAAGTAATAAGGAAAGCAAAATGAGGCTGTTTAAACCCAAGCATTGAATTTTTGTATTCCTGCTTCCTGTTTAGTGGGGTGATGAGCTTCTAAGACAGACAAGAGAGCTGGAGCAGCAAATTCAGACCAAAGATGATCTCATCAGTAAGATCGGAGACAGGATGGATCCTCTTAAAAAGACTGCCAATAAGAACCTGGAGATGGTGGATGGCATCACTGAGGTGACTACATTTACTGCAGCAACTGGTGGTTGTGTTCAGACATGTTAAATGTGTGTTGAATTTTCCTTTTTATTTCTTAAAACTGCATAATACTGAGAAATACTTCCAAAACTAAAGACATTCCCATCAGCCTGAGCTGTACTTTATCTTTATTGCTAACTATCAAGTGTTAACATGCTAACACATGGTAAACATTACGCCTCCTAAGGGTCGTTTTCCTTCCCTCCAGTTTACTCTACATTAAAGATTTGGATTCCATGTTGTTGTCTCTTTCCAAAGCTTCAAGCTCACACTCAAGGGGCAAAGGTCATGGCTTTGTCGTCCGTGGTGTCAGGGAAAGAGGTGGAATCAGAAGCCATTGCCCTTCACAGAGAACTAGGAAGTGAGTCTCGATCCAGCGTGTTTATCGTTTTCGCTCTTCACTCTCTAACATTGTTTCTGTTGAACGTCAAACTGAATTATTCTACTCAGATAGAAATGTCAAGTACTGAGACTGAAAATAAACAGGGCCACAGACTCAAGTATCACTATAATAAATATGTCATCGCCATTGTGATGTTTTGACCTACTTGTCATGTATTGAATGCAGCAGCTACTTGTGTGGAAATTGTAATGGAGTGGAATTACAGCATACACTTCCTGAAGGAAAAGTTGAATGTTTATAATACATGAAGAGAATCTGAAGTAGTTCTGTCTGCACAGAATTTCATTAAACAGTAAAGCAGATAGTAAATTAGGATAAGCAGATGTTATATAATTAAAAGATTTAAAACAGTCCTCATAAAATTCAGCAAGTAGGCAAAACAATGATACAATACAAGTTTGAATCCGTCTTCTTTCTACTACCTGCCTTCTTCCCAAACTCACCTCAGACATGGTGAGGGAGTGGCCCCGTCGGCAGGCCCAGACCAAGGCCGCAATGAAAAAGGAGAAACCCCTGGAGGAAAAGGTCCTAGCTGATGTCAGGAAAAGAGTATCACAGATTGAGAAGATGCTAAAACCAGCTCTGGAAAACTCCACCCTCTCCAGCAACACCACAAAGGAACTGGAACAAACAGCACATTCTCTAGCAAAGGTATGAGTCTTTGTTTTTATTTGTTAGCGGAGCAGCTTTGGGGATGGATTTGTGGAATTCTGATCTTCCAGAGGAAGAATCTTAACTTTTAATTTAGTGCCATCATCAGGCCAAGCTCGTCCAGTAATTTGGTTCACAACAAAATCCCTTCCAATCATACCAGCTCAATATCAGTATGTTAGCATGCTGACATTAGCATTTAGCTCAGAGCACTGTTCCTAAGCACAGCCTCAGAGCACGGTTGTTGTTCTGTGAGTAACATGTATTCAATAGTTGGTCGCCTTTTATTTTTCCTCCTTTCTTTGTGTGCAGGAATCCAAGGCTGTTCTGACCCAGGCCAAGCACACCAGGACTGCATCTGCTCACCTCAGCTCCCATGTAGACTCTGCTTTACAACAGCTGGCTGAACATGAGCTGCTAACTGACACAGCAAACTCCCACATCACCTCAGAGGTACTTGACGCAGGCATATACACCTTTGAAAGCAGAGTCTATGAATATTGATCGGTGCTTCCTGTGTGCAGCTCAAAAGGCCATTTCTAGACTATGTCTTCTTATTCCCAGCCCGAGGTGTCCCTGACCAACATAAAGGAAGACATGGAGGCAGCCAAGCTCCAGTTGGAGGCTTATTCTGTCACACTAACTGACCTAATCAGTAAGATTGGTAAGTCACTCTCACCGTGGCTAATTTTTAGTCTTTCTGTGTCTATAAAAACTCATAAATCTTCATTATACCTTAAATGTCAAATCACTAAAGAGCTCTGTGCTTTTTAATGCCTCATTTAACATGGAAATATTTCCCAGATTTTTATCCCCATGGTAAAGTAAGAAAAACTGCTGCTCATAGGGTCCAGCAGCATTTTCTTGTGGGTAAATTTCAGTGTATTAAAATAACTCTGCTGTGTATTTCTCACCTATTATTATCTGACCTATTCATTCCCTGCAGGGATCAATAAAGTTTTTCTGTTCCTGATTCTGAAACCCATTTCCTGTATAATGTATTGTACAGTTTGTAGAATTAACTAGAAGGGCCGGGATCTGGCACTGTCAGTATGTTAACATCAGACATCAAGGATAATGACCAAATCACTGTAATTAGGTCATCATGTAGGCTCATCCACCATTTGAATCCCTGATGTAGGACTTTCACTTACGCCGCTCAGAACAGAGCAGAAACTCTTGAAGCCCTTGTCTTGTTTTTTCCCATCTGTCCTCTCTGCGGACCAGATGAGAACGTGCCGCTGGAGCGATTTGATCGGATCTTGAACGAGACCGCGCGTCGTCTGAGCATGCTCCGTGGGAGTGTGGAGAGCCCGACGCTGGGCTCCAAGATCCAGAAGCTGCAGTCAGCTGCTAAGGAGCAGCAGAGCCGGCTGTCCCTCATTGAACAGGACTTACAGGAGATCATGGAGGAGAGAGACAGTCTCAGGGACATTACCTTAAACTTGCCTCAGTCCTGCCCCCAGGCCACGGGAACAGGCAAGGGCTAGACACTGTAGATGACTGGGATTTAGTCATTGATAAAACAGCTGAACATCAGAAAAATCTAGGAGGATTTTGTTAATAAAGTGGTCTGTGGTCATTTTTTATTCAACTTCAAAAATGTCATTGATATACTTTTATATTCTTCCCTTTTTACACCTTTTGCCCAAAGGTACAATTTACCACCACAGTGCACTGACAGGCACACATTACCGCCAAAAGCCGCAGTCTTCTACTGTCTCCCATGATTTATACCTGGTCTTCCTCCTGCTTTTTTTTTTTCTTAATTTTTTTCTCCCACTTTCTTTTCACCAACAACATCCAAACTTTAATTTCACCATGAATAATAACCAACCGTTCTGAACTGCTGGAGTGCACTGTCAAGTTTAAAATAATGCTGATTTTCCTTTGTGGGGGTAAAAGGTGTGTCTGAGTGCTCCTCCAGACTGACACATTCATTTACACTTGAGCTCTTTTTCATCAGCCTGGCTTAATTAACAATTAGTCCTCTTGGCCTCAGTGGGGTTCAGGTCAGGCTTCAACAGCACACAACCTGTGTTCAGGATTCCTACAGTGCCTACCTCTCTTGTTTTGGAGTTTCTCCATTTTTCTGTCTCTGTCGCTATCAAATGCTCCAACATCGCATGTCTTGGGGTCACGGTTGCTCACACTGTCTGAATCCAGGTGACCAAAATATAAAAGCTAATCCTCATGGTATTGATAATGTTTTATTGACAAGACTTGGGAGGTGATGATATACCAAAATTATGTAAGAGACATATTTTTCTACCAGTTACACATCTACATCTACTTATAGTACTTATAGTCATATTTGGAGTATATAAGGCCTTCACATAGAAACCATTACACCATGAAGTATACTTGAAAGGGCCATTTTTCATACCGCAATGTAATTTTTTATGGGAGGGATACTATTGTATGGCAGCATAATTGTGCTGGAGCTACTCACAGCTGATAAAAAGCTTAAAACTGTAGCTGGTGCTTCATGGAACACATGGAAAACAAAAACAATAAAATACGTAATCAGTCCTCAGAAAACATGTTTGTCGTTTGTGAATTTTGCCAAATTGACATTGTCAGCGTGGCATCAGAGTTTGAATTTGCGTCTGTTGTCACTCATCTTGTCATCTTTGCCAAATGCCAAATTAGTGCAAGTCAGTCTTTGTACATATACAGTACTGGGAAACTGAACTAGTCTGGATTTCTTAAAAGATTAGTTCAACATTTTTGTTTTTTGGGGGGTTTTTTGGGGTTTTTTTTTTGTTTTTCTTTTTGGTCAGATATTTATCACTGTCATGGGTTGGGGTAAAGTTTTTTCAGCTGCTGAAGCAGGGCATCAGAAAAAAGTTTGAGAACCGCTGGGTTAAGTTAACAGACAAATATGGGAGTGTTATCGATCTTCTCATCTAGCTCTTGGCAGGAGAGAAAATAAGCGTATTTCCCAAAATGTCAGACTATTCCTGCAACTCCACCGAGCAGTTAGATCATTGTGAAGTCAATATGCTCTTTGTGTTATTGTTGTCTTTGTTGTCAGGGAAATAGCACAATAGCACAAATATAAGTACTTTAAACATAACAAAATGCTGTGCCTGATATTGGTTCACCCATTGATTGTCAAGCTTTGCTCAAATTAAATATTTTATAACATTCGTAGTCAGCTTTTCTCAGACACCAGTGATGAAATGTTCACATCTTGTATATGTGATTTTTTTTTTCTTCTCTCTTCAACAAATTTAATACAGATGTACTGAATATTATATAAGGTCAAAGAAACCAATGTACCTCTGTTGAACACTGCAATAAGATAATCAGTTTTCTAATTTTGATTTCAGCAAACTTTGATTAAAAAAAAAAAAAAATTCCCATTTTAGGGGCCCAGAGAAGAACATTCATGGAAATCCATTGTGTGGATAAATGCAGCTAAAAGTTTCAGGAATTAAGAGTAGTAATTTTCAGTCAGTTTAGTGGCCATGTGCACACGAGTGTCATTACCATAAATGAAATCAAAATTCATGACTGTTGAGAGCATGGAGATAGAGAACGGCGCAGAGTCCTTAAAGTCATTATTTCATTACAATATTCATGCTTCATATTGCAGTGAATACTGCTATTATTGAAACATTATTTCTGAATGGGTAAAATAATAGCCGTGCTCAAGTGAGTTGTAATACAGCTTATTTATGAATCAAATTCAAATGATGTGATAATACATGAACTAATAAATCGCTTAATATCAGATATTGATATTGCCTCGATCATTTCACGTCCACAGCTACTGGTGCAGCAAAGAAATGTTCTAAAAGGCAGGACTAATGATGTAGTCATCATCTGCTCTCATCCACATTAAAGGCAGCTGGGGACGCCTCATTACAATGTCGTCTGCATGAAGTAATGTGCACCAACAGCTTTATGTTAGCCAACAATGGGCATTTAGTGTGGATGGGCTTCATTTCACAGTGTTTTCCTTAACTCAGAGAACAGCGTGGAAGCGCCACCTGATGAACAGCCATTGATATTCAGACTGGGTCAGTAATCACCAAGAGCATCACCAAAAGTAATTGTGCTCCCAGACATTTTAAATATGTATAGATTAAAAAGAAAAACAAAACACAGTTAAGGGCAGCCTTTTAGTACAACCATTTATGCTGCACTGCTGTGATGTAAAGGTTTCAGCAAAAGTGAATCATTAGTTAGAGAATAAACAGTTACAGTAGAGAAAAGAGGTTTTGTCTCAAACAAAATCTATTCACACTTTTTACACCAGATATTTTACTTGCAGTTCTCAATAAAGGTGTTAAAAAAGGGGTGAAAATCAACCAAAAACTCTCTGAAGCAAATGTGTTTGTCACAAAGAATCACAGAGAAACTTTGGTGTTGTTAACTGAAAGTTCAAGAAGAAAGACGAGAGCATGAGAGGAACACTCTCTTCAGTTTGATCTCACTTTTTTTTTTTTTTTCCCAGTTTCTGAAGAGCTGAACTCCCTCAACCCTCCTTCCGCCTGTAAAATGTGTCTTTCAGCGTCACTTGCTGCTTCACCCTTCTTCTTTAGTGAGTACAGTTTTATCATTCTGTTGTTAACACCAGCGTTTTTATTGTAGTGTCGATTCTGAAGATGGGGAATTCCTAAATTGAAATTAAAGTGACTCAAGATTTTAGGTGGTGAAGAGAGTAGTTTTTGAGACAAGTCCTTGATTTCAGACAAAAGCAGGCATTTCCACCTGGCAACCATTCCTTTTTTTTCTGGTAGATTTTATCAGCTTTAGTGAGTCAGTTGAAAACACATTCTCCCACTGACTTTTTAAAGTTTCCAGCTAACTCAACTAGAGCCTTTTAAAATAAATCTTAATCACTTGAAGGCTACATACATGACAAATGAGGCTAAGACCCCAAAATAAATTAAGTACAACATGGGCTTTACATACTAATCAAACAATTTTAACATTAGAATTTTTGTTTTTTGGAGGGGGGGGGGTTGTTTTGTTTTTTGTTTTGTTTTTTTTGCTGTGAGGTCACCCATGACCCAGGAGAGTTCGGGGAGATTTATTTATACAATGGAGTAAAACGTATTGATAAAAATATTGATAAAAATGCAATTACAACTTTACTTGGATAAGTTCTTGTATAACAGCACTCCATCCACTTTTAGTTTAGCAGTCAAAGTTTTGTCCATTTGTACAAATCTGAAGTCTACTCCTGCCAAAAAAGTTTCCCACAGAGAAAACCCATGTGCATAAAAGGGAATCGCCATGAGCAGAAATGCAACATGCTGTGGGCAGATAATGTTAAATTGGCAGGGGAGGCTATAATACATTTTGTTAATAAGTTATTCTGATCCAAGAACTGTTGCCCAGTGTAGGAGTTGGTTCAGCGATAATAAAACAAGAGCCAGAAACTGCCAATGAACTGTAAATGCTGTACAGATGCGTGCTGGTCATACGTTGGATGCCATTCACACGACATCCATGTGCTGAGGATAGATAACCAGAATAAAGAAAACTGTAGCTTATTAATTCCTTCCCAAGAAAAACATGTCAGTGTCAAATTAGCTGCTTTAAAATCCACAAAAAAGTTGGTAAATCCACAAAAACACACAGCACAGAAGGCAGACGCCTGACATGGTCTGAGCAGGCAACACAAGTGCAACATCAAAGATAGTTACTGACACACTCCCCACTGTGCCTCTCGTCCCACTTCACAGCTAGTCATCAAATGAGTTCAGGAAAGGAAACTAAATATATTTGTGGCCACACCATATATCCTCACTTTTTCACCTGGAACCCTGCCATGCCCCATGAACTTTCAGAAAAATAGAGCTCCTCCAAGAGCTGCTGCCTTTCTCATCTCTTTAAATTGCTTTGGCATGGAGTTATCACACAGGGGCTGGGTAACGTGAGCATGGTGTAGAGATTAAACGGGCTCATTACAAGGGGAAAAATAAATGTCGGATGATTCATAAACATGTCAAAGACCGCAGGTTCAGAAAACCCTGAACAAATAACTGCACAGACATTTGTACTATATCTGTGACTCACCTTTTAAAATCATGTAAACATATGCATATAAATGCTTTTCAGTTGACATCAGTATATTTTGATTTGTATATTGATACAGAAATGCATTTTAAACTTGGTGTTGGGTATATTTCTGTCATCGCACTAAAATACTGCATTATACTCCATTTTCTATTAGACTGCACAGCATCTATACTCAACACACGCTACAGCATATCACGTGTGTTATTATGATCTTCTGTACATGCCAAGAAACGTGACTTAGAAACATGTTGTTAAAAACATGGCTGTTAGTGTAAATAGAATAATTCCGTGTATTCAGGTTTCCTGTTGTTTCAGTAAAGGAGAAGTCAGAGTGCGATGTGACAAGACTGAAAATAGATGTTCTTCCGATGTTGCAACAAGTGGAATCATTCGAGTTAAAACTATAAAGAAAAGGGTTTTTGCATGATGAAATAATTGTAACCTCATTTACAATCACACTTCACGCCTCAAGTCCTGTTACATTTCCCAAAGACGACGAACATACTGTGGGTCCTGCTGGGAATTATTAACAGAACCCAAATTAACTATGAAAGCCATGGCCTCACTGGAGTGAACATGCTAAAGAGAGATGGGAGATGAAACAGGATTTAGATCAGTGTATTAAAGACAAACAAAATCTTCTGTGGTGAACCACTGAAGCTATCCAGAGTACACATGGATGATTGATGGGAAAGCTGACCAATAATTGTCCAATATTTGGGTTATAGTCCAATATTTACTTTCCTTTTAGCTCGGTTTTGTTCTGACTCCTGTGGGAATGTCTGGCTCTTTAGTTGCTAAATCTCAAGTGTTTTCACCAGCTGGTCGCTACCTTCAGTCAATCAGTCAAATTTCATTTGTGTAGCACCTTTAATTAGTGCAATTCACAGAACTTTAGAGATCTGAGACTGATGAAAACAAAAGATAAAGATTAAATGCAATAAATGTAAAGTAATAACTTGTCCGTCTGGTGCTGTGCAGGTACAGCAAAGTGCTTATCTGAGTGTTTTTGCTGAAAACAGTTGCCTGCTGCTACCCATGGAAATGCGACAGATGAGAACGGTGAGAATGAACAAAAACAATAGTTACAGCCCGAAAAATAAAAGAGTGAGAGCGGAAACACTCTGAAATGTTTTGTTTTTTTTACAGGACACAGTCATTTGATTCATTATTGATATCACAATTTTAATTAGTGCAGAAGAAAAAATATTTTCTAATTAACTTTCAAACTACAGAGTGGTTTTCTTTTTATTAATTTCTTCTTAAGTTTATTTCTTTCTTAAGTTTTCTTCAAGTTCCATTTTAAAAAATTGCCAGCATATGAAAGGTAAAGGTAGCCTTCAAAACACAAAGTGAGGATGCACTTACAAAGCAATTATGTGAACTTTTCTCTACTTGCTCTGACCTCAGACCATTTTTAGGTCCCAGAATTCTCTTAGAGCGTTGTCAGGTTGTCATGGGAATCTAATTCTGACGTGCTTTTTGTGTTTTTCTTGGCTGGAGCTCATTTGGAAAGTAGATATGGTTTTAAATATTGTTTGAAGACAAAAGGCTCAGGCTAATTACCCCATAATACAGGCAGGTGGATGGTAAAGCAAAGGTATAGACTCTCTTCTTGCTCTTTTCACATATTTTCTCATTTATTTTTTAATCAGTTTAAATGGAAATCATTTTTAGCTCTGTAGGGTTACTTTTCCAAATGTAAGGGATATCATAGTTGACACTAAAGGAAAAAGATTTTTTTTTCTCTCTTATGTAAAAGCAGTCATGCAAATATAATTGTACTTGGGAGAAATTCACTTGCGTGATAGTGACTTGAAGTTTGGGTGGTCTCAGAGGTAGCACAGCTTTTTTTAGTCATGGCTCAGCCCACTCTGTTGGGGTTTCTGTGCTCTGAAATACATTTGAAGGTGTAGAGAACCACAAGCACCTGCTGGGGAAATATGATTCATAGCTCTAGGCTATTTACAATATTCATCACATGTAATGTTTGGGGATGTGTTCATTCCTTTAGTAATACACTTTTTAGGTTGGAAGGTATCTAATGAGTCTGAAGCCAGTTATTGATGTTGACAGATTTGAATACACTGTTTTGAATAGTGATGTAAAAATACATTTAAAAAAAAAAAGGGAGGCCTGTGTCAGAGATACGTTCACTCCTCAGTCAGGAGCCTGGAGCTTTGATTTGACTGCAGGAGTGACAGGACTGACAAAAACTAACTTCTGTGTAAAGAGATTTGGAAAAAAAATTTGGCACAATTACCAGAGTCCACAGACATCAGTAAGTCATTAGACACCCTGAGGAGAGGACATGACTCAGTCAGGCTGGGCCATGACTGGAATTTGTCCACAATATTATCTGCTGTTAATTTGTCCAACTCTTTTCTCAGTAGTGCTCAGTGGTATCTAGAAATGAAGATTTGGTTCTGAGAAAACAATGGATGGATGAAAGAAAAGAAATAAATATCCACTCACCTCAGTATGGACACTTTTCACTGGGATTGTTTCTTTAGTAGAAGAAATGGTGTGGTTTTTTTCATTAAGCTCAGAGCATTTTTTTCTGGGTCAAAGACGTGTGTAATGCAAAATATGGTGGAGCGACATTCAGTCCCCAAATATTTCCATTATGTCTTGCAAATTGGCAATGATAGAGTCAGGTCATAAACAACATTTCTGGAGTTCCTGTTGAAAGAGGAAGGAACCTTAGAGAGACAGAAGGAATAAAAACTGCAGCTGAGTTGTTTTTCTCTTCGACAGGTAAGTGCAGTTTACGTTATCTAGCATTTATTGCTATCGGGGAAACCTGTATAGCCTCAATAACTCCTCTTTGAGAAGAACAACCCATGGAGAGCTGAGAAGGAGTTTTTGCATGCTGTCGTCTTTATTTAACTCTGTAAATACTATACACTGCAAAAAACACAGAGCATAGTTATCATTTACTACTTATATGCCATCCCATTATATCATGTAGAAAAACTATGTGAGAGGTGTCACTCATAGTGACCAAATCTCAGAGAAGTATGGCCTGAATGTTTCGGCCTCTTTTAGCTATTTGTTTTGGTTTTACAGCCTGTAATGTTTTGGCTCACTCGCACTATGCTCATCACCGTCGTTTTTGTCTGAAGCAGGCGTTTTGTTTTTTTTTTCTGTGAAAAAAACTCTAAAAACTAGCTACATTAAACCATAGACAGAGTTAGCAATTGGCTGGCCAACATAGTAGAGCATAGCGGCTAAAGGACCAGGCATTTCCCTCATGATTTAGTGTAAAACCAAAACAGAGTTGAAAGAGGAGTAAATATTGGACCAGACACATGACTTCAAATGAGTGCTAATGTTGCTTTATATCTGCTTGCATTTTGACTATGAAACTATAAAAATACATCAGCGTTGTGTTGATGGCTTCTATCTGCTGCCCCCAAGGGGCAGCCCCAAGTTTATGCAGGTTTGTACTGTACATACAAAACAACAAATGTACCTACAATATGGAAATAAACTTGTTTGTATATTTCATTATACAGTTGAAATAAGGACTTGGCTGTCCTCTCTCCCGCTCCGCTGTGCCCCGACACGCCACAGTCTCCAGCTGCTTGGGCACGCCAGGCAAATAAAGAAAAGATACACAGGAGGTGAATAAAAAGAGTAATACCCACTTCAAACACCACTTCCCACTAATCCCTACATGCTCTCAACCTTCACACAGTGAAAGCATACCGCTGACACCTGGACACCGACACTACCCACTCAGCCAGGCTTTCCAGAACAGACTGAGGAGTAGCAAGAGACTGGTAACAGAGGAGGTAATTCACTCAGGAAGAAAAAGAGACAAGACCCTACATCTGTCTGTACTTTTGCACAGCATATGTCCTTTTTCCACAGATTCAAGTGCTTTATTAAGTAAGCTCCCCATCCAATCAGGTAACATCGTTGTCTGCTGTCATCACCTGCGTTGTGTTCTACAAATGATCCCCAGCTACTATTAAGATGTCTATTTGAATGCACAATGACACAGGAGATAAAATGTGGCTGTAACTGTAATTTCTCCACTTGTCTGTTGTCAAGTGAAAACTGTGAAAGCTTCTAAATCATTTCTAATAATGTGATCAAATCAACAAAAAAATGCCGCCTTGTTTTAAATTTGATAATAATGCATTTTTTGACATTATATAATGAGCCGATGTGTGAACATGGAGGCATTAAATGGAGACGTACATTGTTGACAGCACTGCCTAGTGATATAAAAAAAAATTGTAGTGTATCATGTAAACCAATGGATAAGCAAAGGATGATAATGGGCTGCACTTGGAGGTCTTGAAACAGAAATGAGATGTACATGTTGAGCTAACATTATGCTGCTGTAAATATTTATCTGGGCAGTGGTTTGATGCAAGGGACTGCAGACATACTCAATGTGCAGTTGGGATGTGCTGTTAAAAGCTATGCTACACAAATACCCCACTATGAACCCCTGTAAAAGATATTTACTTGTAAATGAATAGAAGATTGTGTCTCCTCAACCCTGACAGACCAACCAGTGAATCCATTATCTCATCCTCTGAATCTCACACGCACCTTCCTCAGGCCACCTGCAGAGACCCGATGAAGATCCTTGCTGGGTTTAAATAACTGTTCATAAATTGTATTGGCTGCAAGGTTATGGCAGAGTGCAGGTTACTGTTTCATCTTTAGGTCTGACTCCACTGATTTATTATTTTTGGCTGTCAAGTGTATAGCTCTTAATCAGACTTTTTGTGCTAATCTAACTATGCTTGTTCATCTTAGTACAGTGACATTTCAAAGTACAGTACTCTTACAGAGTGCACACAGACATTTACACATACACAATCTTCAGAAGAACCATAATAAAAACAAGCCTTAGGGTTTTACTGTTGTCACTGACATTTAGGTTTTTAATACATTGGTCAGTCATTGTATTCTGTGTTTTACATGTTGTACTTTTCAAGAGAATTCTTTAATAAATTCATATGAGCACACCCAAGGTCAGCTTGGCTGTTGTACTGATGTAGATTATGCCCAGCCCTCACCTGGATGGCACATTACAATGGTAACATTAGCAAAGAGTGTATAACCAAGGTCACAAGTTGGACAAACACTTTGATCTGAGCATGACTCACAATTAAGGACAAAAGATAATACACAAAAATGTGTCTACCATAGCACAGATTTAGCTCCTGTGTCCCATAAAGCTACAGGGGTCACTAACCTCTGTAAGAGCACCATTCCCCAGCCTGGCTCCAAAAATGGGCCCCCGGTGTGTTTATTCTGGGCACGATTCTGTTTACTGACTCCTCATCTGATACCAGTTTGCCTTAGGTGTCCGTAACAGGAGCTCATGTTCCTGAAAACATTGCTCCCAGGGTCACTGAGGCACACACACCCACTCCACCGCGATAAGGTTGCAATTCAAGAAGATTGAACAAAACGGTGGTTTATTTAAGAAAGATCACAAGACTGACCTCCGCTAAGGGCATCAGTTGTAGTAATACAGACTTTGTATGTGACCATAGGGGACACAGAGAGCTGAGGCACAAAGTAAAACTCTCAGTTTACAGGTCAGTCTTAGCTCTGACATTCACGTCAAACCACAAGCTTTCGGAAGCAACCAAAAAACTGAGCACATAAACAGATAAAAGGAGATTCTTCCAGGGGGTGGCTGATTTCACTCTGCTTGATAGGGTGAAGGGTTCAGTCATACATAAAGACAGCGGCTTCCAGCTGCTGCTTCATCACACTGGTCCTCATTTATCAATATGTTCATAACAGTGTCTGATTAGCTGACAGTTTCCTTGTATTTATCAGAAACGTGGTGACGTTTCCATGAAGACATTTCCCACATGGGAACTCCTGTCAAAGAGGCAGAAAAATGAGTTCTCTGAGGCAAAGATAGAGACATAATGAATGATGCTGAACCAGAACAAACAATTATTATTTAGTAGCTGACATAATGAGGTTTTTGGGGCTGTCCTGCTTTTGTCATGGCTGCTTTTACCTGGACAAACAGTAAGAAAATAGATGGATCAATTTTAGAATTGAAAGATGAAATGATAATGGCACATTTACCATGATCATGTAAAATGATTATATGATACTTTAAAGATAAAGTTAATTAATATTGTTACCACTGATAACTTTTTAAGCAGTGCATCAGGCATTGTTTAATAGTTAATGGCAATCTAATTAAAAAAAAGTCAAGGACAGTTTGTTAATTTTCCTGCATTATTTCCTGACAGTACATTATTTAATGTAAATTATGATTTTAATTATTAGTGGTGTGGTATTAATTTAATTAGCCTGGTTGTCTGCGTTGCTCTTAGGTTCAGTTGAGAAATAAAGCCAGTCAGTTGTGATTGCTTTAGTTAACAATTTGAGAGTCGTACCGAAAGATCAACAGATGTTTATAAGTGAGTAGTACTTATAATTTGAGTAAAAACATGATCTGCAGTCAAGTTTCCTCGTCTTACTTCAACACTCACAACACTTTAAGTACTTAACAGCTGAGCTGTGAAACATAAATAGGTTTAGATTATCACAGAGACCCTTGAAGTTCAGTTGAAACTAATCGTTTTTAACCCACAGGTTCAGTGTGGGAAGATATTAATATCTGAACATTTTGAAAGTTTTTTTTTTCTTCTGTTCAGTTTCTTCACAGTATGATAGACTTGATGTGGATTTTCGGTTGTGATTTAGGCAAGAATTTAGCAGAATTTTCTGACATTCATCTTTGTAAGCTCAGCGTGAAACGTAGTGAACTAAGTCTCTTACTCTATCAAGTATATATGCTTAGGAGACTTTTAGCTGACTAGTGCAGATTTAGCTGGCCTTTATACTCCTTATGATTAACTCTGGTTCTGTCATGCCAAAATCACTGACTTTTATTTGAACATTTACCTCCCTTGTATTCAGTTTCATCTTAACTACACATTAATCTGCCAGGGTGAAACCGCTTAAGTTTCTCATTATTCTTCTATGTTATCATGATTATTTTAATGTTGGGATCCTTTAATATTGGCAATATTTTTTGTATCTGATCTCCTTTACCTTCTGACATTGAAGAAATATACTGCATGGAGTATAAACATGGTCCGGCTTTCACAGAGGCAACAGCAGTGTGACTCAATGCTGCCCTCATGTGGTGTGTTTGACTATCAAAACTGAAAAAAGACAGAGCATTGGCTTTGTTTCAAGCTGTTTCCATCTGCCAATGGGTCACTGAGACTCGATATGCTTGGTTGAGGTGTTTTGCTTGTGCAAACTCTAATGATTATATAATTGTCAAAAATGTGCAACAAACTTAAAGTTAGGTTCAGTATTTTTTTTAATCTGTAATGATTATGCTGCTGTCTTATCTAAATTGCCCAAGTGCGTTTCAGGACATGCTGTATAGATTCCACTGTCTTGTCCTCATTCTCCCCTCTCCTCTCACCCTCTCACCTAATCATAACTTACTACCCTCTCCCTCCATTCACCACTCATTTTCACCACAAGACTCCTCCTTCTCATGTTCTAGCTCCTGATGAAGTCTTTTCTCACCTCAGTTCCCTGCAGTCATTCGTCCCTTTTCTCTGTCCCCAGAGAAATGTGTCTCGTATTTTAAGAAGATGTTTGACACCCTCTGAGGATGCAATTACCCTTTAACCTTTGACCCAATTCACTTACAACCTCCCTTTTCATCCAGTAATTCTGAATTACAGTTTGCCTAAAAGCTAATTTCTACCACCGTACATGCTGCCTGCCCTCCTAACCTCCTCCCATTTACCCGCTGTCACATCATCAAGTCTGATTGTCCAAAACTTGTATGACATAAAACTGCAGATATGTTTTTCACCTTCTACTTCTTTTCAAACATTTGAATGTACCACAAGAAAACAGCTTTCTCATTACTCCTCACACAAATGCAGTGTGCTGCTTGGTCAAATCCAATATGTCGGCTCCACTGTAACACCGCTCTCTGCTGTGTCTTCACACTGCTGGAGCTCTTTCATTCTCCATGGCCCTCACCCTCAGTTACCTCTGATGCTTTGAACCACCAGATGTTCATTGTTGACCTGGGGATCTCAGGGGGCATGGGAAACTCACTCGGGTTGGAACTTGTCTCTCACTGTGAACCGTAGCAGGCAAAATCTTTAATTCCAGCGTATCGCTGTGTTTCTTCTATTTCACACAGGATCTGTAAAGATGGTGGAAAATATTTGTCGTCAGCTCAAGACCAAACATGGATAAGTTCCCGCTAGGTAGACACCAGGCTTTTCATATCAGACATTATAGTTAGGGTTTGGGGGTCAGGGGTTAAGACTGACATTACTCATTTTATACATTATATTAAGATATTAAATATGATACCAGATTTACAGAAGCCTGATAAGAATTATCCCTAGAGTAACACCCTAGTGTTACAATTGGGTTTAATGCTGGGGTGAAATGTGTAATTTCCTATTCATTTCCACCCATTTGTCATAGTCACATCTTCCTGAGATACATAAAAGACTGTAAGACTGGGAAACTGATGCCAAACTACTGTGTGGATTTATATTGATCAGAATCCTGTATTGATATGAGGGATTTGAACTGTACTGCTTCCTTCTGTTGACAAATCTACAGGTGTTATAGCAATTGTGTTTTATTTTCTGTGATTCTTGCTTCAGTTTTGACAAGATATAAAAATAGCAATAGAAATTATTAAAAATTATTCCAGGTTTGCTCATAAAATTGATTATTAAATGACCTCATGGCAGATCAGTGGTTATTACTGTTGCCTCATGGCAAGAACAACTTGAGTTTAAACAGGACTGACTGGCTGACTTTTCCAAAATTGTACTAGTCAATCAAACTGCCTTAAAAACCTTGTTCATTACCTGGAATATTACTTTGAATTTCAATTTTGCCCAGCCTTTTTCATCTGTTTCTTGTCTGAGCTGGAATGTCTAAAACCCATTAACATGTATGATGAATGGTTTTGAATTTTGCAACCTCACAGTTTCAATTACACTTAACATTTCTAAATCAGTAAATGCCCCTAATTTTGTGACACTAGATTAAGCGCAGCCTTTATATAATCATATGCTGACCGATGGACTTGGACTGTAACCTGCAGTCACAGCAAGTAGCTCAGACAAATGTTTTCTGATCCTGGGGTCTCCCTAAGATCAATTTTTCTCCTTCAGCAGAGCAAAGTTCCAACAGAATAACATGGAGATACTTGTTCAGTGAGTCAACATGTCGGCAACATGTTCAACAAAACATTCAAGGAGAATTCTTCTGTAGGCCACCCATTTCTGAATATCAATAAAAAAAGATAACTTGAAAATCACTGGGAGGGCAACATATTATAATTTGAAAGAGCTTTGCAGTCTGTTTGATTTCATACCAGACTGTGGTCTTGCCACAGGTCATTATTTATTTAAAAGTAAGCATCCCTATGATCTGTAACTGCATTAATGAATGTAAAAAACAACAACAAAAAAAAAAAACAGTGGATGTGAGCTTCCAATGTAGAGTCTCATAGATTAATATGATACAGTAAATCAGAATGATGAGTGTGAAAATTGTCTCCTGTAATAAGATTAAAAGGCAGTGTGGTAAAATGAATACGCTGACTTTTAAGCATACGCCCACAAAACACTGAAAGCTCACTGCAGCTTTTGTCGCTTCTAAGCCACAAAAGATACAACTCTGTGCCTGAGGATAAAATATAGCATGTTAATACAGCTGTCTTCACAATTACAGATATGACTTCTGATACAATATTTTTCTGTTTTCTAAAGACTGGTTTGTTTTATTTTTGTATAGGTTTAGATTATATTCAGAAACATACTGATTTCTGATAAAGACCTTGCCCTCAGCTAGCTTTTTTTTATTGTGTGTGCTCATTCACAGAAGCAAAACCATTTACAGAAAATTATTTCTCTGGGTTTGAAACTGATGATTTTTAATATTACTTCTGAATTACCATATGTAAATTACTGCCATCTAATTAATAAGGTGAGACTGTGCCAGTCCAAAATGTTTTGCCTTAAAAAAAAATAACGTCTGCCCTAAAACTGTGAATTAGCAGCAACAAGTCAAGCTTATCTGAGAAAGGCTAATAGGGCGGAATAGCCCACAGTTAGACTCTAAAAAGGCTTTCACAATACCTACATTATTAAACAATTAATGAACATGACACCCCCACAGACACTGGAGCTGAGAGCCCCATTGGGAAAAAAATCCAATAAACCTAAAAAAAAAAAGGCCTACACAGAGATGAGTCCCACTACCAGACTTGTAAAGTGTGCAGTGGTTTCTTAGTGTCTCTTGAGGCTAAAAACTAAAGTTACACTCAGACAGACTTATAATAAATTGTAGATGGTTGTTTTCTTCTTGTGTCTTTTTCTGATGTTATGATACTGTGGTTTCTCTAATGAGCATAGCTTGTTTTGTTTGTGTTGTTTCTTTTTGCAGTGTTTATATCCTCACACTTGTGAAGCCACTGTTACACTGTCTGTCTAATTAGTTTATTTGCTCAGGTTGTGTCCACTGAGACTTTGAAGCTGATACGTGGCTGATATGTCTTATTTTTGCACACTATGATTTATTTCATTATTGATGCCAGTTTTTTTTTTTTTTTTGATTAATCAAGTAATAGTCTTTGAAAAAATTCCAAAATGTATGAAAGTTATCAAAATAGTTGCTGATTATTTTTCTGACAATCTACATATTGTTCCACAATGTGTATAAAACATTGTTCTGTTGAATTCAAGAGAAAATAATTCAACTGTCCAGAAACAACTAAAAGCAAAACAAATTTGGCACAGTTATCTTTGTATGTGCAACCCAAATTTAAACAAAGCAGGGTGACCTACCTTTTGCAAGATCCAGTCGCCATCCAACTAAAATGGAGGCTTTTACAATAATTGGCCACAAGGAGGCGACAAATTACCGTTGATGACACCGACACGACCACATTTTTATTGTTAAATGTTTAATAACGACACTGAAACCTAAGTAAAAAGTTTATGTTACTGAGGATGGAGTTTTAACTGGATATATTTTTACTATAAATTATCAGTTTCATTTTGTATTTTCAGATCCTGGTGCGTGTATTGAAGATTTGTTTTTGATTACTGCCTTATCCCATGAAGGAAGGGTCGCGTAAATGACCAGACACAACATGGAATTAATAATTTACTCATTCATACCATATTAGATTTGTACAGAAAACAAGTGCATCACCAAACTGTTTTGTTTGATGAGTCTTTATGAGGCTGAAATGACATGACTACACCACATTAAGGGGCATAAAGCATCTACAGAGGCAATTAGAGGCATAATGACTTCAGACCCAATCATAAGCAGACAAAGAAATCATTATACTGAAGACTTTGACCAAATATAATATGAATTATCTGCATGCAATTTGAAGATGGATTTCAGTTGTGACTGTCTTACCTTTATTGTTTTTGAAATATATGTGTGTGCATTGGGTTGGCTTTAATTAAAAGAAATTAATTTCTGTTTAGTCTACATCCATCTCTGCCTGTGTTGTCTGGGTCACACCCTCTTCATACGCACTTTCCTCATTCACCACATGATGGTAAGCGCGAGTAAAAAGCGTCCCGGTTTATTCCAGGAGCATCACTCATTGATGAGGATAGTGTATCTGCACAATGATACCGGAATTTGGATGTTTCTGCCTTCAAAATAAGTTCATCGATGTTGAGTTTTTGACTGTTGGTCAGACAAAACAAGCTACTTGAAAACCTCACCCTTTTTTAATTATTTTTGACAATTTTCTCTCAAAATGTTATGTCAAAAAATAATTGAGATTAGATGATAAGAGAAATAACTGCTAGTTGCAGCCCATATCTAATGACATGAACACACATTTCATGCTACGCTCAATTTCTGGATCAGTTCGGCACACTCGAAACATTTATTCTGAAAGGCCTGACCGGATGTTCTCCTCCTGATTGCGTCCGTCTTGACGCCGGTGCTGAGTGGCCCGCTGAGTCCAATCTCTCACGGAGAATAGGAGTATCGCCTCGGCGGACAGTTGCGGCTGCCTTGTGGCTCAGATATTTTTCATTTTCTGGATTTATACATCACAGATAAATTCCGGGATGCCTTCAAATCAAAATGTCCAAGGTAATAAATAATACAATATGGGACTGCCTTGTCTATGTTATGTTTATCGCTAGCTTAAGCTTAGAGTCTGATACAATAGAGCATCAGCAGGCCGACCGGCTACCGTCCCAAGCTAAGCGTGTATCGATATTAACTAGCTAGCCATTAAAATAACCTGTTTTTCCTTTTTGCAGGAGGGAAAGCCTTTGGACTGTTAAAGGAGCAGCAAAGGCTAAAATTGGAAGAGATAAACAAGGTACGCACGATGTCTTTATCTGCCCCCGGCGTCTGTAACGGCACCTCGGGGAATTTGAATTTAATTAGCTCGCGTACACTTGACTTGGCATTGGCCTTGTGTTTTGAACGCCACATTGGCGATTCAAAGGCAGACAGAGTTAACTGTCTCGGTAGTGCCGTGAATAATAAATCTCCCCCAAATGCCATACACATTTATGGCAGCTGACCATAGCGATGCTGTTGATGCATTTTATTGATTTTCCCCCGCAGTCTTGTGGCGCTACTTGTTGAATGGCTTCATGCTGTCACACAGCTCTGTGTTGAGGGGGCTACGAGTATTTCCCCCTGACATGATCATATCGATTTGCTGGTCACCGGTAAAAAGCAGTTTTAAGCTTGTTTTTTTTTATTTTTTGTGGCCCTCCCATGTTTTAATGTGGCTGCTGAGCCGTCCCCGCCTGTGTTCCGACGAGAAACAGGTGTCTGAATGAGCTCTTTGTCCACCATTGGGCCTCGTTTTCCTCAGATAACTCGGTAGTAGTTCCCACAGATTAACTAGATGTCTGTATAATCTCTGTTTCCCTCATTTGCCTTGGCTGGCCGCCTGTCATCGCCTGCCGACTGCCGCCTCATGAAAACCAGGTCGCGGCAAGAGGGCAGCCGGGAGCGCCTGTGACATTTCTGTGCAAACACTCCCTGTTCCCTCTCAGAGGTTTATCTGCTGTTTTCATATCTTTCGTTTGATCATTAGAGAAATGACCCCAGACTCCTAAGCGGATAGGTCTAAATATAACAGTTGTGCGGTGATTAAATCCAGGGCTTTTATTCACTGTTATCTTCTTCATTATACTCTTAACAAAGATCAGTGCATCAGTGGATCCTGTGGGATTGAAAATTCAGATCCCAGCACTGTAGAAATGCTCAAAATTCACAGTTTCCAGCTTCTATAATATGAGTATGTCCCAGTTTTTTACTTTTTATGTCACATTAAACAGAATATCTTTGGTGTTTGGACTGTTAATGTGTGGTATGGCTTGTAGACCTGTGACCTCAAAGACCTCAAAAATCCTGCGTCTGTTAGGCTGTAGAAAATATTCATTCATTGCAACTAGAGCCGAAATGATTAGCCGATTAGTAGATTGGCAGCAAATTCATTGGCAGTTGTGCAAGAGCTATTTTGATAATCAGTTAATCACTGCAGTCACTTTTCAAGCAAAAAAAAGCGGCATATTTTCTGTGGGCAGTTTCTTAAATGTGATGATTTTCTTGTTTTCTGTGTTTTATATCATTGTGAATTGAATTATCTTTGGGTTTTGAACTGATACAACAAGAAGATGTCACCTGAAGACGTCACTATGGATGGTGGGGATTATAAAGGGCACTTTTCAAAATCCTCTGACATTTTATAGACAAAACAATTTATTAATTCAGTGAGAAAATAAATGTAAGATTAATCAATAATGAAAATAATTGTTAGTTGCAGCTCAGAGTCTCTGACTTTTCAGCTGGAGGAGATACAGTGTACTCTGTATTTGTCCTCTTTATTGTGAAACATTCTTTGTAGATACAGAGATTTCATGCCTGGCACCGCACTTGCTCAAATAGGCTTGCATACTTGTAAGAGACATTGTGTCTGTGAGAGGACATTCCTGTGTGTGGAGGCTGTGGCTGTAGTGATTCAGCTCAGCTGAGTCAGGTGTCCCTGATAAACATCCAGTTGTGGTGTTTATCCTTTTCACCCTTAATTACCAGCTTGACAGACACGTAGAGGTCACCGCAGAGAACAGCCTCACTCTCTGTCTCTCTTGCTCTCTCTTCTCTCCGAGAGGATTCAAGCTGACTCCCACATGGCAGATTGCTTCATTAGAATTTCATTAGAATAGCTCCCTTCAGGCTCTTTCCTTTACACCCTTGTGAGGTGTTCCACTTAATGAACACAGTGATGGGTAATGACAGTCCGTGGGGGGGGGCATCATAAGTTTGTGAGTCATCACTCTCAAGTTTTTGATGCATTCAACAGAACTCCATCAGCTTAAGAAACTTAACGCTCTAATTTCTGCGTGGGCATTCTTACCTATTTGAATGTGTGTTGTATAACACTGCTGGAATTTCTCAGGAAAATTTAGAAATTGGCTCAGGACCCTTTAAAGGGTTTTCAGTTTCATTTAAAGCCTGTAAGACTTGTTTTTTCCTGATCACTTTCAGTTTGTTCACCCCCTCCTCTCTTTCTCTCCTTCTCAGGAATACCTGGAAGACCAGAAATACAGGGATGAAGAAGACCTGGCTGAAAAATTGGAAAGTCTCAAAAGTAAGCAAATGCAGTCCCCCAAGTCAGGGTTGAGGGTGTGTTCCTTTTGTTCCTCTTTCCTGGCTTTTGTCTTACTCTCAGTATTCGTTTAATGTTGTCGGTCTGTACAAACACATACAAGTCTTCAGCGTTTTGTTTTTCTCTGTGGGAAAGACAGACTGCTGTGATTTCTGAGAGGTTTGCAAGGCCAAGTCCTCAGTGGCCTTAGAGGAATGTGCCGGGGCGTTCCTCTGCTTATTGTTAGAATATTCAGAACTTTGCTGGGTAAACTCATACCTCCTGGGAAAATACGAAACACTGCTGCTGGAGCTAATTACGGAAATAAAATTGCATGATTTACCAAAGAACTCCTCCCCGCCCTCTCAGATATTACACATGTATGCTCTTGGTGCACGTAAACTATTTTGTTTCCTTTTTCTGTCAATGTGAGTTTTTTTATCTGCAATTTTTCAGCCAGAATAACACCATAAAGCTGTTTATTCTGCTAGGGGGCATAAGTCTTGAAATGAGAAATATGCTCCTCTGTCCCACATACTGTCTATGCTTGCTGGAGGAAATGGAGCAGTAATTTATAAACAGAAAGGGGACCCGACACCCAGGTCCTGGGAGGATTGCTGTTTGGCTTTTTTTTTTCCCTCCTTCATTTTCCATACTGTCCCAGTGACCCAGAGGTCGGTATCTAAACACTGTGCTTTTAACCATCAATCAAATCACATCAGTTGAACGTATGACCAAAAAATTCTTAAACATACCCTCCTTTACATTTTCTCCTTTACGTGAAGCCTGCAGAAAGCTTTTTGTTTTTGGATAATTCAATCAATGTAATGATAATTCTCTTTGTTTTATTAGTTATTATAAGAGTGATGCTTGTCACCTGCATTCGCAGAATATCCTGCGACCTCCCTTTATTCTTGTAGTCACATAAAAGATAAATATCCTCAGTTGTTTTTCTTTTATTGCGTCATATACTCGGTGATGTATATACTCGGTAATATATAGTCTACCCTTATTGATACACACGTGGGCAAAATATTAGAAACACTTCTCTGTATAATGCAGTAAAAAAGAAGTAGAATGTAATCAAGTTGTTTTTAAAATGAACAGAAGCCTGCAGTGAAGATCTTATCAGCCTTTAGGGTCAATGTCTTTCAAAAGGATGTAAAAATTCCTTCTCTATCTTAGGCCAAAGTGGCAGAGGAAGTGATCACCCACTTCAGCTATTTTATCAGCAGGGGTTTTTTTTGGAAAATGGAATAGCCCCTTCAAATGATACTGTGGGGGTTGGTGAACAAACTCACCACCAGACAACTCATATTAAATCAAAATGAAATCACTGAGCTCCCTGTGAACATCAGAGAGAAGTAGAAATAAATCATATGTGAGGCAGAAATGGCTGGCAATTCATAAGTTGATGGCGTTGTCATTTTGTCACATCAGTTGCTGAAGGAATGTAGGTCAGGAGGAAACGCTAAAGACTTCAGTTTTGTTCAGTTGAACCATTTTCTGTGGCTGCAGATGATCAACAGGCTGCACTACGACAAGTGGCCCACTCAAGAACTGCTCTGTGTGTGTGTGTGTGTGTGTGTTTGGAGGCCCACTCCTCAGAGTTTACGAACAGGGTTAGCATTGTCCTGTCCCACTCCCCATGGGTTCACACAGTTAACACAGTTCCCTCTCTCTCTCCTCCCCAATACACACAGAGCTTCCATTGTGGGACAGAAATAGCAAGTGTAATCTGACTAAAGTGGTCTTCAAGAGAAAAGAGAAAGGTGAAGTTTAGGTAGAAGCGGGAAAATGTCTGCTTTTTGTATTTCATGGCAGCAGCCACTTCAGCAGCATGTTAATTATGAGCTTTTATAAGGGAAAGAAAGTAATTAATATTTACTATTTAAATGCAAAGCTGCCAGTGATTTTGAAACTACTTTGATCAGACAGGATACTCTTAATCTTTTGGACTCTTCCCACTTGCACAAATCTTATCTATGAAAAATTGCCAGATAGATAACATATTTGCCAGGCCAGTGGTTTCCCCCCGCTCCCAGTCTTTCTGCTAAGCCAACAGTCTCCCAGCTCCAGCTTTAAGTTTAATGGATAAATATAAGAATTGTTTTGAGCATCTTCCAATTCTCTACAAGAAAGCAAATGTGTGTATTTACTGAAAGTTAGAAGAATCTGGTTTAATTTGAATGAGCTTCACAATTTTCATCCCAAGCATCTTTCTTTTTCTTCCTGATTGTTCTGTCTAAACTTTAAGTTCTTTCAACTTCCTGACCCTCACTCTCTTAATCTGTTTTGCATGTCGCCCCCACTCAGCTGCCCTTTGCCTGCTTTCCGCCAACACACATGCAAAACACACACACACAAAAACACACCTGTCGTTGTCATCTGTTTGTGTCCTTCCTTTTGCCAGCCCAGCTGTCAGCAGAGTGTAAGGCAGTGTGTTATGCTGACATGCATGAGGCCAACTGGGGACTGGTGTTTATGAAGATGTTACACTAGATGTGGTGTGTGTGTGTGAGATGAGCATGAATTACCACACTTAGTAATCATCTCTTGTGTGTATTTGTTTTGCAGATAAATATGCTGAGTTTGACTTGAACGACCAAGGAGAGATTGGTGAGTAATAGACAAACCAAACACCAACTGCAGCAGGGATAACAACTGTCAGCTGACCCATGTGCAGTGTTGACATGAGCGAACAGTAATTAATACTGTGTGTGTATTGTCTGAGCAGCGTGAGCGCAGGGTTTGAACAGACTCATGTGTCGTGTTTGTGTCCTGTCTGTAAAGTGAGACCGTACTGTACACCAGAGTGAAAAGGTCTTTGGTTTTTGAACAGATGTGAGGCGAACTGCAGTGAAGGAGTCAGACAGGAGATGTGGCTTCTGGCTGCAGGTCCTGAAATATGCTGCTAAATGTACAATATTAATTCTTTTTTTCGCCAGTGCCTGTAGGGATGGCAGTGTCGGTTGATCCACCACTTTGGTCTAAAATGTTGCAGCTACTGGATGCATTAAATTTGGTGGAGATATCCATGCTGCCCAGAGGGTGAATTCAGACATATCTCAACATATACTAGATGTATTGCCATGAAATTTGACGCAAACATTCTTGTTCATGTGAGGAGGAGACAGATTAAAAAAAAAACAATGGTACAAATTGAAACAGCGGAGGCTGAGACTACTCCGTAGTATGAGTCATGCTCTAAATACACTGAAGCCTGCGTTTCCCATCATGCCATTTAAAAGCATCTTTCATTAGAACCTTGTCAGATTCACTCTTTGATAAACACATAAAAATGATTGATGTTCTCCCACCTAGTCATGGATCTAACTATTAACTGTGCCTTGTCTCAGATATGATGGGTCTGAAGCGGATGATGGAGAAGCTGGGGGTCCCCAAGACCCACTTGGAATTGAAAAAAATGATCGTCGAGGTGACGGGCGGCAGCAGCAACACTATCAACTACAGGGACTTTGTCAAGATGATGCTGGGCAAGCGCTCAGCTGTGCTCAAACTGTAAGTAAACCTCTGTGTGTGTGTGTGTGTGAGTGAAAAGACCTCTTTTGTTTTTTGCGTGTGTCGAGATGTTAGATGTGTCTCTAAAGCATCTGTTGGTTCATTGTGTTCACACATGTGAGAGAGGGGATATGAATCGAGTGCCGTGTCAGCCAATTGTTTGATCCATCAGCAGGGGGTCTGGGGATGACTCGCGATGATGTCACAGCCCACATGCTGCATTAGCGGTTAATCGCCATGGCAACAAAACCCATCTATGTAGCCTATCCATAGTCAACCCATCCTTATCCTTAGCTGGGATCAAGCGCTTAGGTAACTGATTAGAGGCTGATTAACCACTGACAGTCACACAGAACCCATAAAAACACCAAAACTCATCAGATTCTGTCGACAGAATTCATCTTTTATAATAGCAATGATTTCTTTCACATGCATGATGTTTTTTCCTGGTGGATAAGGTGACATAAATAAGGCTGTTCTCATAAGGGTTGGTGTAGCCAGCGTAAGCCTTTTAAAGCAGCCTTCCTGTGGGTCAGACTGCAGGAGCCAGAGTGTTTTGGCTGCTGCATGTCAGCTCTGCTGGACTAAGCTGGCTAGACCATTTAGTAGACAAATCTCATAATCCCAAAAACACCAAGCAGAGAAAATTCATAACTCTTCCTCCTTTGCTCGCAACCATTTCTCGAAAGTGTGTCCAATAATCCTGCATCCGCTATATATAAATATCTAATTCCCTCCCTGCTTCACTTGTCCACTTGGTAGCATTCTAGGAAAAAAAGTTTCTGTATTCAGTGATCATATTTTGTTTTTATTTAGTAGTGTATTTAATATACATATATATGTATGCATATATTTCTTATGGGGGAAAAAAACAGTGGTCATAATACCTACCTACTGCAGCGGTCTACAGCGCCTTTCTTGTGTGCTGCTGTTTTTGTCTCTGGAGTGAGGGGAGGGCGAGGTAGGGGGTACAAAACAGCTTTAGAATTGTGCTATTCAAAGCATTTGGCAGGGAAACAATTGATTTAGTTGCAATTAGAGGAAAATGATTGAGGTCAGGCTCCACAATTGGGCTCAGTTTGTGAAAGCTCTTTGAATAAAGTCACTAATAGTGCAATACACAAGGGCAGCGGCACGCACAGTCGCTCACTCTAGTTTGTTTACCAAAGATTTGAATCTAACACATGGCCACTGAAGATCTTAATATTTTAATATAGCAACTGAGTAGTAAGTAGCAACAGCTGTGATTGATCTTTACTACAAAACTGTTGTTATTTTTAGACGTTACACAAAACAAAATTCAACTTTCTGCCATGAAACTCCACAAAGTGTGTTCAGTTAGATTATCAGAGGGGTCCTTAGTATTGGCTTAGTACTACTACTCTGCATGTGCAGGCATATGTGTATTTTTGTCAGACTTTCACTCAGTAACAAGATTAAGTCAAGCAGTCACTTGATCTATTCAGCTCTTCAGTATACATAGAGCAGATTAACCTAATTTGGCAACATGCTAAAATCATAAGTAGAGTTGATCACTTTAAATTTAGTCCAGAGCACAAGATTTGGAACAAATAAATTAAACGGATACCATATTCTGAGTTATCCACTTATTTACAAAACCAGGACATTTAACTTTTTATTGGATTAATCATGCAGTCAGTAGTAGTTGATGGATGACTGTCAGTGGTGACCTGACCGACTTCATCCAGCTTTGTGGAGCGGAGGGAGCCGTCAGTAGTGTGAAGAGAGTGGTTGCCAGAGAGATGTGCCAGAGTTTGAGTTGCTGAGTGCCGGTTTCGTCGTTGGGATCATTGCTCCTTATGGGCTTAGTGGAGCTTTGCAGAGTTTTCCAAAAAAGGAAATTAAAGACAGGCATTCGCTCTGAATAGCCCCTGTCAGATCCTTCACTCTACTGTGTACAGACTAAACCACTATTCCCCTCAGTCCCTTTGTGGTTTCCTTCATTCCTTTCCTTTCACTTACTGCTCATCTAGCTCTTATCCAGACTTTAACTGTGACTCTCTGTCTCCTCCAGGAGCTGATGATCCCTCCTCACTCACACATCCTGATTTCATTGTTTACGCTTCTCTGTTCTTTTACACTAATCCGACCTTTTGTCTCCTTAGTTTATGTTTACACTTTATTTTCTTTATGGCTATTAGAGGATTAGTTGATTAGTCGATTAACAGAAAGTTAAGTGTTTTGATGACTGTTTAATTTGATTGTAACGTGATAATGTGTGCTGTATATTTTTAAGCTCTGCCCATGTATTTGACTGTTTTGTTTTTGCTGTTTTTGTTATTTCATGATTCCTCTCTTCACAGAGTCTTGATCTTTGAAGACAAAGCCAATGGCTCTCCCTGCAAGCCAGAGGGACCCCCTCCAAAGCGGGACATTGCAAGCCTGCCTTAAGTGTAGATGTCAGCCTCCGGACTGCTAGGAGAGCAGAGGGACCATCAATGGTTGCCTGGAATTGAACCGTTTTTAGAACGTGGAGTGTCGTATTAGTGTGGGACCAGTGATCGAGGATGTTATTTTGTGAATATACAGTGTGTGCAAGGTGTCTGTTATTTGGAAGACTGAGACCACAACTCACTAAATGATGTTTGACTGTGAATATTATTATTCATCCTTTTTCCTTAATTAAAATGTAGCATTGATAGTTGTACATGTAATCTGCTTGATAAATTAAATTTTTGTAGTAAGTGTTTCATGGTTATATTTTAAGGGAAGACTCAAAATTCTCCAGAGGTTGATTTGTTTTTACCCCCTTCCTTGTTTCTTTGTTTCATTTTGTGGATGCATTCGTTTTAACAATGTGAGACTAGGATCCTTTTGGAGAAGCACGAAGAAAAGAAGCAGTTCTTCCAACACATTTTTGCACTGTCCTCAGTGGTCTTGCATGGATTTCTGCCAGGCTAATCTTTGTCAGCGTCTTGCTTTAGATCAGGTGCCAAGAGATTACAGGGCCAGCCCATTTCTTCTGGGTCAAAGTTATTGGCCCTTGGAGCCGAAATACTGATCTGGAATCAGTAGCTAGGTTAACCTGGCCACCTCTTGGAGAAAAAAAAAACATTTTTGTAGATGTGTATTAAATATTTAGTGGAGAAAAGAGTAAGAGATCATGTTGACCATGGGACTTTCGGCTTCAGTATGTGGCTTGAAGAACAGCAAATTTAACTCACTTTTAGATCTGTAGGGTTAAGCACATGTTAAATTTGGAAGGAGTGTGATTTACAAGCACACGAGCAGAACAAATGTACATAATATACTACACACAGTACAATCATATTCTTTCCAAGTGCCTCAACATGCAGATACTGTAGAGCTTAAACACACAGATTGAAAAAGGAGGGAGTGCACACAGGCGTTCAGTTCAAGCAGTCTTCTTAGCTTACTAATTCCAGAAAACCATGAAATAATGTTCTTTGGTATTTGGTAAGACAGTTTAAATATCTGTTGAATTATATTGCTATGGTGTTTCATTTCCACAATATTCTGAGTGAGTGAAGTACACAAGTGATGGATTTTTGTGTAGTTTCTCTGTTCTTTCCTTTTTCTTATTATTTTTTATGTCACTGCATCATTTAACCTGTTTATCGGGTGATTTAACTATTTAGGTTATCCTCTACTTGTCTTGCAATTCATAAATGTGTGATTCATTTCTCTTTGTTATGAATTCATCTTTCTCCCCCAGATTTTTTTTTTTCATCAGCCAGCCATCTCTCTCTCTGTTGGACTGGGTTCATTGTCCTGTGAATTCTGTAATTTGTGCCTCAGTGTTTGTCTCTCCAATTTAAAATTTTCCTGTAACTCACACCATTTACTGTGAATTTGCTACTTGTAGTAGTTTTAACACACATTTTAAACTATTTTGTTATTGGGTTTTCCTTCTAATAGGTATATTACATCTTTTAGTGTTGTTAAAATGCACATTGTTTGCAGACACCAAAGGAATTAAAATTCTTACACTGGCCTGTTAAGTTTTGAATTGTTATTGCAGTAATGGAGATCACTGTTAAACTGTAGTAACATTTTGTGACAGGTCGTAAACACATTTCCATTGTTCCATGTTTATAACAGGAGATAACATAATACATTGAGAGACAGATTAGATACAGTAATGTTATTTACTGCAGCGCTTTGACTCATACATTGAAAAGTGAGTTTGGCTATCAATCAAGCGAGGGAGTCTTTTAATCCACGTGTTGTAAAAGATCACATTGCAACACATTCGCCTTTCACTACTGATAAACACAGGGGTAAAACCTTCACATTATCAATTTTGCAGGTCAGCAAATCTGACTCAGTTTTGCATGATCGTCCATTTTTTTCACATATTAAGATAAACTGTGTGAGAATCTTTGGCTGTAACAATTAGATGAGCATTTTCATTCCATATTTGTTTTCTCTTGTCATTAAATTTTCATGTCACATAATGTGCGTGCAGCTGTATACCTACATACTCTTGAGCAATAAAATTTTTTTCATGAAAAACTAAATAGCTGCTAGTGCAAACAGTCCCTTAAATGGGCTCGCCTGTGTCTTGTTTTCTAAATGTGAAGGCCATTTGTTTTGTGTTTCATCTGGAGAGCAGTTGCTTGTGTGTGGAATAGTGCAGAGGATAATAAGCAATACTTTAACAAGCAATACTTTAACAAGCATGCTAACAGGCAAATCCAGCAGGGATTATAATAAGCACCTCTGTAATTAAAATGATGATCACTGTCCCATGTAATAAACTGCCAGGAGCTTATGTAGGCACAGTGGACGAAGTAACAGAGTTGGACGGTCAGTGCTGGATGGAAAAATTGAACATCCAGCTAATGAGGATGCTGGATCCATTTTAGAACTAGTTTTATCTGCTGTGTTTTCTATAGTCAGCTAGATTAAATTTATTTTGTATTTCATCTAATTGTGAGTCGGGTTGGTTGAAAGAATGTCTCTTTACATTACCTGGTTTAGTGCTGCCACATTCAGGCTTCTCTCTGTAATGTCCACTGTCTCACTCTCTTCCCTCTCACTCCATCTATTTTTTTCTGTCATCAGTCAGTGTGCGTCGGCTTAGCATATAAACGGTTTGTATAAGTCCCTGACTCACTTGTTGTAATTTAGCTTGATTAATTGCTGGTTATTGCTGAGTCAAGACCCATAATTCAAAAGTTGAATCATCCTGTAGTAATTAGAATTAATTATCAGATGCTGACATGGAAATAATGAATGTAGCACTGCAGTGCATCCCTGGGCAGGGCATCATGCTCCTTATATCCTCTCTCACACAGACACTTCCATCTACTGGACACACAATGTCAAGACACGGGTGAGATATTCGACTGGAAAGTGAAAGAAAGTGATAGACTGCTCAACAAAAAGGAGGTGAAGTGTTACCTTAAATGAATTCCATCTTCTGAAAACTGGTGATACGAAAGAGCTAAAATCCAGCTTGAGCTGAGGGGCTTCATCAAGATCACTCTCAGCAATTTAATGCAGTTACAAATTTAAGTAAAACACAAGTTCATAATAGTATAAACCTTTTGAGAAATGAGGACATATTTATTCTGACACAGTGGTATAAAAATATAAAAGCACACCACAGTCAAATCTGTTTACCATCTGCCCTGTGTTCTTAATAGGGCACTCCACTGATTTTACACATAAATCCAATTTACTTGTCATAAGGACGACTGTTCAGCCTGTGAAAACATAATGGATTTCGTGGCTCTGGAGGGCAGTTCTTTGGAAAAAGAGAAAAAGAGCTTAGATGATGTTATCATCGCGATGAGTCACTGGACTAGTCAAAGTGTCCACTTTTTGGTGGCACAACACACCAAATCTACTATGTAATGAATGGCTGTTAAGGTATATGTGTTCTCTTTCTCATTAAGCTACTGTCACTTGAATGACATTTCAACCCACTAGGGTTTGAATTATTACACCCAATTTAACCTTTGGCCTACTTTCTGTAGTAAATGCAAAAAACACTGTAACAGGATATGTAGTGGTACCTGTATGGTTACTTTATAGGCAGGACCTTGGATTCACTGTCTTGGATTCAAGAAGCTTTTGTCATCCTAAGCAACTTTTTCACTTATTTACTAAACAGCTAAGAAGAAAAACCAGCCAGAGCCACACTTGGCAGGGAAAGAATACTGCACCTGCAAGATCCACAAGCAGCCACAAGATGTCATCACTGAGAAGACTTTGGTTGATCACGTCTGTTGGTATCTGGTTAGAGCGGGACTGTTGAAATGTGTGAAGCTAACAAAAAACCAAACAAAAAAACCCCAAAACAAAACTAGGAAACTAATTTAGAGACAGACATTTATGAGTCATCACTCCACAAATGTCCACCTGATAAATAAGAGCAGAAACAGAACGAAACATAACAGTTTATATGTACTGTGCTGTGTTGAACTTCCCATGGAGTTTTTATGCTTTAAAATGGGAACACTATGTTTCAAACTTTTAATTTGGTCACTATGCGTTTAATCTCAATGTGTATACAGAGAAAACAGCACACACACAAGCAAACAGAAACACACAAACATACACCAAGTGTCACTGACAAGGACTTTTGGGACTGTTAATTCCTACAAGACGTCTCAAGGGAGTCATGGTAACTGTTGACCAGGCCATTCTTTCTTTAATAATCACTCACTGACTGAGTGAAACGTGTATTTGTTCAGTCTGTACTTTCAGTTATACTTTGGGTTTGTAAAAAAGTTGCTCTGAGGTACATTAGTTTGTGCTTTGGGGTATGATTTAGGGTTCTTTGAGGGTGCTTAGTACCATTCATCGAAATGTATTCGCAAATTTGGTCATCCATTACTGTCACCGAGCAGCTCTTCACATCCTGAGCAGTTCATTGTTATTCACAAAGTGTCAATGAGGGTTCTAAGTCTGTCAGGCTGTGAGGTACAGTAAGACCAGAATTTTATTTTTTTTTTAAATCCTGTTCTCATGAATACTAAAGTGGTACAGAACTCTGTCTCTGGGGGTTGACGAGTGTCCTTACAACACTTGGTTTCTATCAAATTTTCTCTCAGTTACCTTTCCTAATCTTGAATAGTTTACTACAATAATAGGATGGTGTAGCATGACAACTGAGAAACAAGAGCCTAAAATTGCATTTGATATTGCATCCACCAGGTTGCAGAATCGGATCACACAGAGGGATGGAATTACTTAGCACAATGAGCACAACACAATAGCGCAATGATAGTTGATTTACTGATCAAGAGGTTGAGATTCATTTAGATTCTTTTTTTTTCTGCCATGCCTTTTTTTTTGTCATTAGCACAAGGCTTGCAGAGTATGAATTCAGGTTCAACAGTCATGTTTCAACAGAGTTTATCTGCTTCATTCTTGATACAGAGCTACAAATATGCTCTGAGACCACCTTATCTATGTAAACAGATACCCCCTGTAATTTTGAATGATCACTACAGTAAGTTCTTCCACTGGGCTCACCTAACACATTCACATAGTTTTGTGTTCAAACCTTAAAGCAAATCAAATGACTGATTAAGTAAAAGGCAAGAAATTAGATTAGTGAGACAGGAGCAAGAACAATGTCTCTTGCATTGGCTGAATATCTGGAACTAATGTAGCATAGTTAATTGGGTGTATAATGTAATGTGTTACACATAATCTAGGAGATGAGTAATGTATCTAGGATAAAGGTCACCTACTGAGGCGTTATCATTTGGCTGACTGCATTCAGTAACTACAAATAAGCTATTTCCTTCTCATTTGGGCCTTATTGAGACACACGATGACAGCCATTCTAATTGGACACCTGCAATTTCAAACAGATTACACCAGCAAGTTCTCCTCAGTCTGGTTTGGTCTGGTTTGTTCTGCTTTTTAGTTATGGAAAGCCCATGCAAGCTCATCAGTTTGAGAAGAACTGCACATTCACAGTGAATCGGGTTTGGATAAATGATGATTTTATGGGGGTCTGGGAACATTTCACCATCAGATTCATGTTGTCTCAGTAACATGAATGAGGAGATATTTTCTTAAGGCAGTTATTCTTTGATCATCGGAGCACCAGAGATAAACAGTATTTGAGATCATTCTGAGAACAACCCAGAATGAATTTATTTTAAGAGGCTTTGCAAACAAGATTTTTGCACTCAGTCATGTTTGGGCGTGGCAGGTATTTAAAACTGAGCCACACTGTGACCACAGAACCAGATTCTCATGAAACTCATTGTGATCACTAAATGCATAAATGCCAGATGAGATATGGAACTTCCTGCTTATAACTCCCATGGGAGTTTGCCATTTATAGTCAATTATTATTATTATTATCATAGACAAAGGTCATTTCAAAATGTAGAAGGTCAGACTGATTGATAAAAAGATATGGCCTATTTATACTCAGTTGCCAGTTTAAGAAGTTTAATAGGTGCTGAAACTACTGCAGTCTAACACAACAGCCTAACAATAAATCCTTCCTTCATGAAGGTTATAATAGCACGTTATCAAGCAGTTGAATCAACACTCTATAACCTTCGTGAGGGTAGAATTCACTGCAGGACTGCTGTATTGGACGGCATTAGCTTTAACTAAGTGTACCTAACAAAACGACAACCGACTGCACTGCATAGCAATGCAGTGCTGCGTTGATGCACAGTTCCCCGTGCTATGCTTATTGCACTGTTTAGCTTCCTCTGTAAATAATTAATGCTGCATTTTGTTCCATTTGTTCAAATTTGCCACTGACTGTTCCACTTTTTGTATTCACCATGCTATTACTTTTGTGTCTCGTTAATTATCACATGTACGTCTAACACACATTTTCTCACTTTTCACTTTGACCTTTTCAAAGATTTCAAACTGCGCCTAATGTTTTCCAGACACAAATAAGTCGCACGCATGACAAGTTGATTGTCACAGCGTGATTTAGGAGTTTACTGAGAGCATTTGAAGGCAACATACTACGTTGGCTACGCCTTTGACGAATCGCACAGGAGCCGGGGCGCCTCCTACCCTCCGCACGGAGCTGAGCCGCCGGAGTAGAGACGCACACAGCGGAGTTCAGTCCATCTCTGCCCGCAGCTTGCTAACCTCGCTGCAAGGCCACTGCGGGAAGATGGCGACGGAAAAACCGAAACATGAAGGAAGAGTTAAAATCGGACATTACATTCTCGGAGACACGCTCGGGGTGGGGACGTTTGGAAAGGTTAAAGGTATGTATGACTGTCTCGGCGTTTGTGCATCCTGCCAACAGAAAGATGGTGGCAATGGGAGCTGTTAGCTTAGCTGCTAATGTAGCCTGCTGTGCGGGCTGACTTGTCGCAACGCCAGGAAGGTAGCACACTTGTTGTCCGCGCTAGTTATTCTCATTCTCAACTTGTTTTTCACTGACATGAGATTTTTGGGATGGATCTGCAGTTGTCAGCTACAGCTTTACAATGCAAGTTTCATGACACTAGCTTTTTTTTTTTTTTTTTTAAGGCACGGATATTTCAGTTAGCGTCGGTTGCGTTGTGAGCTAGCCAGTGAGCCACAAGTCGCTTGTTAAGGCAGACACCGGGAAGTAAACCCTCTTGACTTGTGTTAGCTCTAGCAAGGTATTCTCCCTGTTTTAAATCAAAAACACAATATATTAATGTTCTGCAACTCGGTAATACATTTTGTCTTAACTCTTCATCCTTAAGAGTTGTGTTTGCCATCCTATAGAGGGTTAGGGTGTTGGGAGGGAGTTGGGCAAACCCAACCGAATCTACGCCCGATGTTGTCAGTCCAGAGGGCGGTACGATCGGTGTGTCAATACACAGCTTTGCGTGTATCCACACGTATTGGACTACTGTACCTGTTGGGTTTCAGAAAACATCTATTATTTGTATTTGCTCACAGTCTTATTTTTTGTGCCCTCATTATCTGGTAATGTGATGGTTAAAAGACTAAAACCTCTTCTGTAGGCTGTTTCCCGTTCCACCATAGAACCTTATCTCTCTTAGGAAAACATGGTAAAGTCCTATTATAAAATACTAAAGTGAACCAACGAGACCCTCTCCAAAAAAACTGTTTACAGTCAGCTCAGTCCCAGTGAGTCATCTTTCTGCACTCAGTTTTTTTTTGTTTTTTTTTTTGATGAAAGGAAGAGGACCACAGAGCAGATGAGTTTTAGCTCTGTGATTATGGTCTTGATAACTGCAGACTTGGTTAATAGTTTACCTCTGGCACAACTGGTAAATCAGTAGCAGCTGTTTACTGGCTCCCAACCATCCATTCAGATGTTATTTTTTTTCTTTCTCCATGGTAGGTTTGTTCTGATATGAATGACATCCTCGGGTTTAGATCAAATCAAACGTGTCAGGTTGGGAACCCCCTTCAGGAGCCATTGGCTAAACCATGTCCAAAAGATAAAAGCAAGTTGTCTGGAATATTGTGTGCATTACGTTTACAGTTTGCAGATGCAGCCTTAGCTTTTACCAACACTTCACTCTTAAAGTTGCCATAATCAATATTTCTGTATCAACAGCAGATCAGATAACTGCTTGAATGTGTAAAGGATCACTGTAATGATGTAATAAGGTGATGATATGTCAATGTTTTGTGTTCAGACTGTTTATGCTGCCCACAAGTGGCCAAAGAAATCACTTAAAGCAAGTTTAAAACATGAACGTGTTTCTTGTGCCCCTGAAAAGTTGGCATTTTTATAAGTGTTTTTTCCTTCACAGTGACAATAGTTTTACGTCATTCTATAATATTTTCTCCTTGAATTGTGATATTTTTCATCTTTTATGAGTCTGGGACTGTAATTGGTATCACTCATGTGCTCTCATCCTGTTTATCCTGCAGTGGGCCAACATGAGCTGACTAAGCACCAAGTGGCAGTAAAGATCTTGAACAGGCAGAAGATCCGCAGTTTGGATGTGGTGGGAAAGATTCGCCGGGAGATCCAGAACCTCAAGCTTTTCAGGCATCCTCACATAATTAAACTGTAAGTCCTAGATTACACCCTGCTCGCTGCTCCATAATCCCCCGCCACCACATTAATGCCACCCACTGAGCTATTTCCATGCTCTAATGGTGTGTTTTAGAATACACCCATCGAGGATGATATCTGTCTGACCCAGTCTCCTCTCCCATTAGTCCTCTGCCCATTCTGCTTTATTGCCTGTTTTGTTTATCTCCTCTGTGCTTCATCATTGTCTTTTCTCATGCCTGTGTTCATGTGTTCATATATTGACATAGGTCTGTATGGTGTCACTTCCAGTCCACATTTATTTTTGACAAAGCATTGCTTATGACATATGCACGCTTTGATGCCGACAGATCAGTAGCTGTAAAAATTTTGAATGAGTCATTGTTTAACTTTACATGTAAATATATAAACTTTAACTGTTTACATATGAACTGACTGAGACAGTAGTCAGGGGAGCCGAGCTCAGTGCACGGATGCTGCTTTTTTGCACTGCATCAAGCAGTGATAGTAACCACCACTGGCCTGAAATAAACACTCCATTTGGTAACATAAAAATGTCATGGTGCTACACTAGTTAGAAAATTGCGGAGGTACTTCCGGCCTGGTATGTGAATGTCCACAGGCTGCAAGGTCACAGTTAAGGGGTCATTAAACTGGCTGGCAGTTGTGGCTAATTGCCTGGAATACCAGCTCCATGTCATGCATGCGCAAGAATGTAAACACTGTTTTGTGTGTGTGAGTGTGAGAAAGAGAGAGAGAGAGAGAGAGAGAGAGAGAGAGAGAGAGAGATGCCATCTTGAACAGGGTGCACAAACACTGGGGCAAAGCGAAGTGCATAGTCTGTGTTGTCTGAATAATGTCTGCTGAAGACAAATGAAGTAATGCAACACAATACTGATTCATCACAACTGTGACACATGAGATGAGCAGTTAGTCAACATCTGTCATATCTACTGAAACTTGGGTGATTTGAACTTTGAGATGAATTTATTCTCGCAGACTGTACAGGAACCATTTTGTTTTTACCTTCAGACAGACACGGCTGTTTTGTAATCGATGAACCGTTGCACTGTCGGTACTGTTCTACCGTTTTCGGTACTTTAAAACGTGGATACGGAGCTGCAGAGGTTACCGTGTGGTTTCTGTGCAGCCAACAGGAATTGTTCTGGAAGCCTGTTCTACTGCTTGATGTTGAAAATGACAGTCATGGGGAGAAATGTGGCTTATGTGGAAGTGTAGTCACACAGCTATTGTAGTGTAAATAGATGTAGGTGTGATAGGTGCCAGAGTGGATGCTAAGGGGAAAGAATGTCTCACTAGGCCTTGGACTGTATGGATAGACAGTAACCAACAACACATGTGGTTTGTTTAATTTTGTCTAAACCAAGTAAATGAGGGATAGTTCACAATCAGCAGATGGATTTAATGGTGATCACAATCTTGTGGTCTTTGTCTGGTTGTTTAGTCTGTACCAGACTTTGATAGTTTTTTTGCCCAAATAATAATACCGAAACGGGAAACTCCTCCTGGCCAGAGTTGAGAGCGGGCTGGACACTATCTTGCTTCTGTGATCAGCTTTTAGGAATTTTAAAAGTTAATGACATTTAAACATCATTTATGAACATTTATGTGATGCGGAACACCTAAGAGCAAGGGAGACAAAGGGCATGCAGAAAATACCAAAACATAATGTTTTCAGACATATTGCTAAACTCTAAATTTTTGCCAGAAATGGAGTCACACACATCATGGGCTGAGGGTTGTTTTTGCATTTGTTTTTTTTTTTGGTGAGACATGGAGAACAAACATGCGCACCGTCCATTTTTGATGTTTCTACAATGTTCCACAGTTAAAGCAAGGAAATTAAATAGCTCACATTCCTCTTTTCCTTTGTTATTCTTTATTCTTTGATGAAACATAAACTTAGAACTGTCCATATTTGTATTGTGTAATATCAGCACTTGTTGATGACCCCCGTGGTTTCCACTCTGTGCTCACTACTGCAGGTATCAGGTTATTAGCACCCCTACAGATATCTTCATGGTGATGGAATATGTCTCAGGAGGAGAGCTCTTTGACTACATCTGCAAAAATGGAAAGGTAATACGCTGATACTGGAAAATGTCTTACAGTCTGATATAATAGTGTCCCACATTTTCTTTCACTATTTCTGTCTTGTCATATGTAGCAGGTGTATATTTTATCATCAGCATTATGAGCATTGCTCAGTGATATTGTCAGATCTAACTGAGTCTTGGAGAAGATCGCACCTTATAACAGCTAATTTCTGCTTTTACAGTTGGATGAAAAGGAGAGTCGTCGGCTGTTCCAGCAGATTATTTCAGCGGTAGACTACTGCCACAGACACATGGTGGTGCACAGAGACCTCAAGCCTGAAAATGTGCTGCTTGATGCGCACATGAATGCCAAGATTGCTGACTTTGGTAAGTGTGTCTCAGTCTTAAACTGAGGAGATTATTACAAGTACGGACACTGTAGTGCAGGGTTTTTTCAGTAAATGTAGGTAGAACTTTTGACCTCTGACTAACCGCTAATAACCACGGATATAAACAACCTAGGTTTCAGAAATCAGCTTTCCATGTTTACATTTAAGGACGTACACTAAACATATTTGTTAAACCTAAAGGAATGCATGCAGTGCTTTGTGGTGAGAAACAGTGACTGTAAACATAAACTGTGTTTGTTTTAAGAAAGCCCAAGTTACCTTAAGCCAAACACATGCAAAACATGTTTTCATACTCAGAATTTCACCTTAGGTTACTTATACAAAGTGGTGCTTGTTATTGTTTTTTTACCTTAAGCCAGTCCACTTTAGCATACCTTTTCCAAATTCTTTTAAATGCTTAGTGCATCCTTTGTATCTTTTATTGGATGAATTTATTTATATTTTGTCACTGCTCTGTGTTATTTCCCTGTGACTTATTTTTGTTCTTGCTGCGAGGGAAAAAGGCATTTGCTCCTTGCTGGGAGGCTGAGCTTGAGCTGTGGCGTGGTGGACCACATACCCTGAAATAAACCACACAATGGGAATAATATTCATTCTACTTTAGCATTTAGCCGATAGGACTGAATAAAGTGCTTCTTTATCTGTGTTGCACCATGTTGCTTTGACTCAAAGATTAATGTCACTGAGGTGGAACAAAATATCTGCAGTACATCTTTAAGGATGTACAGCAGATAAATGTTGAAGTAAGGGACATGTCTTGTGCCATTATTCCAGTCCAAGTGTTTGAAATGCATGTGTGTGCTATAACAGTATAAAATGCTGTGCAGGTTTATCAAACATGATGTCAGATGGAGAGTTCCTGCGAACAAGCTGTGGTTCTCCAAACTATGCTGCTCCTGAGGTCATCTCAGGAAGGTAATGTTTTTCTTGTCATCATTAGAACTTGGCACTGAGCATTCTCCATTGGTGATACTCTGAGATGTGTATTCATTCTTCGTTCGTCCTCAGGTTATATGCTGGTCCAGAGGTGGATATCTGGAGCAGTGGGGTCATTCTGTATGCCTTGTTGTGTGGGACACTTCCCTTCGATGATGATCATGTGCCAACACTCTTTAAGAAGATCTGTGACGGGATCTTTTTCACCCCGCAGTATCTGAACCCTTCAGTAATAAGCCTGCTCAAGCACATGCTGCAGGTGGACCCCATGAAAAGAGCCACCATCAAAGAGATCAGGTGAGCTGGCTGAGATTAATTACAAAGTCAAGCTGTTGCTGTAATCATCCTGTCTTTTTTGTCTAGATCATAGAACAGATTGTGTTTTTGAAGACAAAAGTGAAGTGAATTTGTTAAACTAATATTATTGACACTATTATTGACTAATATTATTGTATTCATGGTCTGTAGTTTGTCGTTACCAAAATAATGTCTCCCCCCACAGAGAGGATGAGTGGTTCAAACAGGACCTACCCAAATACTTGTTCCCTGAGGATCCCTCCTACAGCAACAACATGATTGACGATGAGGCCCTGAAGGAGGTATGTGAGAAGTTTGAGTGCACGGAGGAGGAGGTCCTGACCTGCATATATAGTCGCAACCATCAAGACCCACTGGCCGTCGCCTACCACCTCATCATTGACAATCGTCGCATCATGAGTGAAGCCAAGGATTTCTACCTGGCTTCCAGCCCACCTGACTCTTTTCTAGACGACCAGCACCTGACCTCGTCTGGTGCAGCCGTGGCTGGCGTTATCAAGCCCCACCCTGAGCGTGTACCCTTCCTCTTGGCGGAGACTCCTCCCAGGCCTCGGCACACCCTGGATGAATTGAACCCCCAGAAGTCCAAGCACCAGGGTGTTCGAAGGGCCAAGTGGCACCTGGGTATTCGTAGTCAGAGTAGACCAAATGATATCATGTCGGAAGTGTGCCGTGCCATGAAACAGCTGGATTACGAGTGGAAGGTAAGGAACAAACTCCATGAGAGCTGCACAGAGAAGAAAAAAGGCTGTGCTTCATGTGTTGTAGTTAAAATGCAGTAAATTGAAATGGGGTCTCGTATGTTATCAGTACCTTTAAATAGGTGGCTTTATACAGTCATAGTTCCTTCACCCTTCATAACTTTTTCAGGTTGTGAATCCATATTATTTACGTGTGAGAAGGAAGAATCCTATTACGGGGATGCAAACCAAGATGAGCCTTCAACTCTACCAGGTGGACAGTAGAACCTACCTCCTTGACTTCCGTAGCATAGATGGTAAGTTTTAATTCCACAGTTCTGTATCGGCTTCATGGAAAAACATAGAAACCTGAAATTTAAAAGATACTGAAAAGAAACAGGTGTAAACACAGTTCATAACCTGTTAATATTGACAAGACGTTCTGTTTAGCCCTGAGTTCAGCTCCTTGTATCTAGGTAGTGTTTACCTGGATTCTGTCCTGTAGTACACTGCGTCAGTGCACACTTCATAAATGATTGACTCAGGGTTGAGGGCTCAGGCTTTTGCACAGTCTGTGTAGGCGCTCAGTGGTACCTCAAAGGAAAATATGAGATAAGAGTGTTGTTATGGGTCATTAATGCAGCGCAGGAATGCTGTATAAAGGGAACGAGACTAAATTTTGACTTTAGGCTACAGCAAAGTCAGTCACGCTGTTTATGTTTAGCTGTAGTTGTAACTTAAGGCTGATTGAATGTGACATTAAATTCAAAAGCTGATTGAGTGGAAATACAGAAGATCTAAAGCTGACTGGTGAGACGTTTTATTGTTGTTCACCAAATTAAGACATTACAGACCAGAATGCGATATAATACCTTTTTCATGGCCATTCCACTCAGAATGATAGAAAACCTATAGGGGCACTAAGGCTTACAATTATTTATTCTTACCAAACCTGTTGATACCCTGGTAATAGGCATTGATCTACATTGTTTGTAATTTTGTATGTGCATTGTGTAGAAAATATTCTGTCTTGTTTTGTTCAGATGATATGTTGGAGACAAAATCTGGAACTGCTACCCCTCTCCGCTCCGGGTCTGTGGGCAACTACCGCACCACCATTAAGAACGATGTAGACGGGGCTGACGCTCCACCTACATCTAGCATTGTGCACCCCACCAAGGCATCAGAGGGCTCCTTAGCTTCATCGTTGACCTCATCCATCGACTCAACTGGAGGGGGGGACAACGCGTCTGTCCCTCGACCAGGAAGCCACACCATCGAGTTCTTTGAGATGTGCGCAAATCTTATTAAACTACTTGCACGATAACTTGCAAAACAATCGCCAGCCTTTTTTCCTCTCCGAGTGTCTTTATAGCAATAAGCATGCAACCGATTCATGGCTCAGTTCATCCCGGCTGAGGATGAAGTGATTGTTCCATGGCACTGATGCAGGTTGGTGTTCCCTAAAGCTGAAGGGATGTATACTGAGCTGACAGGGGATGTAAGGGGTTATTGGAAAAGATGAATGACAAGCTACTTACTAGCTAGGACAGAACAACATTTAGGATGGGGGTTTTACAGTTTCCTGATCAATTTAATAGCAAAATATCCACATCCCACCTATACATATATACGCAAGTGATTACACTGAATTTTCTGTACTGTAGCCAGTGAGCACTGCTTTCCAGTACAGAGAACAAGACCAAGTTTTTGCCTGCAGAGAAAGAAGCCACATGTCAAGGGTTGGGTAGTTGGGTGGCAAACGTTTAGGATGCAGGAAGCACTTTTGCACAAGTTTCTTTTATTTCCTGCTGCTCTTGTTTTTCTCTCAGTGGGGATCAGAGAAGTGGTGCAGATGTATCTGGGTGCTGCACTGGCTATAACTAGGGTTGTCATGCCCATCACATTCATTGGACTACAAGAAGTGCAATGACCCCTGTATTTCTGTCTTGTGTCAGGGATAAAAGAATGCTTCATCAGATTTATGTTTGGTTTTCTTTTTTCGTGAATCTGAGTTGTCAGAGACTAAAATTTCATGGTTTTGTCCTTGTTGTAAAAATTTGTTGAATTTGTCTGTCCCCAACATTTTTATATATAAAGACGTGAATATATTTATCAGTGCGTTAAGTGGACAGAGTGTTGGTTCTATTGGAAATGGAATTGTCTTTTTTTCTTTCTTGCATTAAGATCTATTGCTGGATGGTATATATTTTCCTTTTTTACTGTCTTGTTTTTAAATCAATATCACAGTTTTGTTTCCTTCAATCACAATTATTCTGATACTTGATTGTCTTTCCAGATAAATATAGCCTGCTTTTACCATTTAAGAGATATTTTGCCATGACAGTCAAAATCTAGAAATATCATTTTCACTGTCACATATTAAAATGACAACTTGATTTTGATTTTTTTTCTTTTTTTCTGTTTATAGTACAATGATTAGGATTTGAGAATGATGACTGAGTGAAATGCCTTTTGCCTACATTCAATTTGTAAATGCCAATCCATCACAAGTGTATAGGCCTCAGGGCTCAATTTGAAAATGAATAGTAGCAATTACATGCAGTGCATGGACAGTGTCTATTGGCAGGTGAAAACATCCAAAATATTATCATTTTTTAAATATGTTTATGTTTTGATTGCCCTCACATTCCCTTGAAGGTTGACCTTGAAAAAAGGGTTTTACGCATGTTTAAACCTGAAACAGACTTGTGAGCTTGTAATTATAAAGTCCTGCTGGGTCAGTCGCTGTTCTGACAAATGAAAAAACATCACACAAGCATTGAGATCTTAAATGTGTGGCTGATTTATACTTGATAAAAATGTCAGACAGAACCTTATGCATACAATCTCACAAAGTATTTTGAAATGTCTTTAATCTTAAGTATGATGTGTTTCCCTCCATTTCCTGTCCACAGTCTTAAAGTTTTAAGTGTTGTCTGTTGTTTGGCTGCCTTATCATTATCAGTACTGTTAATCATTTTTTAAGTCAGAAGAGTTGGAATACAGTGCTGATCAGAATTATTGGCACCTTTTTGCAGTTTTAAGGGTTGAAGTCCACAAATGATGTTGTTAGTATTGTTTACTCACAGCTACTATTAGTTACAAATTCACATATTATTACTAAGTGTTGACATTACAGAAAAAGATTTTTTACAACAGAACTAAACAAACACCTGATGTTCTTGCCAAACTACTGCAGACCTCAGTAACTGCCCCCAACTTTTTAGTAATGGCAGTACAAAAAAAAAGTAATTTTTTTTTCTCATGCTCATTTTGTCTTTAGTAAATTAAACCATATTCACATTGTAATTTCAGACACTTAAAAAAAGGTTTATTTTATTTTTATTAAGAGGTGTCATCAGTTGCTGAAGTCTGGGTGTCCAGTGTTTAGCTCTCCACAGCTTTAAAAATCCAAAATATCTTGTTTGTATAAACAGTTTTACATTTCAGAAATGTAATACAGCAGAAATTGCTAAGAGTGACAATAATTGTGATCATCTTGTCTCCTTGCTGTCCTGCAGGTTAGGTGTGGACTGAAATATTTAGTTGATATTTGACCTTTATGTCTCACTTTTAAACTAGAGTTTATGACATTTAGTGATGATGGCAAAGAAACGCACACTGTGGTCTTGGAAAGATATTGTAAAACTAAACATTTTTAGTTTTGAAGGGCAGTTGCAAGTTCTGATTACAAAACTTGTCATGGCTTACATGATGGGATTTGTGGGAAAGATGAATGTGTGAAACGGTGACCTTTTTGACAGCTTATGGAGTAGTTCCCTAGTGGAATGTTAGCAGGTAAATTCTGTCGGTCTATCTTTTTGAACTGCTTCAAAGAAATATTGTTCTATTTTTGTTTGGTGTGTAAAGGGACCCTACCAGATTGACCAGTGTAAATCTGAATGGACAGTGTTGGAATCATTTGTATACACAACTGCCTAATAAACTGCTAAATTGCACACAGTTCTGTTGATGTTTCTCTGTGTGTTTCTAGTCTTTTGACAGATTTGAGGAAATACTAAACCTAGAAATATATTGCTAAATATAGTAATTTAATATCACACTCATGCAATAAACAATACCAAGGAAGCTGAACAGTACTCATTGCTTTTACTGCGTTTATTCATTTGTTTACTGCAAGGAGAAGTCCTTAGTGTCCTCTTTAGTTAATCAGATGGAAAACTGGTCATCACTGAATTTTTTAACATTTATTTAAAAGTACAGCTTGGTTCGGAGTATATTTCTTTAAGTGATAATATAAATATTTCCACAGTTTCCGGGTCATGTTGCATTCACGCAATGTTGGCAGAATGGGGAAAAAAATTTTCAGTGAAGCCGACTTGGGAGCGTCCACGCATTATTCTGAGTTGGATAGCCCCAGTGCTAACCATGTAAGCACGCCAGATAAACAGCTTAACTTAGTGGAACAAGATGCACACATAGTATAGCTATAGTTTTTATGAAGTGTTAAAATAGTATCTTTCTTTTGATGTAACTGCCAGCGGTGGGGTATTTACCGTCATTTTGCAGTTTTGCAGTTTGATGACATGTCTGTAGGAGATATCGTCGCACATTTAGGGGACAGTCCTTATATCTCCGGCTTGGAATTACAAGTGACCGGGTTAACGTGAACGTTTTCCCGGCTGGGCTACTCGTAATTACGATTTAAACGGTATGACCTGAACGCGGCACGAAGGGTCAACCAATATGGCTAACCGTTAGCTTCTAATAGCTTGTCCAGTTTTGCTCACGGGAAGGTGTTGAAGTCTGTGAGTTTACCTCTCTCTTGTCATCTTCAAGTAACAATATGAAATATGTTAATGTCAACTCGTAGTTTTGTGTGCGCAAACAAACTGAGGTGTTAAGAGTTTATACAAGTGTTAGTTAGCTAAGTTACCATAGCTAACGTTAGCTAGTGTTTTTGTCGCAGTGTTGTTTTTGTTTACTTGCTGCTCTTAAAGTTGTAGCTGTTCCATAGCTGGCTATATGTGCTGTACTTAAAGAAGAGAAACACATAACTATAGCAGCCGCGCTAAAACTCTGCAGTTCACACTGTTGGGTAGTAAAGTTTCCGATGTAGATTATGCTAAACATGCTCTGATATTCCATAATAAAAGTCTTGTTCTAATTACAAAATTGCTTACAAGTGAGGTAGAACAACAGCGTGTGACCACACACTTTCTCCTGCAGGATGGCTTCGTTTGGCTGGAAGAGGAAAGTTGGTGAGAAGGTGTCAAAGTCAGTGGTGCAGCACTTTGAGGCTGAGGCGGAGAAGGCTGAAAATGACGAACCAGGTCGGGATGAGGAGGGGGTGGACTGGCTGCACGCCGTCAAACGACGGCGGGAGGTCCTGCTGGAGGACTGTTTAGCAAAGAGCAAGAGGCTGGAGGATGAGGGTGCAGTGCTGGCTGAAGAGGGCAGGTGAGGGAAGCTGCTTAAAACAGTCTTCCGTGCTTGCTTTGTGCACATCCTGCCAGTGGCAGCTTTAAAAATCACATGCAAACATTCCTTAAGTTTTGTACATTCTGTGTTAAATTACTTAAAAACAGAACTGTTTATTGTTGTGTGGGTGGCGGGATTAGTTAGGATTTTTCAGTCATTAGAAAACTGCACAGTGCACTGGTAAAAGTCATTGGTATTGAATATTTCCCCAGTTATTGCTTTAACCAAAACGACCAGTACGGAACAAACAAGCTTCATGCATATACTATTATTTCCTTTAAAAGATATTTTTCATACTCTGTGCCAGTTTTACAGCAAGCAAGATTGCAATTACATCTTATTTTATTCTGTGATACTGAGGGCTTCCTATCTGGTGTGGACTAATGCACGGGATATCAGGGGCTTAATTCTATCTATCTGCATACTCACACACACTGTCCCCAAATGTATTTATCTGTAGTTAAAAGGCGCTCAGTTTTGACAATAATGAGGTGTGTCATTAGAAATTCTCCACAGGAGGGCGCCATTGTACAGAGCACACGCACTGGCTTGCTAGACAGTGCGTGACAGACACTGTCATCTTAGAGCCATCTATACTTTACGTTTTCTCTCTGATTTCATGGCATTTCTGTGAAATTACTAGGTGAGATACAGAGTCTAGATAGATTTGCATTTCAAAAGCCAAACAGCTTTTCCTCAGGATGAAATCAGTTAATTTTTCGATTTGGTCATGGGAGAAGTTCCTCTGTCATTCAGTATTTAACACTGTGTTAGTAAAATGAAAATATGGAGCAATTTAATAAAAGCTTTTCAAAGAGAAAGTCATTAAAAGGACATATTTAAATAACAGTAAACCACACATTGCTCCTACAGTCTAATTTGGGACCTTCTGAAATAAACATTTGTGGAGAGTTTATGTTATCCTGTAATCACATCGTGTGACACTGGTAGAAAAATTATTGAGCTGCTTGTTAGAAGAAACTGTTACCTGATATTTCTTCCACAATAATTGACCTTTTTAGCCAAATAACAATCACTTTGTGAAAACCCCTTAGTCCAGAAGATGTGCTCTTGTTGCCCTTAGTGACAGCCTGTAATTGCATTTTGCGGGGAGAAAGTGGATCCTGCCGGGGGAAATGATGTCTTGCTGCTCCATAATGGCTGTTCAGAGGTTTGAGATGGTGTCTGGTGGAGGATGTCAGCCAGCAGTTTTTTCTCCTCTAACAACATTGACCTCTGATGTCAGTCTGTGATTACTAAGGTTTACATGGGTCTGATGTAACTTAAGAGCTCTTCTAATACCTGTTTGTGATCTGAGTGTCCTCTTAAATCACATTGTGTGCGGATAGGTTTTATGTGAGCTTTTGGCTGTTTTCCTTCATTTTTAAGGTCAGTCAATATTATTTTATGTGAAGATATCAGAGTCACACGTCACAGTTTGGTACAATTACTAATGTTTTACCAACCATGGTCAATATTTAACTGGATTTAACAGGGTAAATCTTACTAGAGATATGGCCTCTTGTACAGGGCAGAAAAATATTAGAAACTCTCCACAGACACACAAGTCTTCACACGGCAGCACACCAAGACATTTTCTGTAGTATCACTTATAGCTGCTATGCACCACAGAATGTTAATACGGATGACAGACGTCCTTGTCCTTTTTGTACATTCATGAATGGACCGTCTGACACTTTAATTTATGAATTGTATTGAGGAAGTGGAAATAAAACATAAGTAATAAAACACACCTGGTTGAATAAACAAAACAAAAGAACCAAAAGTATTATAAGATGTAGACTGTATATTCCCTTGTAAATATAGGTATATTCTGGGCCACTACTTGTTGTCTGCTTTTGAAACGAGAGTTAAAAGCTCATTGAGTGTCTTTAAGTGACTTTTCAACATTTGCAGTTTAGGGTCATAAAGACTCAACAGGCTTTTTAAGGTCGCCTCGGTTTATGTCTTGAATGGCCAGTTTAGGGGAGGTGTGGGAAATGTATGAGGCATCACATCATCATCCAAATACTCCACATAGTTTGCTGATTTGTCCGGCTTCCAGCTGCCATGCTGAGTCAGTTTTGTCAAACTAAAATTGAGCTTGCAGGATATAATCTGGCTTCATAAACTATTTCAGATGCTCATCCTCTTCTGAAGGCGTATTTTATTTTTTTAACTTTTGTGGTTTAGATTAACCTATCACTTCATTGGTTAAGCGCTGTTATCTTGCTTTAAGCTGAATGTGATTGTGAGCTTCTATTTTACAGATAAGTGTAGTCTACTTTTTAAACTGTCTTTATGTCTCTCTGCCTGTTTCTGTCCTGTCTTTAACCTATGTACAGATTTGTTGTAACAGTAGAGATGTCATTTTTAGCTCCTAGGCTCCATGTGGTGTATTTATTGCTTAATTTCCTCACATGATATTGCAGTGTCATTTGCTTCATCTACTGGTAAAATTTCCACGACTTCTCTAGTTCCATTTCCTCACAACACTCTCTGACTGTTAAATAGCAGTGGTTTATGTTTTCTCAGGCTTGATCCTGGTTCTAATCTGGATTTAGCTTTATAACTAATCAGTGTTAGGGTTCTCATCATGTGATTTCAGTTGCTTTTGAATTTTTCCAGATATCTCCACAATGCTGTAAAAAATTTAGACGTGACAGCCATATTGTCAAGAAAGCAGTTAGAGTGAACAGGAGCATTTATTCCTGAGTCCGTTCAGTGTGTCAAAACGGTGAATATCTGTCAAAAATCGAAAGAGTTGTGAACTCTCATAAACAAAACTATGCAAAACAGAGCAGTAGACTTAGAGTGGTGACAACTGCTTAGAGTGATGCTGCTGTGACGCCTAATGTGACTTCTGCTCAGTTTTATGCAAATTCTGTTTATTTTTCTGCTAGCATGTCTGAAAAGGAGTCAGTAGCCAAACTTAGTGCTTCACTAGCTCAGATAAGGAACTGACTACTGAGTGGTGATGTTCACCTCAGCAGAGGTGTGTGTTTATTCAGCCTGCAGCAGCTTTTGTATACTCTGTGCTGTCCTTCTGTCAGACAGGTGGACAGGTGTTGTGGAGTACGTTGGGAGCTTTATAGCTTCAAGAAGTCCATGCAGCATATTGTGCTATGGGGCTGTTCTCCTTTTTCTCTCCATTAACATGTCAGTAATCTCAGGGTGGAGACAATAAAACTGGGTGTCCAGTTTCTCTGCTTCATGTGATTGTTTGAGTCACTCATTAGCATTGCACAGAATTAAGCCCCAGCCAAAGTCAATATGAAGACATTGTTAACTCAGTGTAGTGCAGCATGTCTGTGTAGGGCGTTGATAACTTTGTGTAACTTTAAATTGTAGCGAGCAAACATTCAAGGTCTATAAATAATTCAAATGCCCAGTACACGGTGTACCTGTAGTATCCAGGTTATGGTTTCATTTTGTGTAATGAATCCCCCAGTTTTCTCAGGTGGACTTGAATAACAGTGTGTGTTTGAAACATGTGTTTTCTTTAGGCACTGGGAGGCCATTAAGAAGTGGGACGAGGCCATTAACCTGACTCCAGACAACCCACTGCTGTATGAGATGAAGTCTCAGGTATAATATAAACCTATAATTAAATATTTACTCTTGTTTCTCACTTTCTCACCATGCTTATCGTTTCTACAACTCAAGTTCTTCAAATGATAGGCTCACTTTTTTTTTTTTTTCAAGTCTCTTAAAGGGGTATTCGAATTTTGAATTTAGCATTGCCATCCTATAGCATATAACATAGTTTCTCTCACAATGGATGGTAGAAAAAAAAGGGCCAAAACTGATGAAACAGAACCACAAAATGCAAAATATTAAACATAGCAAACATTGCTCAGAGCTGCCAGGCTTCATTGGAGAACATAGATTAGATCAGACTGAATGTGTTGGACATTCCTAAAAACTACAGCAAAGTCTGACCCATTTGTCTTTTATCAAAAGGGCTGTATCCTTCAACAATAAATAACCTGTAACATTATCAAATAAACATGAAACGGGTTACCCTAGTTTCTCCACAGTGCAGTCTGGTTTTACTGATTTTAAATAAGATAATATCCATACTTTATTTACATGATGCAAAAATTGCCAAAGCATTTTGCTGAAGTCACGTTTTGTTCAACTAAAAGTACAGTTTCTGCTAAAGTCCAACAGCTCCCAGAGTTGTGTGGGTGTGGTTGTACATTTGGGTAGAACAATGTGGTATATCCAACAGGGGTCTTGTGTTCAGGATATACCACAAACAGCCAGACAGAACAGTTCTGCATATGCAGTGTGTCATGTGATTATTTATCAGCCATCATGGCCACATAGGCCCTCTTTCAGCTGCCACTTTGGTATGCTTTTAAGTGAGATAAGTGATATCAGCGCCGTGAGGACACCACTGAAAGTCTGCCACATGTTTCCAACAGCTTTAACTTTTTGGCTTTTTAGCTCCATTTCCCGTTTCTTTTCTCTTGTTCCTTTCACTTCCTCTTCCTTTGGGTTGTTACCTTTGTCTCTTTGACTCTTTGTTGTTTTTGTCTTATTCTGCTGTCATTCCTCATTTGACACTTCTCCTTTTCTTCTAACGTAGGGATCTTTTAGATAATAGTTCCTATGTATGTAGGAAGAGCAGACAAACCAGGGGAGTTACTCAGACGAGCAGAGCTCTCTCCATTATTTCTTATTCATTTACTGTAACTAATACAATCAAATTGCTCCTTATAGCCATAACCATTTACATCAATTGGAGTATTGCATGCCTAATATAATATTATCCATTGTAGGATATTTGAGAAGGAAATCATTAGAGGATCAGGCCTGGAGAACATCACCACAAAAGGGTTTTTTTCTTTTCTTTTTTTTTTTTTTTTTTTGTTCTTGCCATGCCATGACTGACTTGAAATATGACATAAGCGCAGACTTCCATTTTTGCTTAGACTCAGCTCCAGTGTGTGTGACTGCAGCACATCTAACCTGTTAGTGTCCATTATCAGTGTTGAATTTATTCACAATCATTAGGCTGAGAGTAAGCTGGTCCTCATCATGGCCCCATTACTTGCCCAGATGACGAGGGTGGCTACACTGACGCTGGTCATTGGCTTCCCCTCATCACTTTCCTCCTATTTAAGTCAATCAGCTTTTCCCAAATATGTCCAGCCCTGCTTCTGTCTGTATGCCTGTCACAGCAGACTGTGGTGTGATCTGGAGGAAACTGGCTCCATTTGTCACCACATCTTCTCTGGCTACATGACTCATTTCAACCTGATGTGAGAAGCAATTCTTTTGGTCTCTAAAACCGCAGACTTTGTGGTAAAGTCATCAGGTTAATTGTTTCCACAATTTACAATGAACGGTTCTTGCTTGATTTGAAAATGATAATGAAGCATAGATGCTTTACACTCAGACATCTCTCTCTCTCTCTCTCTCTCTCTCTCTCTCTCTCTCTCTCTCTCTCTCTCTCTCTCTCTTGCTGTTTTGCTTTTTAGTGTTGAGGTAGAGACTTTTGTTACTGGCTCGTTCTGGACACACCTTGTGGATGAAGCATAGCTGTTTGAGCAGTGATAAAGCTTCTTCCAAGATGCCATGCACCCCTATGAATCCAGTCTTATCAGGCAGTGCTCGTCATTTCTTGTTGAAGTGTTATTGAGGACAGCTGATCACATAAGAGGCCCTGCTCCTCACTCTCTTTATTCCTGTGGTTTATTTGGCTAAAAGTTTATGGGTGTCTCACAAGACTATGTGATTAAAAAGATACAGATGATTCTCTGAAACCAACAAGAATATATTCTATAAATTATATACAACTTGTACTAACCTATATAACCCATATATGATCTTCTGGCTTGCATAGCAGAAGTACAGAGTTTTCCAGGCACTTGTGTCACAGCCGCAGCACCAGACAGAAAACTGCACTGTGCTGGACAATAAAAACCTTCAGATGCTGCTGTCAACAATAACAATCTGTGAAAAATGTGTTTTTTTCAGAGATTGTTATGCAGATATATGCACAACGGTATCAGCTCTTGACGGCTTGTTTCCTACATGACAGCAAAGCAAAATTATCACAGATTTGTGATCATGACTGTGCAATTGTCCTGTTCTGTACAGTGTATAGGAAATCTCATCAGGGAGTCTCATCAGTGGGGCTGCAGGAATGCAACAACAATCATTTACAGTAAAGATGAATCTGGATATTCATTTCTCAATTAGTAGTTTGGTCTATAAAAATAAAAAAAATACTGACCATAAGTTATGAAAATCCAAGCTGACATTATCAGATGTCTTTTTTAGGGCTGCAGCTAAGAGTTGTTTTCATTATTTATTATTCTACCAAGTATTTTTTCCATTATTTGTTTGGTCTATAGAAAGTAAGTGAATAGCAAAAAGGAAAAAAAAGCAACCCTTTACAGCTTCCCAGAACCCACAGTGACGGCTCAATATATCTTGTTTTGGTTAAAAAATCCATTTACTAATTACCAAAATAAACTAACTGGTTCAGTTCTAATTTTGTTTTGTTTGTCCATTTTGAAAGACGGAAACATGTATGTAGTTTTGTAGCCTGAATTTAACCAAACTGCGGGTGAAAACTGAAAATAATAAAAATAATAAAACAATTGAAAATAATAAACTCCATGCTCAGCACAGACATTTTTAAAGTCTGTATCCACATCATGTGTCTTCACAGGTACTGACCATTCTGCAGGAAGTATTTCCAGCAGTGAAGGCTGCAGAGATGGCCGTCAAGTTCCGCCCCCTGTGGTGGGAGGGCTGGCAGACTCTGGGACGTGCCCAGCTCAACCTTGGAGAGGTGCAACTGGTGAGTACGGCTGGCAACAAACTCAAAATGACAACAAAGTAGAAAACAGGATGCTCACAAAGGCTGTCAACGTGCCGTTGAATACAGGACTGCAAACAAATGCGAGTAACAGATGGGGGGATTTGTGAGTCAGAATGGGAGGAGACTTAGTAGGAAGAAACAGAACCTGAGAAAAGAATCACAAAACATTGTTTACTAATTACAGGGGATGGCGTATTAGCAATTGCTGAGGCTGTGTTCGCTGTGGTGATTAAAACCAAGTGCTTTGTTTGGCTGTAGTCAAACCGGGGCTGTTTTGCCTGAGCTGACAAAATTCAACCTGGCAAAATTCAACCTGCGCATACAGACCGTACCAAATTCACTCTGCCGTGTTGCATAATGATGGATGGCTTCTTGCAGTCAGTCGCTAATGGCCTCCACTGGAATGTTCACGTTTGAATGTTTGATTTTGCAATAAACTACACCTGTTTTCGTAGCGGCTTATAAATCAGTTGTGTCTTCCGTTTTTGAAGAGCTATAAGGATATGTCAGTTATTTTTGTTTACTACTTTTTGCAAGCTCCCTGCCTGTAAGATGAAGTGCGTCTTTCAGAGCACACCCAGGTGCCTGGGGCTTGGACGATTGCTTAAATTGCCCCAGAACACGCTGGGACCTGTGGTTGTACTAAACCTTCGGATCACAGTTACACTGTTCGCCCATTTTGAGCCAAGCAAACAAGGCTGAACTTCGAAACCTTTCAGCTAATGGCACTGTGTGTCGCTCCTACATGTCCTAGAGCGAGACCTGTCCTACGGCACCAGAAACAACAATGGGAAGTGTTGAAAGTTGCTTGAGCTACAACTAAACCAAATATAGACACACCTCCTTGTATAATGAAGTAAGGGGGGAAAAAAGCGCACATCTATTTTTAGCGAGGCTTGTTCAGTCGAGTTTTCGGGTTCTGTATGCATCAACATGTTTGAGTAGTGCCTGTTTGTGCAAATGTGAGTGCAGTGATTCCCCATTTTCTCTTTTCAAGAGTCTCCTCTTTTTCTTGCATTCTTTAATTTCCCCTCCTCCTCTCACTCTGGGAAAATGGTTCCCAAGTACCCAAGGAAAAGAAACTTATAACTTCTGATTTTGTTTTTTGTCAGTTCTGTTGATGTTTTAAAAATACTGGAAACTGTTGTTCTGTCGTTGCAGAACAACAGCATTGTTGTCATTTATCATCTCATTATTATCATTACCTTCTTTTCCCTGAAACCGGTTGCCTGCACAGGCATTTCGTTTGAAATAAACACCAGATGAGACTGTAGTCTGTTCATAATGAAACTTGATATGTTGTTTTGGGCACAGACAGTTTCATTTGTCAGAAATCTATTATGGTTCATATGTCAAAGGCTTTTTCAGTTGAACTTGACTGTGCAGGTTTTTTATGTGCTAAGAAGGCTCATAGAAACCAAGAAAGTATAAGGGTCACACCAGTTTATTTTCATATTTATAAAGAAAATCATTGGAACAGAAAATAGGCTAAAGTACTTTATGAAGATGATCTTTTTGCGTGTAGTCACATGTCCTTGTTTTGTTAAAGCCTTTGTATTGGGCCGAGGCAGGCAAATAGGGCAAACCGGAGTTTGTTTTTGTCCTGGTCATTAAGCGCTTGGTGTTTGATGCATCAACGACACTTCCTCAGCATGGCTTAACCACAGGTTGGCCACAAGGCTTTGTTCTAGGGCTGACATTGGATTGGATTTTCATAAGAGGTGTAGCTCCATGTGTCACTGGGAACAGGTGCCGAGGATATGAACTCATCACAGATGCGTCTTCTCGTCTGTTAAATTAACTTAAACTGATGAAGATGTTCAGTTCAGGAGATGCTACATAAATATTGTTTTTTCAAAGAATGTACATCCAGTGCATCACTAGATCGTCCAACAAAAACAAATCAAAAAAAAAAAAGAAAATGCTGAAAAGTAAGATGCCGGAAAGCTGTTGTCCTTTCATAGTCCCAGTTCAAGTTTAGAGTCCATATCTTTGTCCAGACTACTCAAATGGTCCACATTCGACTTTGAATATTCTCAACAAGTTTCCGAAACCTGTCAGAACTGATTCACAAGCTCATCAGTCACCCCAAATGGCACATAATGGTGAATTTATTTGTTTCACAGACAGCAAACTATCGCAGCTTAAGGCTGATCTCAGGTCTCATAAACATCTGGAGCCGTCTTCATTTCTATTCAACAGGACAGTAATGTTCAAATCGATGTGAAAGTGCACAGTCAGCTAGAGAAGATAAGAGATATTGATGACTTCTTAATGAAACGATAAATCTGCCGGCACTGCTGAATGAAGAGCGTTATGGTCTTGCTTGTTGGCATGCTGATGATACAGCCCACCTGCTCATTCAGCGGCTCTCATGTGAATGTCACGCGATTCATCTGTGAGAATTACGATGAAGCCACAAACAGGCCTGAAAGACTTGGTGCTAACTAATCAATTTGTTGGAGGCTATAAAGTCCTCTTTACTGACAGACTGAGTAAGTGCTCCTATTTCTCACCGCCCCTAAAATCTTTAAGTTTGAATCCTAAGCTGGTTTCGGCACTGTCCCTGCAGGCTCTGAGGTCTTTCCAGGTTGCGATCCACCTGTGCCCATCAGAGCGCACCCTGTGGCAAGAAGACCTGGAGTGGGCATTGAGGTTACAGAAGCAGAATTTAGCAACCAAGGAGAAGATTCGGCAAGAGGAGGAGACCAGAAAACAGATCCTTAATGCCCCTGAGCTCGAGCAGGACTATGATTTCGAGTCTGATGAGGTGCTGGCCGCCTGTGTGGCCGTTGCTGAGCGACAGACACGCTATGAGGAGCTGAAGAGGACCGCGGTGGTCATAGACTCTGAGGGGAATGTAAAAAATGTACTCACTGGAGAAGGAGGATCAGAGGACACAGCCGCACCAGCAGACAAACAGTTCGTCAAAGCAAGGGGACTTTGAACTGCTCTCAGCATGAATCAATCATCCTGGTTCCTTTTGATTTTTAGGACTGAATTGAATTATTTCCGGAACCACTGAGTGTCTGAAGCTATTGCATGAAAACCGGATGTTCAGAAGCCAACTTGGGAACTGACAAATTTTAGTGTAAGCAAAAAGACAGTTGTGCTTTGTTGTTTCACTTTTTCGATCCCTTTAATGTTCATTGTGTTAAATGTGCATGTAAAGTTTTTACATGCATGCATAAAAATTAAAAATATTTTAATGTACTCCGCCTCATTAAGTCACATTCAGTTGCAGAAAGCTAAAAAAATGGCTTGAAAGTCATGTTTCAGTCCGTCAGTCAGTAAACATCTATCCATCACCAAACGAGATGCTAATGTGAAGCTACAAACTTAAACTTTAATGTAAATTTAAATTTAAGTTTTCTTTTCTAGTACATTAGATGAAATCATCTTTCAGAAATTGAAAATCCTACAGTTTTAAGTTATAAACAAAAATCCAAATCAAGTAGTTCACTGTGTTAGCTTGACATTTTAGGAAAAGCAAGACAGCTCCGGTGCTTGGATGTTAATGACTTGCGAGGTGTCAGTGTCTATAACTGTAGTTTGGGAAACAAACTTAAAAAGAGCACACATGCTCAACAAACCGTCAGTGAGTGAATAAACATTAATCAAATGTGATCATTTGCTTTGTTTGCTGCACTAACATTAAAACACTTTGGGTTTTGTAGTCAGGAGCAACTGCACACTGAAATGGAGGACTTGCATTGTCAGACAGACCTACAGAACAAACCACAAGACTGCAGTCGCGTAAGTCATGATCGTTACAAAAGACAAAACACAGAAAACCGCAAGTCTGAAAGCTTGAGCTTCAGCATCGGATCTTTATGCAGAGACCAATCACTGATGTGATGGTAATCTGCAGCATCAGAGAGACAACTGATTTACAGAGCTAAGTGTTGTGGAGGACAACAGTCAAAAAACCAAGTCATTTTCAATCTCAGTTCTCAAGAAATTGGTGCTCCTCGGCTTTGTAGGGCAGTGTAAATATAGAAATAATTAGGCTTCTATAAAAGGGCCAGTGGAAGTCCCATGGTAATGTAGGTTCTGCGTGAATAACTCCCAAAAAAAAAAACGGATCTGAACTTACACTATTTATTTCTGTGGTTAGTTCTCACCACTGCAGGTCATGTAAAAATACAAGTTCGGTGGATACGTTTTTTTTTTTTCAACTGTTGTAAATACCAAGACCACACACTTTTAAAATGTCACAATATTCAGAAGTTTTCTTGTCAGAGGAGCAGATGACGGCAAAACGTTTAGCTGAGCTGACCGGGTTTCTGCACAATAATTATGAAACGAAGTGCTACCCTTAATTTTTTAAATAAGTCCATATGGTAGAGACAAAGAGAACAACTCCTTACAATTTGTTCTAATTAAAACCAAATGTAAAAAAAAAAAGAAAAAAAGACATGATTACATAACTAGTCACACCCTTACCTGCCACACAGCCAGATCATTGCTGGTGCAGCTGGTGTTTGTAGAAGTTGCATAATAAGTCACCTGTGTATAATCAGGGTGTGCCAAGTGAATTTAGGTTAAATACACATTCAGCTGGATGGTCCAACGGCTGGTCAGTCAGTCAAATCTATGACAAGTTTATTGAAAACCCATTTAATTGATTGCCGTTACTTGTTTGACTGTTACCCAACCAAACCTACTCCGCCTACTTTACAGCTGCTTGTATGTATGACAAGAGAACATACACCGTTTCTAGTTCCTAATGTTAGCTTGACATTCCACGCTGTCTGACAGTATCAGTTCTGTCCTCTGCCCTGGCTTGTTCCAACTCTTCAGTGGAGACTGAAATATCTTTTGGATGGACGGCCTTGAAATTTGGCAGCGACACCGATGAAATCTACAGTCTTTGATAATCTCCTCAACATTTTTTCCAGTGCCACCAAACGTTTGACATTGCTTTTAGTGGTTCAAATGTTTTGATGGACATTTTTCACCAACAGTTGTGTATATGTATCCTCCTCCTCTGAGTAAACTGTAATCACTTTGGTAGCTAGTCAAGTGACATGACCAGGTCAAAACTGTCAGTTTTCCCAATTCTTTGGCTTATGACTGAATACCTGTGAAACTAATGACATTCCCACCAGCTGTACTTTGTGTTTTGTGCTACTTAGCAAATTCTTGCATGCTAACATTTTAAAGTGAGATGGGCAACTTGGTATTACTGGCATTACTCCTGCTTGACATCAGCATGTTAGCGTTATAAGCACAGAAATAGTTTTGTGAGCTAGAAAATAAGATGTGATAGTAATTAAATCTTATCTGTTAAGTTTCTGTTATGCTGGAAAGTTTTGTCTGTTATCAGAACTGTCTGTTGGATCTTCTTGTCAAGGATGATACTAACCATGACCTTTGATTTGACCTATTTTTTTTTTTTTTTTTACCCAAATTCACAAATACCGTTACCAATTTTATATCATTCATTTCCTGGATTCCTAGTTGCTTTCAGCTCCAGTGCCGTGCTAAGCTACGATAATTTCAACACTCACCTTTTTCTGAGTGGCACCTTCTGATACCCGATTGTTTTCACAGGCTTCTGGCAGGAGTTTAAATGTCTAAAACAGCCTGTAGTGTATCAATGGCATGAGTTGATGAGGTGCGGAAAGAGGGGGCAAGCTGCCAAGAAGAATCACTTTTCTTTTTGCCCTCTGTTAAAATTCTATCACAACTGTTTTGTCAATCACCATTTCCTGCCTCCCGAGAGACTACAGCTTAAACAGATTTCTCCGTCTAAGGTCACATCTCTCTTTAATGGCCTATTGTTCTCAGAGGGAGGTTTTTACTGCTCTGGGAAGGCTCTGGACACTGGCCACACCGGACCTGGAAATGTTGAAGGGTGAAGAAACCATCTGTTTGCAGGTGAGCGGTGATCTGAACTGGCTAAATGTTTTAGCCATCGGCACTGTTGTAGGAAGAGATGAGAGGGAGGAAAGCTGACCTGTATTTTCTTGACAGGTGTGGCACTGACAGTGACAGGCTGGCAGAAGAAAATATTATCATAGAGCATTTATTTAAGGACGTGCTTGAATTTTAGTAAGGATCTGTTTGAGCTATCTCCATCTGTTTCTACGTAGAAATGCACTGTTTTCGTGACAGGCTTCGTAGCCTTTCTTTGCACATAACTCTCCACCAGGTTTTGTTGTTTTGATTTATAAATATTTGGACTGCCATGCATCATCCTCAAGTGATCAGTGTTGAATTTATTTTCCATCCTCAGAGTCATTCTGTTCAGCATAGATTCAGCAGAGACATTGTTCAGGTTGAGTTGATTTTCCTAACCTAAGTGTAGTTTCTGTGCAGATGTATGTCGGGCTGCAACTACTGATCATCTGCATTATTATTAGTGTCAGAAATGAATGAAAAACATGCATCACCATTGTCTTCAAATTCTTTGCTCCTTCTTTGTACTATATGCAAAACACAGTTCTCTTTTATACTAAACCTTGTCATTAACTGTTTTTATTTGGAAAAATAGTGGCGATTCTTAATTTACGTGAATATTTACCAACTTTTATTTTCAGTTTATTTATGAGTTTGGTACATTAGTTTGTTCACAACAGAGTCAACATTTTTTGGTAAATTTGATGTTTCTACAAAAAAAAAAAAAAAAACAGAAAAACTGAAATATAGACATGTTTTTACTATTCATATCCATCTTTATAGCAGCAGTAGCATGAGTGTCGTGTTAAACCAGGAACTCTGTTGTAAGAAAAGGCAAAACCCAAAAAGAAGCTCAATGTCTTCAGTTTCTATTCCCCTTGTTAACTCCCCAGTAAAGGCTGATTAAATGAGAGGCTTTGCACATTACATTAAGATAAAACTATAATGAAGTTGGATTAATCCTCATAAAGTAAATGGGCTGAACAAAGTAAATTAACAATTACTTAAACACATTACTTAAGGAGGCCTCGTAACATCCTCCAGTATCTGAGCTGTGAAAAAGCCACAGTATAGCTGCCTTTTGTTACAAAATACAGGGGATGGTACAACCAAGTCTGACCAAATTGTTTACAAATGCTCCTATATACCAAAAAAACAAACAAAAAACAACTATGAGCATATTCTTCTTGTACCAACGACTACAAACTATCTGGACCTTCTCACAGAGAAGACAATAACGTATAATTTCATACTTAGAATAAATTAACAACATGGAACACTGTTCACATTTTAACATTAATTCTTTACAGTCATTGTGCAGGTTGTCGAAATGCTACAAAACAAACATTACTAACAGCCTAGCAGTGGTTTTAGAATTCAAAAAGTGCAACAAAAGAGCTCCTCTACAACGCTGTGTTGTTCTCTGTGGTTTTGTTGATATAGCTATTGTGACGGTGTTGAAGTGTATTTAGTGATATGGTGTCAGTGGTAAGCTATGACTGAGGAGTAATACATAATAATAATAGGTGTTTAGTTCAGTAATAAATTTGTCAAATGTCATTAGCAGTCCACTAGATATCTACAGATTGATGGATGATTATTCAGTCTTCAGAAGCTTTTCCAAGTTTATCATGTCTTTGCAGTGCTCTCATTAGTTCCTATCTTCTGTCCCGAGACAGTCCCATTACAGTGATGAATGCTTGCTGAGCTCATGCTGACCATTATATGCATTTCTCCTGAATGTTTGCAGTCTCGTCTGTGAAGGTCACATGTAAAGCAGGGTCCTTGAGGTCCATTGAAAGTTCTTTCCGTGGCCTGCCTGGCGCTGTGTCCTCTAAATCACTCTGCGAAATCCCCCTCTGAGGCCCCTCAACCTCCTGGTGGCCCTGTAATGTTTGTACAGCAGGTGGACTGGAGCCGACCTGTGTCCCTGCTTGAAATGACCCAGACCTCCTGGTGTTTCCCTCAGACGGGTATAGAAAGGTCTGCGAGGTGCTCACCATTTCCCGCAGCTCACGCGACACCAGTGACGGCGAATCCCGGGAGACTATGGAGGAGGAGAGCCGGCCTTCGGCACAGCGGAACTGCCCGCCGTCCCTCCGTCCCCTCCCGCCCATTTTGCAGAACAGACACTTGATTTTCTCCATTAGCTTGAGGACCACTGTCTTTCTGAGCAGGATGTAGATCCAAGGGTCTAGGATGGGGTTGACTGAGGCCATGCGGATGGCCAGCAGGTCTTTATTCAGTCCTAAAGGCTCCTCTGTCTGGTTTCTGTACAGCTGGTTCACGAAGATCCTCAACTAACAACACAGGAGAGAAAACAGCAATGGTGGATACGTTGAGGAACTTAATGAGAATCCACAAATCTTTGGTTGTCATATAAAGGACAATGGAGCAACAGTTCAAATGAAGCAAAAATCTGAGCGTGCTCAAACTTACGGTTCATTTTCGTGGTTTAAATAAATGTTTATTTTACATGTTGCTACAAAGTTGGCATGAAAAGGACAAATCTAAATAGACATTTGGCCAAATATGACTTTTGTGCAATCAGGGCAGCGGAGACATGGCAAGAGGCCAATAAAAACGAGTTCTTCTCACTGTCATTCATCATACCAGAGCCTTTGGCCCTTGGGTTTCCCCAGAGTCTCATAATCATTTCAAGCAAAAGGCACAAGCCTTGATGTTTAACTTGTTGTCAATTAAGAGCAAGGTCCTTAAAGGACAAGTTCACATTTTGCTTGCTGTCATCATTCCCCCTGCTCATACTGGCCATCGAGAGATGAAGTGATAGTTTTCTAACATGCTTCAGATGGAAGAGCCTGGGAACAAAAAGTTCTTTTTTGTGCAAATATCTCAAATTTTATCTGAAGTAAATATGAAGCCTCAGCACTGTGAGTTTGAAAAATCCTGTGCTTATCTTCCAAAGTTTGTCTTTTTAGTATCAAATGCCTTCTTAGTATTTCCTAAGAAAAGGTTGAGCTGCAGCGAAGGGACAATAACACAAAGAGGGGATTTTGTACTACAGAAACATAAACTTTAGAAGTTACTCATTTTTTTTGTCACACTATGTATTTGTCAATTTCGTCCCCCATCACTTCCACTGAAAGCATGTTAGGAAAGGATCTGTTATTGCCAGTATGAGCAGGGGGTGCGATAGCAGCAAGTAAAAACAGCGTCAGTTGACATATAGACACCTGACTATCTTTTTAGGACACAAACATTGTGAACATATCCTGTCCGTTACTGATTTGTGATGTGGAATTGCAGCTTGTCGTCCTACACTTGGTGACATTGGGAGATCTCACACTGATCCTTGGCGCTGGCTCAGGCTGAAGTGTAGTGATGAGGGCGCAAACTGCCGGGGACTGTTTGCAAACGACACATGACAGTTTCCTCTAATCATTTGTGGGGCCACATAATTTCCTATTACACTCGAAACTAACGTACGTGCTGCTGTAGCTAAAATGGTAAAGGAGTGTGCCTCAGAGAAATGTCACTTAACCACAAAGATCTAAACCTGGAACACAAAGTTCAGGTTGCATATCACCATTTTAACCATTTCCTGCCTGTTTGTTTTTGATTGTTTTTTAGCATTTTATTTATTTGGCAAAATTTCTTTTTGAATTTCTTGTAGTTACGAGGGCGCACAATTTCTTTTGTTCCATTTCATTGTTTTTTAAATGATTTTTTTTTTCTTTCTCACAGTGTTAAAATGTGTGACACTCGCCTGAAACTCGTCTATTGCGCACACAGACGGTGTAAAGTGTCGCCGGTTCATTGTTTCCAGTACTCACCACTAAAGGGATGGAGCAGATGAGAACCACAGCGGAGGTAGCTATGAGCAGGATCACCATCTGGATCTCTGCTCCAGCTAATCGTCCGAAACTCCGTCTCCGCCGGAGCTCCGCGAGGCGCCGCTGGTCTGTGCCCAGAGACGTGCGGCGGATGAACCTCTTATGCATCAGGATCAGTGCCCCGCACACCATCACGTTGCATATGACAGTGGCCAGTACGAGAGCCGAATTCACGCCAGCGTACATCAAATTAAAAGTCGCGACTGTCGTGTTGTTGTTCTTCCAGTCGATGAAGCACCATGTCCCGGGTTTCTGGCGCTTCACCTGGCCGAGCCCCAGGCTGGGCAGCGCGCAAAACACAGTGCTGAGGATGTAAATGGCCACAAGAGCCAGCGCAGCGAGTTTTTGGTTGACGTACTCGTTGTAGAAATATGCATGGTTTATTGCCAAGTATCTCTCCACGGACATTGCAAACACAATGCTGAGCTGGACCAAGAAGAAGAAGAGCAGGATGAAGCCGGAGTACTGGCACAGTGGCTCACCTCCCGGCCAGGAGCCCTTCATGTAGGTGGCGATGGTGACGGGGCTGGCCAGCAGGGTGCCCAGGAGGTCCGTCACAGCCAGGCCACACACAAGCGTGTAAAAAGTCGTCTCCTTTTGTTCCTTTCGTGATATTCGCAGGACCACGATGGCGATGACATTTCCCACCACCCCGAAAATGAACATTATGGCTGGGATGGTGGGGGGTTGAAATCTCGTTTCTGCGGTGGTGTTCATGCCTGCAGGGACGTCTTTCACTGGTTCACACTACGAGATGATTCTCCTCTCACTTCCTAAGTAGTGACACTTTCCATTAATGCGCGGACCCCAAGTTCTCCGATAATAAACAAATCCATTCTATCCAAACGTCTCTTCTTGGCACAGAAACAAAATTCCACATATTGCCAAGTTAATGAAAACAAGAGGAATCCACGGGAGATCTTTACTCGGAAGGTTTGGATTTGCAAATGATGCGCACAGACCACGAGCTGCTCCTCACATTGTTATCACACTCACAACTGACAGGGAAGTTTCTTCTTGAGCCACTGACGCCAGCTCCTCCTCCGCCTTTCGCGTAGACAGTGAGTTGTTTGCTCAGCCAAGCGCCACATGCAGCAGAAGCGCACTCGTCAGAAGGACACCGCATTTGTTTTCGAGGTTGCACACCCGGTTTCAGGTCTTCGCCGTTCTGGATTTTCTCGTACCTCTCGTATCTCGCAGTCCTGAATTCACCTCCATCCTCATCGTCTTTGTGTTGACATCAGCACAGCCGTAACCAGTTTAAACAAGATCAACGGTTTTATTTAGAAGTCTGCAGAAATAACAGTGCACGTAAATTGTATGGAAAGTAACTAAGTACATTTATCCCAGAAGTGCACTTAAGTAAAAGGTTGAGGTACTTGAGTGTGTTTTCGCTATTTACTACTTATACTTAACCAGATTTCAGAGGAAAATATGCTTTTTATTTCACACACATTTATTTAACAGCTCTAGTCACTAGTTACTTTAAGATGTTTCATACAAACCACATGATCATTTCTTTCGATTATGATGCTGCAAAATTATCATAATATGAAGTCTTTTTAGTCCATACTTGAGTTGTAAAGGCCTCTTTTCTCAAAACATGTACTAAAAATTTTACAACCGGTTATCAATTCCGATTGATAACCGGTTCTAATATTCATTAACAATTCACTAACAGATTTTTTTTTTCACTTCATTTAAGAAAGTGAAGTTTTTAGGACCCAGTTGTTGACTGAAGTTCTCAAAAATACATAAAGTAGTAAAAACAACTAGTTACTGGAGTAAAACACTGATGCATCAGCCCAGTCAGCAACAACAATGAAATAGAAGTGATTCATCCTGAGTTGACCAATGACTCTTCTGCTCTGAGTATTTGTTTTTATAAGGATTTGTCACTGAGTTGTATAGCCTGCACAATCATATATGGACACTGATTACGGGTAAGATGTTTCATACTAAGATGTTTCATACTGCTGGAATGGAAAACATGTAAGAGTAAGCAATACCCCAATTTAAAACTACAGTAAAAGTCCTGCATTTAAAATCTTACTTTAGTTAAATCACGTAACTGTTATCAGCACAATGTAAAGTATAAAAGTAAAAGAAGTTGAACTGTACTTAAATGCAGTACTTGAGTAAATGCACTAAGTTACTCTCCACCACTGGTATTCAGATCTTTTACTTAGATATAGCAATAGCAATATCCCAGGGTAAAAAATACTCTGAATACAAAACTATGGCTGAACACATCAATTGTGTTAAGTGATGCTGACATTGGTTTGTTTGTTTATTTCTCAGCAGGATTACTCAAAAAGTACTGAGCTGATTTGCACCAAACTTGGTGATGGGACGAAAAAAAAAAAACCTGCTGAATTTTGGTGCAAATCTTGATTAAAGGGGCAAATCCAGGATTTTTAGGTTTTTTTTATCACCTTCCTTAACATTGTGAAATTAGGCATTTCTCACCTCGGCCAGTGGTATGGAGGCTGCTGAGTCCCATTCTAGCTAGTTTTCTTTTGAACGCTCAGCATTTCAAAGTCAGAAACATGGGAAGACATTCATGCGTCACGCAAATGTACTTCTGAACTTGCGGTAACATCTTACCCACAGTTTCCATCTTGTAAATATTCCACTGAGTCATTTCAAGAAATAGTAAGGCTGCAGAGCAAAATCTGTCCTTGTAAAAATCGAATATGTTTTTACAAAACATCAATTTGACAAACTAATCTATATCAGGATAGTTTTTAAAGTGGTGTTAAAGTAGTGTAAAGGCACAGCTTTAAAACATTGTATCATCTTCATTGCATGTCTGACATTATTTTTGTCTTCTTTCTGTTTTACTTGGATTGTGATCACCAAAAACAGCTGCAGCAGATAAATATCTAAATGTTTGTTAGGACACAAGTCAACAAGGAAGTTGACAGTGTGTTCACTGACTCAAACAGAGAATTACTAACAAATTAATTCTGTTATTGATGCTCTGTAAACAAGGTGCTTTACTGCAGGATGTTAGTGTTTGTATACTATTACAAGGCGGTGGCGTGATCTGTTGTACCCGTTGCAAATGTGTCATGTACTCCACCAAAAATACTGAGGAAGCCTTCAGAAAGGTGCCACTTCCTGTGTCTACAAGGTGGAAGCACGTGCATCATAGCACTGAAAACTCTCTTTGACCTGGGTGGCTTTGCTCTATTATTATGCACAACAAAGTCAATAGTATATATATTTTTTTAACAAATATAAAGCTATCCTGTAATTAGCAAAAAATGCATTAATATAGCATTCTCTCCTGAGAGAGGTGCTGAGCACTAAACTTTGATCAGCAAAAACAGAATTTGATTTGCTGACATGGTGATAAAGCAAGTGATGTGTCAGGCAGCAAACACACCACATATGTCTTCATATGTGGGGAGTTGCTAATACTAACCCTGCACTTTTGTTAAATCTGCATCAAGCAATTTTTTTTCTACTGACCAACCCCTATCCCTGAACAAAATGCTGTTAACTGACACCCAAAAAGTCTAAAATGCATAGACATAACATGCGAAATGTCCGTGAAAACGGTGTGTCATTTAAACACAATCCCATGAGATCAGGTGGCAAAAGCAGGTGGTGGTGTGAACTAGAAGCGATTCTCAGCCCAAATCAGGAGGTACTTAATCATTTCTGAGTCATACCCACCATCTACTCGAAATGATTTTCTTTGATGTTTTCCATGCACGTAGACCTTTGTAACGTAATGCACACCCCTAATTTGTGTGTTGTTGGCTTGAAGTTAGTGCTATTAGCAAGGATGCAGGAGCACAGATGCTGGATTTTGCTCCAGTTGTTCACACACGTCCCATCAAAATATCATGTTCATCGCCTGTTCCCATCAAATCTCACTATTTCTTTTAAACCAAAAAAATGACCGTTGATTTGCATCTAGGTTCTGTATTATTGGCATGAATATGGATTCAAGACTTCACTCAAGATGACAACAGGTTTTCTTGTCTGATTAAGCAGAACATTTTTTGCACGCTAACAGGAAGTGACATGTTTTATCTGCTTTGTTATCTGCTTGGGCTTTCTGTTGTATCTATAAATACAACTTCCTGTAATGTAACTCCCCTTGATGTACACTATAAGGTTTTAGTACTCTTTTTTTGTTTTAATCTGCTATGACAAAATGGTTTTTCCATCCCTGTCGTTGTTTCTAGGTGTCAAGTTGCACAGATGTCTTGAATAGATGGATTTACATTTTCTCAATTGTGACTCAAAACGACACTCTGAGTTTACGATTGAGGTACCGTAATTGTTCCTTCTGTCCAAAGTGGCCGCAAAAAATATTTTACATAAAAAAATAAGGAATTTGGAACTAAAAAGACCATAATTTTGATAGATACCCGCCTAATTTGTCTACCTCAGACTGCCTTATTTTACTGATCTTTAGAACATACAGTACTCAGCACTGAGCATGGACTTTCATGGATTATATCACAGATTATATCACAGGTGGTATCTCTGGAGAGGTATCTCTTTGCATATTAACAAGAGTAACAATTACAGCGATCAAATACTGTTTCAGTATTTTTCATCTGGGTATGGGAGTACTATGAAAAACCCTTAAAGCCATATTCAAGTAAACAAAATAGATTTCAAGCAATAGTAAAAGAGAGTTTTCCTCATTCCAGTGGAACACTTACTTGAAATCCTGCTTATACTTGGTTATGACTATTTATACAGTATTTATTATCATGTTTATCATTATACACTGGTCTATTTTTAAAAGCCTCACCTCTGCTTGATGATGACAGTGTCTTGGGTTGTACATGGTTTTCCCTTCAGGACAGCAGCTACCTTACTCACCAAACAAAATGACCAACTAAGTAGTGAAGTCTGATTTATACTTGATGTGGCTTTGGCACAGCGATAAGAGTGGCAGCACAATGTTTAACTGTTGAGACACGATGCCTGGCAGCAGAGAGTAACTGTAAACACCCAAGGGTATAAAACCTAAATGCAAAACAAGAACAATGATGTAATCCCAGGGACATGTCTGCTGTGGTCTGTCCTTCACAAATTAGTCAAATATTTGAGGTGGCGTAGAATCTTTACATGCTGTAAGAATAGAGTTCAGAGTTACACCTAGAATTAGGCTTAAACCTGCAAGAACTGATTTTTTCGGAAACAAGTTGCACAACACTGACTTCCATCATTTCAGTTAATGTGGCAAACTATGGCTAGTAATGCTGTTTTCCAGCAGTAATGCAGTAACATTAGCTAATGATGGATGTGACTCTAGTATTCTCTCTTTCAGTTCACTTTTTTGTCTAGACACTCCTAAGGGAAATATCTAGCTATTTAGCTGCTAAATTCTCGGTTATGTTCACCAGCTAGTTGTTAACTTTGTCTGTCTGTTGTTTGGTACTGGGCAGGTAGTGTACAGTAAGTCGTTTCAGATTCAGGTGATAATTCTCTGTAGGATCTATAAGTCACTATAAGTGACACCATTTCCCATTGTTCCATTGTCCTCTTCACAAAAATATAAATTATAGACGCACCAATAAAGCAAACCTTTCCTGCATGACCTGTGAATATGCACTAATATACAATTAGACGGCCACTTATGAAGTTAGCAATTCAAAAGACTAGATGGAAGAAGAAGAAAAAGGTCGTCAGGCACCACAACCTGACAGGAAGGAAGTGCGCTCCAACCAGTCAGGCTGGTTGACAGAACACAAAGCAATGATGTGTTTACAGTACGCTATACAGCACCTGCAGATGTAGTGAACCTGTTAGCCTCTGTAAACTGCACAAATTTTTACAGGTGTAAATGACAGAGACATTATAAGTTAGTTCTTTTTCTATGTGGTTGTGCATTACTTTCCTGTGTGTAAATCTGTATCATTTGTTTCCCCTTTAAGCCTCTTATCAATAAAACGGCTTCAGAAGAATGAAACAGTCAAACGTAAAAGCAAGGTCGGATTGAGTTACTGGACATCATAGATTCCTAGTATAACACTGCGGGTGCATTTCTAACTCATGATACATTTTTCCCCAGAAGTGAGTGATGACCTCCATCTGTTGGGATAAGTATAAGATGTATTCAAGAAACCTGTAATACATATTGGCACTGGTTATCTTTTCTGCAGAAACTCAGGAGACAGTAGGAGATTTCATGTAGGAGATTTAACCAACATTTGCCTTGGCAGTGCCGGTCTGTAAGTCTTTTTAAGACTTTTAAGACACTTGCATATAAATTTGTGTGGAGGTCTGTGCAGAACAAGCAAAGAAGTTTGTATTTTAATATTCGTAATACTTACAGATCTCATATGCTTCAGTGGATGAAACTGACTGAAAAAGCATGGATGCTTGTATATGTAGGGAAGGAATGCTGATTCTAAGCGAGTGCCTAAAGACTGACAAGAAGTTCTATCCCACCCTGGGAAAACCAGAGAAATTTTTGAGTTCCCCAGGGAGGTATAAGCACCAAGCCTCCCATCCACCACCACCAAACCCCCCACCCCCCAACCTCGATCCCTCTGCCCATTTCAACTCAGGTCCACTTCGCGGAGTCAGTACATTTGACAAAACCTCAGATTCCTTGATAGCTCAGCTTTCCCCAGGGATCTAATGAAAACGCCATTTACCACAAAGAAAATGTATTGGCTGCTGACGTGCTCCCTAACTCTGTGAGACCTTGAGTAAATTAACAGATTTGGGACTTAAGAATAAAAAAAAATCAGTTTATGTTTACACGTGAGTGTGAATGTCCCAGTCAGTATCACATTCTCTGTTTCTCGCCTACAAGTGCAGATCTGTATTTTGTTGTTTATTTTACTGTTGCGGTTTATGACTGTGTATGTTTTGCTCTCGCACTGTGTTGAGTGCCAACAGCTTGAGAGCGTTATTAAATTTTGAAGATCCTCCTTGTTCTAAATAAGGGAACAGATCACTGAAAGGCAAGTCCTGATTTGTCTGTACTCCCCTGTCAGTTCTTGCATTCCTTAAAACAAATTCAGTGGTATTATTGATTCTATAAAATGAAACTGCACAATTCTGAAACTGGCTGGTGGTGTTCTGCATATGGCTGTGTGTGTTTGCCCTAGAGAACGTCCAGCTAATCAAACATCCCACACAATCTTCCCATGTCGTTTATAAGGAGTAACCCCCCCACCCCCCCTTCCCTTGGGGAGTCAGGTTACTCCCCCACTTCTATAAAACAGCATGGAACTCTTGGGACGAGGATGTATTCTTGATTTAACCCCAATAAACATTCCGGAAATTATTTCAGCAGTGGGATCAGTTGTTGTTAAAACAGATTAAAAGAGAATCCATAAACACTGACACACAACTGATGGCAAAAAGTGGAAGCGAAAGCTGCTCGGCCGATGGCAGCCTGCTCTCAACAACCATGCGTTTTTAAGCAATCATTCATACAATATCTACACGTAGTAAAATATCCCTCCATTTAGAATTTCTAACCTGCTTGAAAACATTTAATTATAGTTCATTCTTAGTATTTTAATATATTTTAACATTTTGTGTATTGGCGAGTCCCCTGGTATCACTATTACTACCATGGAGGCTGGGCTGACAACAGAATTTCTTAATATTTCAATGGCAGCTGAAACAGAAACAGCAATCCAATTAGAGACAGTTATGTCTAGTAATTCACCGTCCACAGCAAATGTTGAGTCAGATTTAGATTTTAACTGCTCTCAAAGCGTCCGAGCAGCAACGAGGACACAGCCAGAGAACTAGTCCTGTAATATTAGTTGAGACAAATTTCATTATGTTAGATTCTTTGTGCAACTACTGTCTCTGAAACAGGGCAAGAATCTTTACGTCATTTTGTTAACCGTAAAAATGCTTATGAAAACCACAGTTATTTGTTCATGTCTGTTCACATGTAGTACGTCAGTATTCAAATATGGTTGCACACAACACACAGTGAGGGTACAGTCAGATCAGGTTACACAAGCAATACTGAAAGGTGGTCAGACTAGGCTTAACACCTGACCACACACAATAGTGCCCACGATACATCAAGGACCTGCATAGACAGCTGTGTCATCTGCATAAGCTTAAATACGTGCATGAACCACATGTCAATGTTGTCATTAAAGTGAGAAACAGGTCATGACAACACCGATCCGTGTTTTCTTGAGCAATAACACAGCAATGTGCTGTAGATCTCCACCAATGGAGCATAAATAAGATAAGAAATAAGTTGCCTAGTTTTTGTTTTGTGGATAGTAATAAAATCTTTTTTCCAAATTTAGTTCACACTAAAGTGAAATCTGATCTCAGGGGTCACAAAAACACAGATTGCTCTATGTGATCTTGGGAGCTATGGCACCCAAGGTCAATTCTGAGCACCCATGGGAAAAATTTACTGTGACCGTATCAGAAGAATAGTAACGCGGAATAATAACAATAATAGTAACTTATTTATAGAGCATTTTCGCGAGTCTTGAATGTGATTAATGGTACTTAAAAATGGATTTTTAAGGGGACTGGGGGTCAGTGCAATGAAGCCAAGATTGTTCTGTTGAGTACGAAATGCTTGCTTTGTTGGGAGGTTACGAAAGCATATACAGTTTTCTCAGTGTTAATAAAAGAAGAAATTGATCTAATTAATTCCTCAGCTGATAAAAATATGACTGAACCGAATAAGTGAACTATGTTCAATGTACCAATCATTTATTGTGTATGTACAGTAAATAGTAGCCATCTATGTGTGTTAAAATCCAGCTCAACTGGCTACAGACACAACCCAAATGCTTTTTTTTTTTTAACAAGGTCAGCGACGTTGTGAGATGATGTCAACTTCCAGGTAATGCTGTCCTTCCTTAACAGACACAAATATGTGGTTTTTCAAAATGAAAGGTTAATAATTAACCCACGCAAGTCTGATATCATACCAGAATCCACAGCTGTGTATCTAAGTACAGGGGAAAAAAAAAAAACAAAACACTTTGATCAAACCACTGTGATCACTAAATCTAGACATTGCCGAGCTGATTTTTAGATTATTTGTTTAGTGGAAGTAGAAGAACGCAGAGGAATGAGGTATTACAAAACAAAGAGCACAAAGTGAAGCCAGATGACTCGTCTTTACTGAGCAGTCAAAATCTGTAGTTTCAGTAAAATAAAAAAAAATTAAAAAAAAAAAAAAAAACTAAAGATAAGATTTTAATTTTCTCCTGCAAAAAAGTATATACAGCCTACAGTGTACTATAATGCAAAAACAGAAACAGGAAAAAAAAAATGTAATTATTACTCCCACCACCAAACAGATGTATCGTTTCTAAGTCATGACTCATCACCTAATGGCAGTGGCTCTGCCTGCTTGGTACTATCTTGACAACACATGCTTGAAAGGGAGACCACTGAGTAGCTGCAGTATGAAGAAATGCATGAGTGTGTGTTCAAAGATAAAGACCCGGCAGTCCTGCAGGGGGAAAGCCAAACTGTCACACATCTGACCAGCCACTCATTTTCTTAGACAGAGATGGATCCGTCCTGACTTCCTGGATGTGAGGGAAATGTGCGGCAAGCGCTGAGCTTTCTCTGGCATCTTTTGCTATGTGTGTGTTTCTCTGCCCTCTGCTTGCGTTTAGACATTGTTTTCAATCTGCCCCAAAGTTTTCCCCCTCAATCAGTACATTCATAGAGAACCTCAGACACTTATGGCTATAATTATGTTCATCAGCTCAACACTCAGGTGCGGTTTTAACATAAGCTTTAGAGGAACAAGTCTCAACAGTTGCAAACTATTTCCCTCCGGCAGCTTGAAGAGCAAACATCAAGTACCATTCTTTCACAGTGTTTTAGTATGTGTGAGAGACAGACAGAAATACATATATATAATTACCAAATTAACATGCATGCTAAAAACCTTTCATGCACCTTTCATCTTATACACAAAAACAGCAAGGGTTACCAGCCTGTACTTCACCTAGGTTGACCCAGAATACAACAGGTGACCTTGTCTGACCTGACTGCTGAAGCATGGCCATCATTTTGCATGGTGCGTTGCATGTTTTATGAGTCATGGATGGATGTTGCTGTGAGCAAACATTTTAGTGGAAATCCACCCTAAGATAGAATTTAATTGTGAGTTTTGGAGTGTAGTGTTGTCTCTAAGCTAAACAGCATATAGATAGTGGTGACAATGATTGTGTGTATCTGGTGGTGGGAATTGGTTGCTTCTGGAATCATTTGCAAATTGAATGCATATCTTGGACAGGGGTTTTCCCCCAAAAGGACAAAGGACAACCCAAGTAAGCACTGGTGTGATAAAAACTTTACTTTAAAAATTAATGTCCCTCAGCTGACTTTCATAACATGTTGGGCAGTTCATTGGAAAAATGCAATCATTTACTGACATATAAGTCACTGAAACGTAATGTCAGCAATTAGTAAGTAACTTACCAGTGACTCAACAGCAGCAGTAATTGCTTGCATCATTTGTGTACTTCTGTATTGTGCTATACTGTTAGAAAGTATTTACTCACCATTGACTGAGTTTCAAATTGTAATTCCTTACACTACTAGAACTGCAAGAACTTTATTATTATAGAGTGTTACTGCCATCGCTGACACTGCTTGCACTTAATGCACTTTGTCAGTGTGTAGCTAACCACACAACCACACTTGTGTTTGAGCTCAACCCAAATGAAATCGTCACCACTGGTGACCATGTCACACACAAATCTTGGCGCTGGACGGTTTGACAGCACTGTTTAAATTCAGCAGCTCCAAACATATCACCTGATAATATCATCACTTCAAGTCACGATGCTTACATTCACATTTTGATACCGAATATTGACTTTATTGGGGAAAATCATTAGAACATCTGACTGTTTGTGTTTTAGGTGTATTTTGCCAGTAAGTTGAGCAACAGATGTTATTTCTGAGAAAGATTTACTCGCTTGTGTTTCATATCAGAATTTAATGAGACAATCATTAGTCTCAAGCGGCGGGTGCTGGCATCTGTTATGATACCACAGAGCCACACCTGTCCTCCGCTGCATTCCTTGACATTAAATGTGCTCCGACGATAACGGTTGCGCTACACTAACTCTGCTCTGCATGCCAGTGAGACTGTTTACAAATGTGCATGTATGCATGCATGTGAGCATGTCAACACACTTTTGTTTTTTGCATGTTCTGTGACAACTTCGCTTCTTTTGATGAGGTTTAGACCACATTGACATCCAGCTTCTGCAAATGCGCACACACATGCATCTGCACGTTCACACGGTCTCTCTCTCTCTGAATCTTTAACTCACTTACTCAAGCACTTAATAACTACCGTGGATATGTTTTCTCACTGTTGCTTTCCACCATTTTAGCCCTTAGGCACCCTACAGGTTAGAAAACAGAATATAATGACTGCTGCTACCAACAGGGACACAAAAGAACCTTTGTCTAAATAAACTGGCACTCAGTCTCTTCTGCATGCCAGCTATACTGTGGAAAATAATCTCTTTAATTTTCAGACTCATCCAGAGTTTCCTCAGGCGCTTGTCTTTTCACACATTCATCAACCAGTGAATAAAAATAAAAATCTTTTATTGGCAAACAAGCCGTATAAAAACAATGGCATCAATTGAGTCCACTTTATTTGTCTGTTTCGCTTTGTTTTGTTTTGGGGATTTTTGTGTTTTTTGTGAAATGAGTGTGGACTGTGGTCATTATCAATACTTTCTAACAGTACGGCACATTATCTCCATTAAGCAGATGTACTCAAGCAAATCTAAGGAGGAATCATGACTACTACTGTATTTGGGTCAATAAACCAGATTTTCTTGCTTGAGGCCCCCAGGCTGTTCAAGTCTTGTTGATACGTTTGAACTGCCAAGTTATTTTTACATTATTGCCTTAACAAAACAAAGAAATATTTGTTATTGCTGTACCACTTTAATAGATTATCGACATTTGAATATAAGCTTTGCTTGTGTTTAAAGAGACTGGCTGATTTTCACTCAGAGTATAGACTTTGGTTGTCATATCTGAAACTACTGTAGATGTTCATTCTGCAGATAGACTGGAGACCTGATGGTGACATTGAGTAAAGCGTCAGGGTTTGTAAATCTGACCATTACTTTTCAAAACACCTTTTTATAGACCTAACTGTTAAAACTGACAAAGAGGACATTCTCACCCTTGGCACAGGAGGAATAATATTTGCAGTTATTATGATATATTAGTACTGAAAACATTGATTATTGATTCTTGCTAAGAATGGGAACCGAGTTGTACTGAGTCGTGAATCTCCACCAAAGAGTAGAAGAGTTGTAGATGAGGAGTTGCACGCTGTAAAACCAAATCTGAGCTGAAAGGCGCTACCACAGTTGAAGGGAATTGCAGAGGGGGTGATAATTGTCTCTGTTTCACATCACACACAGCCTTTCTTCCTTTGTTAAGGACACCACTTAACTGGTTAACTGATTTGATCTGAAAACCAGAGGAAAGCAAACCAGGATTGAATTTAATAAATTTAAATTTATAAATCATCACATTTAGGTGAATTCTTCCCTGACTGAACATTCACCATTTAATGTCAGTGCTAGTGTGTGCATGTGTGTGTTTCTAGGGGCAGGATATGTCTGTATAGTGAGTTTTGCCCTGACTGGCCATACAAAGTTTATTCTTTATTGAAACAAGGGGGAAAGTTCTGACACTTTCTCTGACCTCACATCCTGACACACAGGTTTGATTCCTGTTCAACTGTCCAAAACTATGGTCCTCTGGACAGACATTCATTTTTGACACCCCATCAAACAAAAGGAAAAGGATACAGGTAAAAACATTATGTTTTGTGGGCTGTCTGCTATCAATTGCTCATTATTTTCCAGCTGTTTTGTGTTTCAGTGTTTCAGAATGCCAGCTGCAACAGATTCCGGAGGTTGGGTATGAAATACAACTCACACAGGACCAATGACTGATTTCAGTGGAATTTGCTTTAAAGTTAAATATCACAGCTTTTTGCAGATGAAATATTGTAAGAATATGTGGATAAACAGGGCTGATCCATGTTGCGTTATTCAGTTTTATTGTGCAAGCTGTTGAATCATGGTCCATTATCAGTGATAAGTGAGAGGAACAAGAGCCAAGGAGGAGGAGACAAATCACGGTTAGAGTGAAAATGCGGGAAGGCAAAAGACAAATCACCCTCTGCTTACATTTGTCTGAATTTAATAGAGCTTTGCAGGAAAAGACAGCAAAATAAGTCACTTTGTGCAAAAGAGGAACATTGGTCCGGCAGCTCTGTGTTTTAAATCTAGACATTGCCAAGCTGTACCACACACTAGAAGAACTAGAGGCAGTTGGGGACAGCTGAAGAAACTATGAACACTGCACACTACGCTGACCTTTTGTTGAGGCAAAAGTTCAGTATTGGCTTCTTTTAGCTCTGTTTTGTTCTCCACTGACTCCAGAGGGAAATATTTGCCTCTTTAGGGCCTAAATAGCTTATTGCTATCTTGTGTTGCGCATGGTTTAACATGTAGTTGTGACAACAACCTCTAGTTTTTAAAATGTAATGAAAGATCACACATGACATGACAGCGCTGACAAGACTTTCTACCATGAGTAAAACTTTTACTTCCTTCTCTCAACTATGCAAATAGGCTATTGGTCAATACAGGAGAGTCATTTCTTCATTAAAAGGAAATGTATGTACAATATTCCCACAGACTTTAAGAAGTCAACAGCAGCCTGTAACAGACTGAACTGGATTTAGATTTGACTACAATACAATGCAACAAGCAAATTCATACATGAATAGATATTTTCAAGACTATGTGGCAAAACAGTAAAAGAAAAAACATTTACACTGATAAATGCTGTAAACCAACCAAGCTGTGGTATCACAGAGTCTTATTATTCATAATATTCATGATAAGGAGCGGCTGCAGAACACCCACAGTCTGTGAAAGATATATTGCTACACCACACAGAGGACAGATATGTGTTTATATTTTCGTGTGTTCTTTTCAGAATGGCAGGAGGCCGTTGGGGCCTGCAAGCAGAGTGATGAAATATATGTAGAGAATAACAAAGCACTTCCTGTTTGAGGTGGACAGCTTGCGCAGGCGGTTTCCTGAGTGTCAGGACAGCTAGTCCAGGTTGTGGTCGAAACTGACAAGAACGTGAGACTGAGGTAAAAGTTGGGTAGACTGTCATCTATCTTCATCACTGAGCTGTTAGGTGGTGTAACAAAAACAAGCACTGGATTCATGAAAACAAAGAGAAAGTCTGGTTTTGCCCCAGTGAAAGTGGACTTTGTGACTGGCACCCATGTGTGTCCCAAGCTGGCGGCTGAGCAGCATGGCTTTATGGTCCATCAAGAGGCTCTGAAGCTTTTTCAAAACACAGCTCTCACTCTCTTGGTTTTGATTGTGACATCATGAGCTCATTAGAGCTCATTTCTCGAAACTCTTTTGTTAACAAAGCATATATCTATATGCAAATCTGCCAGCTGTGCCTCAGCCGTACGTGCAGTTTACGTGCCTAATCATGTCCAACTTAAATGACCAAAAAAGCAAAACTGTGGAGCTTGGCTGACCTCCAGTCATCAAATATTGGTGTGAATTCAACAGATCCCACCTACTTGTTCTCTTACAGTCAGTTCAACAGACCGTAAGACAAGTCTAACACATGGTGAGCACATGTACTTGGCAGTGTGTAGGTGAAGGATTATTACAGCATAAATGTGTTGATATTTGCTGTTTAAGCCTGAGGTAAAATTTGATTTATCATATCACTACGTAACATTTATTCCTCTTGTGCAGCCTTGCAAAATTCACATTACTACAAAAGAGTCCTCTGACATTTGCTATCATCTGACACAGGTGTAACTAATAGCCGGTACAGATAAATGTAAAGCCGGACAGACACAGTAGAGATTAAGTCAGATTTTAACCCTGAATTGGTCTTCTCACGCTAATTTTAGAATCAGGTCGATGATCAACAATCATTGCCGACTGGCTGGATTTCTGGCATGACAGAAACTTTGGCGGGTTGTCCACGGTACAATTCCACTCAAAATCTGTCATAAACCACACTGAGCTTTTTTTAATATCACTGTAGTGGTATTTTATGTGTAGTGGCGAAAAGTGTGGTCTTCTTATCTTCCAGGCATCTGAGGCTCAATATTTTTCCTCTTTTCTTACTCTGCCTTTTTGTTTGGATAAAGACTTTTTCTCTTTTTATTCAACATTGTCGGCCGGTCAAATCATCAGGTTTACAGTAAACACAATGTACAAGTTTAATAAAAACACACAGGTGCTGCCAAGCTTAACGACATTGTGAATGTTATCAGGTACACCTGTGCTTTTCCTGCTGTGACAAGTCACAATGTTTACTGAGAGACAGGTCCCTATATCTGCTCAAAACAATTGTGACAGGAAACAACAAATGCCAAAGTACAGCATTTTAAGTTAGTTGCAGATACAATTGTATTGGTATATATGTATTCGCAAGAAACATCCTTTAGAATTTGCTATCAGGATATTTAACAAAGGGTAAAGGTAATCTCAGTCTCCAGTGTGACTTTTAAAGAAATAACCACACTATTGGGAGAATTTATTTTCAATGACTGATTTCAGAAAGAGTTAATTTTTTTTTCTATAAATTTTGTCTGGCAGTTGTTTTTTTTTAAAGATCTCTTCATTCCACTCTCCACAACTCCCTCATTAGCACAGGTGAATCTAACCAGCAGCTGATTAGAGCCAGGCTTTAAAGCCAGTCCTGTTCAGCCCTGTGGCCCAAAATCTCCAAACAAATACCAAGTTAAGGCGGCATTAAATGTTAGTGAACAGCAGTGGGAACTTTAAGCTATGCTTCCATGACTGAAAGGTCTTCTGTGGGTGAAATTTAGCAGTGAGACATTGAGCAAAGATTTGACAGCTTTGACATGTTTAACTCCAAAAGTCTACTTTATTTAAAACACAAGCAAAATGTATCACTCAGAACCACGTGTATGATTACATATGGAATAACAAATGTAGTTAACATCAGTCATTATTTGGATAGCTTCTAGCTTTTTGGGGGGTTTTTTTGTTTGATTTTTGTTTTTTGTTTTTTGCACTCCGCTACCCACAGCTCCTTAATCAGCACAGGTGAATCTCATCAGCAGCTGATTAGAGCCGTGACCAACAGTCCTATAAATGTGGTCCTTTGTTGCTGCTCTTGTCCTGTTATCTTTTACCTCATTCAGTATTATGACTCAAACTTGAATGTAGACTGACGATGATCATAACACATTGGGACAAAAATAAACAGAGGCGAATAAAGGTTTGAACTGGATGTTTCGTTCCAGTTTGTACATCACAGTTTGTACTTCAAGAATCTCTTGAAGACTCATCTGTTCTGCGAGCAGCTCCTCTCCTAACTCTCATCAACCTACCATGCCTAACTAGCACTTACTGTGCACTTCTTTACATGATCTCCTTGCACTTTGTCTTATTGAACAGATTTAGTCCTTAGTCCTTTCTTCAAGGTCTCCTGCTGTACTGACGCTTTAGTGACTCGCTTTGAAAGGTGTCACTGTGTCTGAAGAGAATACACTGTTTTAAATGCTCATCAGTTTTAGAGACTGCATGACACTGTAATCCTAGATGTGTCAGTATTAATTTTTTTCCAGTAAACTACTCCTGTGCTTTATAGGTCAAATTGGTCACATTTTCTTGCGTTACCTTTGCTCTGGTATCATTTTCATCCTAGGTGTTGTCTTGTTCCATGCAGGTTTTCTTGCACTGAGAACAAGTTGTCTGCTTGTCCCATTTGCACAAAGATGTCCTGACATCATAATTTACTGCTGCTCATGCATACTCCTGTGTCTTTAGTCTATTTTACACTCCTGTCGGATTGTTACAGATCGTCTCCGGTTAAATCAGCAGAACAGTGAAGGTGCATCTAAATGGGTCAATATATCATTTGACCTGGCTGACCTGGTGATAGAATCTCCAAAGGGAAACTGAAACCTAAATAAATGAATGATAAATGAAATCATGAAAATTAAATAAACTTGAAAATAAACAGTCAATACAGAAAAAATATAATATAAAAATATAATATTCCTTTCATGTGTTTACTATTTGGTAACTTTTGTGCTCGTTTTGTTTTTCTTTTAATGCATAGTGCTCATTTGTTTATTAATTTATTTATCTGGCATCGGTTTTCAGTCCATTTCCCTCATTTGTTTTGCTTAAGTGTATTTGTGTGGGTTCCTCCTGGGGTCATTTTATTACAATACAGCCAAGGTGAATGCCACCTTGCAAACTTTCCCATACCCTGCTTTCTTTATCAACAATGAATCCTATGAGAGAGACCATGTGGACTGTGCTACAAATTTCATTTCCTGGCAGTTTGGAGATGCGGTACATTCCAGGGCACTGGGACATATCTGTGTGGCTTGGGAATAGGTCTTGACCAGATTTCTTTTAGTGACTGCACAGGGTTATGTGCAACCAAACCAAGTGTCCCTGTCTAGACATCCATGTACGTCACTGAGTTTGTGCAAAGCCTAACCCCCAAAAAGCTGATATTTGTGCTTTTTGCAGATAGTGTGTGGCAGCAAAGTTATTTTCAAATTCTTAAGATTGTTGACCTCGGGATTGTCTCAATATTTTTTAAAAATCCCACAGCCATCACCCATGAGCCCTCACTACAGCCCCAGGAAACGCGGTCGCCGGGCATAGACACAGTTCTAGCACATAATGCTGTGTAAAATCCAGAACCTGTCGTTTTTACATCACGTTTGTTGTACAAATTAAATATATATTAATTAGTGAAGGTGCTTGTAGTTCTGGAGAGAGCCCAGCGAGCTGTTTCTCCTAGTTCCAGTCTTTACACTAAGCTTAGCACACCTCTGGTTTCACACCACACAGACTTAAAGGCAGAATCTATCTTCTTTTCTAACTCTTGGCAATAAAGTGAATAAATTTATAATGTAAAACTACTGCTTTAAGATTAATCACTGACAGGACACTTAACCCCAAATCTTCCCATGCTTACCTCCGTTCTCTCCTGCATGATTAATCACAGATCTGTGTGAGGCAGGTGAACGAAAGCCGGCTTTGTTCTAACGCATTGCAGCTCCAATGTTTTTGATCTATGCGCTTTTAAAACACACACAAACAACATGACCACCCACTTCTGTCCCTCTGAGTGAATCATTACGAGGAATGTGCATGTTTATTAGCAAGACTAGAACGGAAAAAATTGCTCCTCAGCAGGGCTTTGAGCAGATTAATTGAAATCCTGTCTTTATAAATGCTACAAACATGATAATACAATAATGGTTTGTTTGCATATTACTTGTCTACAGATAACTATGAGATTCATGCCTTGGGCAAAGAGAGATGCTGGCCTTAACATTTTAGATGAAGAGCGCTTCATGTAATCATAAGAGATAAACAAAATGAAATTTTTACACTTTTATGCTGCAGTGTGTTGGATTCTGTGACGTTAGAAGCTTGCTATGACTATCATATTTGAAAATTTCCCCAGGAATTTCATGTCATATAGATTACATGTAAATCACTATCTATACAGTAGACTTTCTTTCAGTCCACAAATATATAAATTATATATAAATATATAAATATCCTCTACATCTTCTTCAACATGAAATGGAGCAGTTTTAAAAGTCACTTCTTATGGGAATGATTTTGAGAAACACACTTATTTGCTTTCTTGCAGAGTTGGATGATAAGAACAGGCTAGTGCCAGCAGCCTGTTTGCTTAGCTTATAAGACGAGTCACTGCTCCTGTGCATAAAATAGTCCAACACATGGTTTTAGACTTCAGTTTTGTACAGACTGTGCAAACGACATATAGATGTCTCCCACTGATTCCAGCGTAAGCTAAGCCACCCAGCTGCAGGCTATAACTCCATACTTTAATGTGATATGAGAGTGAGATCTATCTGAACATTTGAACATAGTTTTTGTTCATGAAAATCATCTGCTGAATTTTATTAGGACAGATCTTATCACCAAGAACCTTTTTCATACATTAGTCACTTAGAGTTGCTAAAGCACTAAAGTGTCTCAGATGGTTGAGATCAGCAGTGAGCCCCTGACATGAGAAAAAAAAAAAAAAAGTTCAACAGCTGCAACTTGTATTAACATCAAGAAGGAAGAAACTACAGGGAAAAAGATAGAGTTTGAGCTCAGGAAGGGTTGGAGACAGATTAAGAGGAAAATACCAGAAATGACACGACAGACAGCCCAAGCCAGTCTATATAGCATAAAATGGCACTTTTAATTCCAGCAAGAACTTAGGGAAATTACCCTCCTTAACAGTCTATCAGCAGTCACTTTTATCTGGAAACATTCATGTTTTCTTTCCTGAGTAACATGAAAATGGTTAGCAGCCTTTCTTCTGTTGAACTTATTTTAGTTCAGCTCATCACTGAAGGGATGATTAAATACTCTGATGGTCTGGCAGGTTCTTGATGGGACAAAAAAAAAAATTCAGGCTGTATTTTTACATACTCTAGTCTTACAGCATTGTGACCAGTTGAAACACGAAAGGAATGTATATGTTAGATTTATGTGACAAATTAATGTTGTGTAAGTAGAAAGT